>NC_081185.1:35460679-35832147 GCF_029867415.1 Vicia villosa | reverse complement strand
TTTTGATTTGTTATTCAAGGTTAAAAAACACATTGATTGAGATATGTACAAAAGGCGTACAATGAAATACCTAATTTCATGTACTGGAATGGGTATGCACAAAAGGGGCTTGGGACTTATACCTACATGGAGGCCCATGGTATATTTTTGAAAAGTTTTGAAGTTTTGTTGTTTTGAAAATGATTTGAAAATTGTTTTGAAAAGATTTTGTTTTGAAGAATGTTTTATTGTTTAAAAAAACTGTACAAAAAGAAAAGAAATGGGACTTACACTCTCTAATATTCGAGAGGCCCCACTTCGTTTTGAAAATCAATTGATCAATTAAAAAGATTTAATCAAAAAGAAGTGGTTTATCATTTTGAAAAAGAATCGCGATCGCTCGTCTTAAAACGATTTGAATTTGACAAAAGTCAACTTAATTAAGTTAAAACAAGTTTTAATGCTTAATTAAGACCTAAATGATTAGGGTTTGATCACAAAAAATATTTACAAGTGATTAGGTTAAAAATTAAATGAAAAACAATATTTAAAGTATTAAAAAACACTTAAAACATGTCATTTTAAACCTATTTAAAAACATATTAAATAAATCTTTTTTTGTGATTTTTTTTGATATTCATGAAATATATGTGTTAAATAAAGAGTGTACAAAAAATGAATGAAAAATGAATTAATTTGATGTGTTAATTAATTAATTGAAGTTGTAAAAGAAAATGAAAGAAAATAGTGTTAAAAAAGAGGGTTTGGTCTCACAAGGGTTTGAACCCACGACCTGGAGGTTACCAACCAAAACACTTGCCAACTGAGCTGCGCGCGCAGCTTGTAAGTAACACGCTTCCATTTAATTATATTTTAAAACGAACCATTTGAATTTCTGAACAAAAAATGGCGCCAAGAACACATCCCTAACTTGATTTTGAATTTTCTGAAAACTGAGTTGTTTTGATCAATCAAAGGGTCTATCTCACTCGGTTTTTCACGAGGAACATGATGGTGCCCTCATAATTCATTTATTTTCACTCTAAGGGGGTCAATTTTGTGATGAACACGAAGAACCCTAAAACTGAAATTCAATGTGAAATCGTGTATGATCATGATATGATGCAATTGATTGAGGGTTATTATTCAGTGATGGTGCAGAAACAAGATGGTAACTCAGTTTTTCATTTATGATGCATGTATGATAGAGTTTGAAGTTCATGAGCACTTACCTCAAAAACGACCAAGATGGAGATTGAATTTTGCAAAGGAGGTGTTCCAGTTGTTGTTTCTTGATCTGGACAGCATCAATGGACCTTATGGAACATGTTTGAATGCTTGGAACAGTTTGAATTCACTTGAGCAAGGCCATGGAACCCGATCTGCAGAAGCTTCAAGTATGGATCGAGCTTGATGATTGTGAGGTTACAGGTTGATAGTGAGTGTTTGGATAGTTCATATGAAGTATATGGATGGTGTTTGAAGTGTTAGTTTGGACAGAAATAGCCTGGAATTGATTTTGGCATGATAAGGCTTATTATGTGCATATATGGAAGTGAGGTGGTGATTTTGAGATTTGAGGTGTTTTGGGGTGTGTGAATGGATCAAACACATCCCATATGATGTTTGTGGCTTGTGAGAAGCATCACTTTGCTCAGAACTTGCAAGGTTTAGAGGTTGAGTTTTCTACCTCTTTGAAAACTATGAAACTTGTAATTCAAGAAAGAAAGAGAAAACCTATGCTTTGTGAGGTTTTGGTGTGAATTGAAGAGTGGAAATGACCTCTATTTATAGGCCAAGAGTTCTGAACTCAGAACTTTGCAACTTGCTTCAAGAAGTGATGATTTGGCATTTGGAGATAGAAAGGAATCTTACCATTTAATGCAAAATGGTTAAAGTGACTTAACCATGGTTATTTCTCTAAGCTTCTTATCTCTTTCCATTCTGATCTCAAATCAGAAAAATATCATTCAATCATTGCTTTGGTGTGTCATCACTTGAATTATAGGCCATATAGTATTTGAACTTAGTGAAAATGGCTTATAATTTTATGCATAATGGCTTCTAATTGCAAAATTCAAAACCATGGCTACACTCCATATTTTTTCATGCTCTTGGACATTTTGGAAAGCTCATGTTATGTACTTCAAAACCCTAGTTGGAAGTTTCTTCAAGACCTTTAAGGAAATGGGTGAAAAAGATCCATGAACTTTGAGAAAAATGAAGTTTCAAGTGAAATTTTCCAAAGATGCCAACTTTGAAGCTCCATATCTCTTAAATGGTTGATCTTATGGAAAAAATTTATATGTGTCAAAGTTGTTTATTGGATCAAAATCTACAACTTTCATGTTGGAAGTTTTTTTCAGTTTGTAGGTGAAATTTTGAGAAATTCCCTTCCAAAGTTTGGAAAAAACCATTGAAAAACACTTAGAAAATTTTCTTAGTATGAAAGTCAAACTTTTGACTTTTTGATTCTTGATTGATTTTCTTGATTTTTCTTGATCAAATGACTTCATATATCATATATTGATGATTCTAAACTTCAAAAGTCATGGTTGACCAAAATTCCCCAAAAGTCAATGGTGATCTTGTACAGTTGACTTTTTCTAACGAATCGCGTTTCTGGAGATTTCAAGTGAACCAAAATATCCTCCTCAAAGTAATGGTATGAATGGATAATATTGAGGCATTAGAGGATATTGAACCTATAGTTTGAGTTGTGGCCCCATGTTCTGATTAAAAAGTCAGTTGTTCAGATGAATTAGGTCAAAAACCCTAATTGTCGACCAGATGAAATTGATGACTGTAGATCTTGAATTGAGATGTAATTTCCATTGGATGTTGTCATAGGGATTATTTGAAGATGATTGAAACCTTTGATTGACTTCCTGGGGACTTTTAGGGTTTCCCAAATGTGATCCCTGATTTCAGTCCCTGATAGTTCAAAACCCTGATCTGAGGATTTGAAATTTCATTGTTGATCAATCTTTGTGTAGGAGATGTCTTGAGCCAATGGATTAGGTCAAAATGATGCACTTGGGGTCTTGAGGTCATGTCCCAAGCCATTAGGTCAAATTCTGAGCAAAAGTCAGGAGTGTGCTGCCTTCAGTCAAAACCCTAATTCAGTCGATTCAAAGCTGTTGAGTTTGTTGAAGTGAATCTCTGAGGACCAAATGTTGATTATTGATGAAGATAGTTCTTTTGAGATGAAGGGAGAACAAAACCCTAATTGACTGTTTCTTGCACTGATGAGTGATCTCTTGATTAAACCCTGCTGAGCACAAGTAACAAACACAAGCTATGCAATTTGTTAGAGATGCAAATGATGCATATGCAAATGATATGAGGTGGTATCTTAGGTCAAAAATTGGGGTATGACAGATGCCCCTATTTAAGTTTCTTCAACCTGAGACATGAAGATTGAAAATCTTCGTTTTGATAGGGTGGAAGAGACTTAAATATCAGAAGACGCGAATTTTGGACCTAAGATACCAAAATTGCGAATGATGCAAGGATGTCTTTACCGAGGGGATATCAAGAACTGACTCCGCTGGGGAAAAGAGGTTGGGAAGGATGTCTCAATCCGTTTTAGGAAGAGAATCCGTTTTTCTCTTTTTTTTTCGGGAAAGCAAGTGTATGCTTCACCGGGGAATGATAGCTTTGTAAGAAAAGCTTACCTATCGACATTATCGACTATCAGCTTGGGGCTAGACTTGTTTAATAATGCGAAGGTGAAAGGTATGAAACTGTATTACCGACTATCAGCATTGTGATAGACTTGACAAGGTAAAAGAGTTTCAAAGGTTCGGTTAATATTACCGACTATCAGCATGGTGATAGACATGTTTAATAATATAACCAGAACAAAAAGTTACCGACTACCAGCCTCGTGATAGTGGTTCTGAAGACATGATCAATTATCAGCCGAGTGATAAAATGATTCTGGAGACTTTGCTAGGGAAATTACTGGTTATTCAGCCTTGTGAACAGTAATAAGGCCCTGATCGTCAAATGATCTTCATGATTGATTTCCTTGAGAGGAAATTTTTTGAAAGAAACATAAACTGCTCAGATGATGAGGCTATTGTTTATGGTCTGTTTTTTCACGAATCTATTTGAGGAATTGGTATTTTGAATCTCTGGTAAAGACAAGGTTCTAACCAAGAATGAATTGGAAAGAAACAGTCAAACAAGACTTTGTACCCATGAGGAATGAGCTCAAATGGGATTTTCTCCTTCGTTTTGAGAGGAGAAACTAAAGCAACCTTCTTCCACGAGGAATGATCTCAGTGGGGAACTGGAGAAAGAAGATGTTCTTTCTGCTTATGGGTGACAATCTATTTGGAGAGATGACACGCCCATACTTGTTTCTTTTTTTCTTTTCTTTCTTCTTTTTTTTTTCTTTTTTTTTTTGGGATAGATATATCCTGAACAAGTGAATATTGAAAAATGCAAGAATGCATAAATGATGCAAATATGTATGAATGATGAATGTCAAGAGTGTAGCATGCATACTGACAATACTGACAGACAGAGGAGTATATACTGGAGAAGGACCGACGTCGCAATACAACCAGATACTTGGCAAATGTTCTTCAACACGGTGTAGATAACACAGGTGATGAATGGTGTTGCATGTTTTAAACTTCTTTGGGGAAGATAAACATCTTTTCTCATTGAGATGGAAGAACCTCTTCACTGGAGATAAAAAAAATCTTCGTCACTGGGGATAAAAGACCTTCTTCACTGGGGATAGAAGAGCTTCTTTACCTCGAGGGATAATTGCTTCAAGAATTCTTTTCTGGGACAAGAATACCGTTGTCTCAACAATTTTTCAAGGAGAATCCTTTTGTTCATCCTATGGAGACGACTGCTGATGTTCCTTCCGTTGTTCACAACTCAAAGGAAAATTTCGCTTTTATTTTGAAAAAGAAAAGTGAAGTAAATTCATTTAAAACTTATTTTTTTCTTTTTCCTTTCAAAAGTGAACAACACAATTAAAGCGTCATTTTGCAAGCTGAAAGAAATTAAAGATTGCAAATAAATGGGCACAAGGCTCAAATTTATTTAATAGGATGGAAATCAGCTAAAGGCGTGATTCCATGGAGTATTTACAAAAGTTGGAAATGGTAATTATGCGGAAAAGGCTACATTGAAAGCAATAACCACTATTCCCTTAACAACTTTGAGTTCCAACTGTGCTTGTTGCTTCAGATTGGCAATGATTTGATCGAAGTTCCTTTGATGAAAAAGACCCTTCAGGTGACGAAGTACGGACTGACGCAGTTACTTTGTCATAAATCCCTAATTTTTGCCTAGATTGCCCTTTCAGGTTTTCAATCTACCAGGATGAATTTTTTTTCTGTTTATTGTCTCTAATTTTTGCCTGGACCGCCCTTTCGGGTTTTCAGTCCACCGAGACACTCATTTTTGCCTAAGTCGCCCTTTGCGGGTTTTCGACTTACCGAGCTGTTCTTTTGTAATTTTTTAGACAAAGTATTTCTTGACTGCATCAGCAATCACAAGATATGGGAGTTCATCACCATCCATGGTCGCAAGAGTCATGGCGCCGCCAGAAAATGTTCTTTTGACAACATACGGGCCTTCGTAATTAGGAGACCATTTGCCCCTAGAATCTGGTTGAAAAGACAAGATCTTTTTAAGCACGAGGTCGCCTTCTTGAAATTCACGAGGTCGAACCTTTTTGTTGAAAGCTTGTTTCATCCTTGCTTGGTATAACTGTCCATGGCAAAGAGCAGTCATACGTTTTTCTTCGATTAAGTTCAACTGATCGTATCTGCTTAGACACCATTCAGCCTCTGATAACTTAGTCTCCATGAGGACTCTCATTGATGGGATTTCAACTTCTACGGGGAGCACAGCTTCCATGCCGTATACTAGAGAAAAGGGAGTTGCCCCTGTTGAAGTACGTACTGAAGTACGGTATCCATGTAAAGCAAATGGCAGCATTTCGTGCCAGTCTTTGTAAGTGACGACCATTTTCTGGACGATCTTCTTAATGTTCTTGTTGGCAGCTTCAACGGCGCCGTTCATTTTTGGTCTGTAAGGAGAAGAGTTATGATGCTCAATCTTGAATTCCTCACACAGTTCTTTCATCATCTTGTTGTTCAAGTTTGAACCATTGTCAGTAATGATCTTGCTGGGAACACCATATCGGCAAATGATGTTATTCTTGATAAACCTCACAACCACTTGTCTTGTAACATTGGCGTAAGATGCTGCTTCGACCCATTTGGTGAAGTAATCAATGGCTACCAAGATGAAACGATGACCGTTTGAAGCTTTCGGTTCGATCATTCCAATCATGTCGATACCCCACATGGAGAAAGGCCACGGAGATGAGAGAACGTTGAGTAGAGTCGGTGGCACATGGATCTTATCTGCGTAGATCTGGCACTTGGGACATCTCTTCACGTGTTTATAACAATCAGATTCCATTGTCAACCAATAGTAACCTGCTCTTAAGATCTTTTTGGACATTGCATGCCCGTTTGAATGAGTTCCAAAGGACCCTTCATGCACTTCATGCATTAACATGTCTGCTTCGTGTCTGTCCACGCATCTGAGCAAAACCATGTCGAAGTTTCTTTTGTAAGGCAGGCTTTTCAAAGACATACTTGATCGGATCCATTTTGGAGATTAACCAAGTAGTATTGTTGATCATGTATTGGCGGAGACGTTTTGAAGCCCAAGCCAAAGCACAACACGTTTTTTCGAGCATGGAGTAACGAAACTCACAGTCTGTGAATTTCTTACTCAAGTAATAGATGGCATGCTCCTTCTTACCGGTTTCATCTTGCTGTCCAAGCATACAACCCATGGATTCTTCCAACACAGTAAGGTACATGATTAGTGGTCTTCCTTCAACTGGAGGAATCAATATTGGTGGTTCTAACAGGTATTCCTTGATACTGTCAAACGCTTTCTGGCAATCTTCAGTCCATACAACCCCTTGATCTTTGCGGAGAAGCTTGAAAATCGGCCCACAAGTAGCAGTCATTTGAGAGATAAATCTGGATATATAGTTTAATCGTCCGAGAAATCCTCTAACTTGCTTTTCAGTTTTTGGTGCAGGCATCTCTTGAATTGCTCTGACTTTGTCGGGATCTACTTCAATACCTCTTTGGCTGACAATGAAACCCAAGAGTTTTCCAGATCTAACCCCAAAAGTACATTTGTTAGGATTCAAGCGAAGCTGATATTTCCTTAGTCGTTGAAACAACTTCAAAAGGTATTCAATATGTTCTTCTTCTGTGCTGGACTTGGCTATCATGTCGTCCACATAAACTTCAATTTCTTTATGCATCATGTCATGAAAGAGAGTAGTCATTGTCCTTTGGTAAGTTGCGTCTGCATTCTTTAATCCAAACGGCATCACTTTGTAGCAAAATGTACCCCATGGGGTGATGAAAGATGTCTTCTCCATGTCTTCAGGAGCCATCTTAATCTGATTATAACCGGAGAAACCGTCCATGAAGGAAAAGACGTTGAACTTAGCGGTGTTATCGACCAGCATGTCGATATGTGGTAATGGAAAGTCATCTTTTGGACTGGCTTTGTTCAAGTCACGGTAATCAACACACATTCGGACTTTGCCATCTTTTTTCGGAACTGGCACCATGTTAGCCAACCATTGAGGATACTCAGAGGTGACAAGAAAACCTGCGTCGAGTTGCTTTTGAACTTCCACTTTGATCTTGTTAGCCATATCAGGGTGAGTCCTTCGCAATTTCTGCTTAACTGGCGGACATTCTGGCTTCAATGGCAAGTAATGCTGAACAATATTGGTATCCAACCCAGGCATGTCTTGGTAGGACCAGGCAAATACGTCAACATATTCTTTGAGAAGGTCTGTCAACTTACTCTTGACATCAGCATCAAGCAGCGATCCAATGGTCACTTCTTTTTTGTCTTCTTCAGAACCCAAATTGATCTTTTCTAAAGGCTCTTTGTGAGGCAGAATGGCTCTTTCCTCGTGCTTAAGTAATCGAGAGATCTCGTCCGGGATCTCCTCTTCTTCCTCTTCTTCGGCTTCGAACACAGGAAACTCAAAGTTGGGAGAGGGCATAGGGTTATTGCATTCAATGGGTTTATCAATAGTAAATCTGCACATATGATTTATATTTATTTCAGAAAATTTATGAATGCAGGAGTGTATGCAGATTTTTTTGGAAAAAGTTTTTTTTTTTTATTTTGGTTTTTTAGGATTACCATTTCCAGAAAAAAGCAAAAATAAAACATATAATGTAGGGAATTCAAAATGACACTTTATTTATGATTCATCTTTGAAACAAAGCCCTAAACACAAACTCATTTGCCTTGGGCAGGACAAAGAGGGAAACTTTTAAAACAAAGCCCTATACACAAAGTTATTTGGGCGGAACATTTAAAAGCAAAGCCCTATAAAACATCTCTCTGCTTTGGGCTAGGCAGGAGGTCAAAATAACAGCGAGGTGATTACTTTGAGCGGCGAACAACATTCAGAACGTCGACAGCTTTCCAGTAGCAACGAACTCCTCTGTGTATTATGTATTCAGGAAAATTCTCCCCAGAATTATCTTCAGTATTGACATTGACCGCTGGTCGAGCAGGATTTGAAGGTCCTGGTTTGTCAACCTTGTTCTTTGTAGAGTTGAAACGGTCTTCTTCTACTTCTTGAAGAGCATATGATGAGTCACAATCTTCAGAATTTTCAGGATGTATTTCCCAGTCTTCGGGATGAAGAGACTCATTGTCAGCGACACTTTCCGAGTCAACTGCGGGACCATCTTCCCCTTCATCTTCAAAAATGGCATTTATGTGATAATAACCATCTTCAGGATTGTTAATCTTGGCAGATGCATTGAATCCGAAATCTCCAATAATTTCAGGTTGCTGAGAAAATTGACAGGGCTGATAAGCCTCTTCTGGTTGACTATTATATTCAAAGGAATCTCCCCATCCAGTTGGTTGGACATCTTCAATCGCAATCTTTGAACTTTCAGGCGCAGTATATTTCACCATATAATCAAATTTTCCACTTGGTTGTCCCAAGGTGTCCCAGATTTCTGCAGGAACAGGCTCAGTTTCTTTGCCATTGGATTTCTCTGAAGGAGGATATGGTTCTTCCTGAGATATGTATCCTGAGTCATTGAGATAACATTTCCATTCTTCTTCAGTATCGGGTAAACCTTCTTCAATGCATTCTTCGATAAGGACATTGACCTCTTGAGGAATTGGGTTGAGGAACCCTCCACTAATGAATGTTTCTTTGATCGGACGAAGGGTTTCATCCTTCTTGGTGCAGTTTGAGAACGTTGGTGAACATCCGAGACCTGCTCTAGTTTCATTCTTAGTAGGGATCACAACTTGCCCCCAGCCAGTGGTAGTTCCATCTTTCACTACTTTTACCGCCTCTTTGTAAGAAGAGATTGATGCTTTCTTCTTGGAAGATTCGTCTTCTAAAGAGAGACCTTGGAACTGAGTTCCTTCTACATCATCAGCACTGATGAAAGAGAAATTGGATAAATGGCTCACCATCAAGGCTTGTTCTCCACTTATTGTTACCAATTTTCCATTTATTACAAATTTTAACTTCTGGTGGAGCGTTGAAGTTACTGCCCCTGCTTCATGGATCCATGGTCGTCCTAACAGACAGCTATAAGCAGCTTGAATGTCCATGACCTGGAAAGTGATTTGAAATGTATGTGGACCAATTGTCATGGGAAGGTTGACTTCGCCAATAACAGATTTTCGCGATCCATCAAATGCTTTGACTACTACACCACTGAACTTCATAGGCATTCCTTGGTAAGACAAGCGAGCAAGAGTCGTCTTTGGCATCACATTCAAGGAAGATCCGGTGTCTACCAACACATTGGACAAAGAGTCTGACTGACAGTTCATAGAAATGTGCAAAGCAAGATTGTGATTTTTACCCTCCTCGGGGAGTTCTTCATCACAGAAGCTTAAATTGTTACAAGCTGTTATGTTGGCTATTATCCCATCAAAATGGTCAACAGTCACATCATGGTCTACAAAAGCTTGATCTAAGACCTTCATCAGGGCTTCCCTGTGGGCTTCTGAATTCAACAACAATGAAAGTATTGAGATTTTTGAAGGAGTCTGCATAAGCTGATCCACAATCTTGTATTCACTTCTTTTGATAAGCTTCAAAATTTCGTCAAAGTCAGGATTGACATTGGTTCCACTGGATTGACCAACATCAGTGTTTGTGTTACTGACAGGAGTTTCCACAGGATTCCCTACTGGTGTATTGACAGGATTTTGTCCGGTTGCAGGAGCAACAGGTTGCTTTGAAGGTAGTGGAGTATACACACGTCCACTTCTTGTTACTCGACTCACATCAGCGATGTTTACGACAGATGAGAGAGTTGGTAAAGGAACTTCTTGTCCATTCTTTATCATTGTTACATTGTAGTTGTATGGATAACATCCTATCATGTTAACTTCATTTTCATCCCTATTTCTGTAGATCTGAATAGTACCATTATCCAACAGCACTTGGAGATCTCTTCTCACAATAGAACATCCGTGAGGATCTACACAACATATGCTACAGGAACCGTAGTGATGCTGGCGAAAATTCGGCCCTCGACAGAGAGTAGCGTGCATTTGTACCAAATCGGCTCTTGAGTAATTGATATTATAGACTCGGTACGGACCAGGACATCCATACACCATGTTTACAACGTGCCCTCCATGATTGGGCAGCGGATTTGCTTGCACATTAGGATTCAAATTTCTGAAAGAGAGGAGATTAGATCTAACCAACCTCTGAACTTCATATTTCAAAGCTATGCAATGCTCAAGATCATGGCCAGGTGCTCCTTGATGATAAGGGCATGAGACCTCAGCTTTGTACCACCATGGGAGTTTTTCAGGTACTGGTGGTGGTGCTTTAGTTTGGACAAGACCTCTTTCAATCAAAGCAGGGTACAATTCTGTGTACGTCATTGGAATCGGATCGAACTGTGGAGCTCTTGGTACACGATTTTGATTATTGTTAAACTGCTGACCCTGTGGTCGAGGCTGTTGTTGTTGAAACTGCGGAGTAAACCCCGGATTCGGTGCGGTATTAACGGCTGGTGCGATAGCAGCTACCTGTCGTTGACGATTGACATTTCCTCTTGGCCTCCCTTGGGATACCATGTCAACACTTTGTTCCTTCTTCTTTGGGAAACCACTTCCAAACTTTTTGGTTCCGCTTGAAGATCCACCTTCTTTAGTTAGACGTCCAGTTCGGACTCCTTCTTCTAAACGCATACCCATGTTTACCATTTCGGTGAAATCACTTGGAGCACTAGCAATCATGCGTTCATAATAAAACGGACTGAGAGTATTCAAAAAGATCTTTGTCATCTCTTTCTCTTTTAATGGTGGATTAATCTGAGCAGCAGTTTCTCTCCATCGTTGGGCATACTCTTTGAAAGCTTCATGGTCTTTCTGAGCCATGGATCGAAGCTGATCTCTGTCTGGAGCCATATCCGAGTTATACTTGTATTGTCGGACAAAGGCCTCACCTAGGTCATTGAATGTTCGAATATTAGTGCTATCCAAGCCTGTGTACCACTTCAGTGCGGCACCAGTCAAACTGTCTTGAAAGTAATGGATAAGCAACTGATGATTATCTGCATAAGTAGACATCTTCCTGGCATACATCACAAGATGGCTTTGTGGACAAGAACTACCTTTGTACTTCTCAAAGTCAGGGACCTTGAATTTAGCAGGTATTTGTACACTGGGAACCAAACATAGCTCCTGGGCATTCTTTCCAAACAAATCTTTTCCACGGATAGCTTTAACTTCCAACTGCATCTTGTTAAACTGCTCTTGGAGATCTTCCACAAGGTTACGCTGATTTGTGCTATCACCTTGATCATGATAAATCTCATTTCCATCGTAGGGAACAGTGTGAACCGTAGGGGTCGGAACTGTCATAGTGGGTTGAGAAAGTGCCATAGTGATTTGGGAAAAAGTTACCCCTGAATGTGGAATAAACGCCGAACCCTGTGCAGCAGGCGCTTCAGTTGTAGCTGTTTGAACCCCAGAGAAATTATGACGGAAACCTGTACCAAAGCTGAAAGGCGGGCCCCAACCTTCTGGCATGGAGAAAGATGGAATACCGAACGCAACTGTAGAAACTGGAGTAGTGACTTCAGATGTTACCGTCGCTTGGCTGTTGGGTGGCGGCGGCTGATTCTGTGCGGCCATTAAAGAGTCAACCAGAGTAGTGAGACTTTCCAACTTTTCCTGAAGGGTGGTCACCGTACCACGAAGCTCAATATTCTCTTGTTCAGAGTGTTCCATTACTCTTCTTCTACTTGAACGAGTATTGTATCTGTGATCTGATTGCGAGCGCGGTCGAGAAACTTTGAGACGCGACAGCTTGACGATCTATTGGAGAAAGATCCAAAAGATGAGACTCTATACAACAGGCTCGATATGCAGAATGATGTATGTAAAAAGAAATTTATGATTTTTCCAAATATTTTAAAGATTATTTCCTTGCAAACATTTGAACACAAACAAATCTTTTATTCATTCATTTTTTTTATTGCAATAATGGGAAATGTTACAACATTGGAGCGTAGCTCCTTGCAAAAGCAAATGATAAATAAAAAGCTAAACAAATCCTAAGCATCTTCATCAGACGAAGAACCAAATGCATTGTGCAGCTTGAGCTTCATGATTTCTTTCCCATAGTAAGCTTTCAATTCGGCCTTTTCAGTCCTCAGCTTGTCAACAGTATTCTTCCAATCATTAGGAGTCGGAGCGTTGCTTGTTGAGCCTTCAAGATTTTTCTTGCTTTCTTTGATGTACCTCTTGATTGCAGCGTCTTTCTGACGAATCTTCTCATCTTTGCTCATGAGCCATCCATCTTGATAATAGAGAGTTTCTTCGTGATCTTTCACTCTTTTCTTCAACTTTCTATTTTCCACCTCAGTGCTACAAAACTTTTCTTCCCAAGCATCTTTTTCTGTCCTCATTTTAGTCAAAGTGTCTTGGTATTCCTCCATAGTGGGAATGTTGGGTCGTTGAGATACTGCAGGAAACATGGGTTTTTCATAAGCATAAGGCATTTGAAACTCCTTTGCTCTTTTCTTTACCCAGCAGGTGTAGGCGTCCATGGCAATGCAATTTCTTTCCTCACCTTTTTCTTTCCATCGGACGTCGTACCAAGCTCTCACCATTCTCGCTTTCAACCTTTTAGGATTATCCCCTTCTCGGTAGAAGTATCCTTCCACTGAGGGACCAACAGGTTTAACTGAATTTGCATACCCGAGTTGTCGTCGGGCTAGGACCGGATTGTAGTTAATTCCTCCTTGCGTACCAATGAGGGGTACGTTGGCAAACTCTCCACAACTATCAATGGTTTCTGTACCACAGCGAGCCAAGGTATACCAATGAATATCATTATTAGTAAGAGACATAAGTCTTCGAGGCCAACGCAAGCCTTCTCGGTTTTCCGTGAAAATAGGAGACTCAGGTAAGTGTGAAACAATCCATTTGAACAACAGAGGTGCACAACATACAATGATTCCACCGCCTTGGCGATTCCTATGATGGACAGAGAAATACATGTCACCAAGCAAAGTCGGAACAGGATTTCCATTCAAAAAGATTTTTATGGCGTTGATATCGACAAAGTTGTCGACGTTGGGAAACAGAACCAACCCATAGATGAGCAAGGCTAGTATAGCTTCAAAAGCTATCATGCTACCAGTTTCGATGAAATCAAAGGCTTTCTTTACCAGGAAGTGTGAAGTTAAACCCGGGAGGTTTCCTTTGGTAGTCCAATTACTCTCTACTTCAGACTTTTTCATGTGAATACTTGCTGCAATGACGTGTGACTTAGGAATGGCTTCCAAACCATTGTAGGGTATTTTGTCAGACACAGGAATACCCAAAAGATTGGCATATTCTTCCAAGGTCGGTACCAACTGGTAGTCTGGAAAGGTGAAACACCGGTAGACGGGATCATAGAACTGAACCAGAGTTTTGAGAAGTCCTTCATCAACATGAGTGTTCAAAATAGGCAAAAGCTTTCCATAACTTTTCCTAAAATTAGAAGGATCTTGTACAGAAGATGCTAACTCTATCAGTCTTTCTACATCAGGCGCTTTGAAACCGTACTTTTTGGTATACCTTTTTTCCATAACTTAATCCTATAATGTTTGCAAAGAAAATTCTAAAATTTTTGGAAAAATCATGTTTTTTTTATGGAAAAAGATGGGTTTTTTGCATGGATGTATGAATGCATGGATGCATGGATGCCACATATTCAAACATGGTAAAGCAAACATGGTAGTTCAAACATGGTAACACTAACATGGTACTAAAAACATGGTACACAAACATGGTAACGCAAACATGGTAACGCATAGGTTCAAAGGTCCAAAGTCACGAGCATGAGGTCAGAGAACCAAAAATGGGATAGTTCTAGTTAATCACCTGCACAACATGTTCTACTGATACGTCAGAGTCTACATTTTTCTTTCGGATATTACCGGCTTTCCACAATTAAACTCATGAGCCAGGAATATTCTCAAGAAAAACTCGTCTGAGTGTGGTTCTCCGCATGACAACTAATCCAAGTCTTCACCTGAATAGTTTCTGCACCACAACCTAATAAGGCCAGGATGGGTTGGGGTTCTACGGCCAACTCAGCTTCTACAGTTCAATGAAAGTAATAATGTCTTCGCTACGAAACATGCTAAACATATATTACCAACAAGGAACCTCCACTGAGCGGAAGGATTCTCACGTGCGCCTGCACATGACTATACCCTCCACCTAATTTCTTATGTGTACTTAATCCGGGTTAGGATTTGTCCATAATGTATCACTTGTAACAGAACCACACATGTAATAGAACCAGAACCACACATATAACAAAAAATGAAATGAAAAATAAAGCAAATAGAATTAACCCTTCCTTTGGAAACAATAAAAAGATGGTCCCCAGTGAAGTCGCCATTTTTCTGTCGCGGGCGAAAAATCGTTTTGTTCCTCTTTTTTATGGGATGAGACACCTGATGCCTTCTTTGGGCTCGAGTGCTCATAAAAAATGATTTTTCTTTTGTTCCGACCAAACTTTTTATTGTTTCCAAAAGAGGAAAAGGAAAAAAGCTGCAATAACCTAAAAGTGGGGGGAGAGATCTTAGGTAAGAGGGTTGGTTATACGAAGGGAAGGTATTAGCACCCAACGTATCTATAGTACTCTATAGGTTTCTTTGCTTTGTTTTTCATTCCATGTTATTGAGAGGTTCTTGTGAAATAGGGGGGACCTAAGGTGTTTGTTTGATTATGCTCGCAAAGATCATCGCGATCCTCTGCATACATATCCCTTAGAGGGAATCAGAGCATCTGTAGCTCGGGGTCTACGGGTGCTAAGGTTTGAATGGGTTTTTCTGTTTTGTTTTGCTCGCCAAGGATCGACCTTGTGCCTACGTATTCTCAAAGGGATGTTGAGAAAGTCAGAGCAATCGTAGTTCCCACTTATGCTAGTGGAAGCAAAGGAAAAGAGACAAATGTCATCTCAATGTTCGATGTATCTAATCTATATCATCACATACATCTGTTTGATTTTTGTTTGAAAATCTTTTCATTATAAGCCCGGGGCCATGCCACTTAGGGTGCTTAGAATGATAAAGATGTTTTTGTTGTTTAACCAGCCTTGTGGCAAAAACTTTCAATGAAGTCAGCCTTGTGACAAAAAGTTTTGATTAATCAGCCAGCCTCGTGGCAAAAGTTTCAATGAAGTCAGCCTTGTGACAAAAACTTTGATTAATCAGCCAGTACGGTGGCAAAACGGTTTGATTGATTAGCCAGCCTTGTGGCAAAAAGAAGTTTGATTGATTAGCCAGACTTGTGGCAAAAAAAGTTTGATTGATTGATTGTTTGTGATGATATAGAAGAGATACTCCTATCATAGAGATTATAAATGTCTAATCTCCTAGGGTATTTGATTTGGATATTGGGGGATGCTTATAAGAAGCCCGTGGGTCCTTGTACGAAGCCCAAGAGGAGGCTATCCGAGGGTCCTTGCATTGTAAGCCCAAGAGGAGGCTATGGGAGGGACAATCCAGGGTCCTTGCATTGTAAGCCCAAGAGGAGGCTATGGGAGGGTCACTCGTTTGTACAAAGCCCAAGGGGAGGCATGGTATAGTTGGTTTGAGCTCTTAGAGCGATTTCACCGGGAAACCATACTCTATGTCCTAACCTAAACTAGTGGAGATTCTTTGCACGAAGCCCAATAGGAGGCTATGGGGAACCTAGTGTTGTACTAAGTTGAACAAGCACACATATCACACATATGAACAAACATGAACAAGTATGAACAAACATGAACAGGTATGAACAATTATATATATGACAAAGTGTGTGTATATAATGGAGTTTATGAAAGAAATATACCTGTAAGCATGCTCCATTTGTATACACGGGGGCTCGGGTCTTATACTCGGGGAGAGACCCATTGAGTTTATTCAACAGCTATGTAAACAAGTATTCACAAAAGGGCTTGGGACTTATACCTACATGGAGGCCCATGGTATATTTTTGGGAAGATTTAAAGAAACCTTCATTTTTGATTTGTTATTCAAGGTTAAAAAACACATTGATTGAGATATGTACAAAAGGCGTACAATGAAATACCTAATTTCATGTACTGGAATGGGTATGCACAAAAGGGGCTTGGGACTTATACCTACATGGAGGCCCATGGTATATTTTTGAAAAGTTTTGAAGTTTTGTTGTTTTGAAAATGATTTGAAAATTATTTTGAAAAGATTTTGTTTTGAAGAATGTTTTATTGTTTAAAAAAACTGTACAAAAAGAAAAGAAATGGGACTTACACTCTCTAATATTCGAGAGGCCCCACTTCGTTTTGAAAATCAATTGATCAATTAAAAAGATTTAATCAAAAAGAAGTGGTTTATCATTTTGAAAAAGAATCGCGATCGCTCGTCTTAAAACGATTTGAATTTGACAAAAGTCAACTTAATTAAGTTAAAACAAGTTTTAATGCTTAATTAAGACCTAAATGATTAGGGTTTGATCACAAAAAATATTTACAAGTGATTAGGTTAAAAATTAAATGAAAAACAATATTTAAAGTATTAAAAAACACTTAAAACATGTCATTTTAAACCTATTTAAAAACATATTAAATAAATCTTTTTTTTGTGATTTTTTTTGATATTCATGAAATATATGTGTTAAATAAAGAGTGTACAAAAAATGAATGAAAAATGAATTAATTTGATGTGTTAATTAATTAATTGAAGTTGTAAAAGAAAATGAAAGAAAATAGTGTTAAAAAAGAGGGTTTGGTCTCACAAGGGTTTGAACCCACGACCTGGAGGTTACCAACCAAAACACTTGCCAACTGAGCTGCGCGCGCAGCTTGTAAGTAACACGCTTCCATTTAATTATATTTTAAAACGAACCATTTGAATTTCTGAACAAAAAATGGCGCCAAGAACACATCCCTAACTTGATTTTGAATTTTCTGAAAACTGAGTTGTTTTGATCAATCAAAGGGTCTATCTCACTCGGTTTTTCACGAGGAACATGATGGTGCCCTCATAATTCATTTATTTTCACTCTAAGGGGGTCAATTTTGTGATGAACACGAAGAACCCTAAAACTGAAATTCAATGTGAAATCGTGTATGATCATGATATGATGCAATTGATTGAGGGTTATTATTCAGTGATGGTGCAGAAACAAGATGGTAACTCAGTTTTTCATTTATGATGCATGTATGATAGAGTTTGAAGTTCATGAGCACTTACCTCAAAAACGACCAAGATGGAGATTGAATTTTGCAAAGGAGGTGTTCCAGTTGTTGTTTCTTGATCTGGACAGCATCAATGGACCTTATGGAACATGTTTGAATGCTTGGAACAGTTTGAATTCACTTGAGCAAGGCCATGGAACCCGATCTGCAGAAGCTTCAAGTATGGATCGAGCTTGATGATTGTGAGGTTACAGGTTGATAGTGAGTGTTTGGATAGTTCATATGAAGTATATGGATGGTGTTTGAAGTGTTAGTTTGGACAGAAATAGCCTGGAATTGATTTTGGCATGATAAGGCTTATTATGTGCATATATGGAAGTGAGGTGGTGATTTTGAGATTTGAGGTGTTTTGGGGTGTGTGAATGGATCAAACACATCCCATATGATGTTTGTGGCTTGTGAGAAGCATCACTTTGCTCAGAACTTGCAAGGTTTAGAGGTTGAGTTTTCTACCTCTTTGAAAACTATGAAACTTGTAATTCAAGAAAGAAAGAGAAAACCTATGCTTTGTGAGGTTTTGGTGTGAATTGAAGAGTGGAAATGACCTCTATTTATAGGCCAAGAGTTCTGAACTCAGAACTTTGCAACTTGCTTCAAGAAGTGATGATTTGGCATTTGGAGATAGAAAGGAATCTTACCATTTAATGCAAAATGGTTAAAGTGACTTAACCATGGTTATTTCTCTAAGCTTCTTATCTCTTTCCATTCTGATCTCAAATCAGAAAAATATCATTCAATCATTGCTTTGGTGTGTCATCACTTGAATTATAGGCCATATAGTATTTGAACTTAGTGAAAATGGCTTATAATTTTATGCATAATGGCTTCTAATTGCAAAATTCAAAACCATGGCTACACTCCATATTTTTTCATGCTCTTGGACATTTTGGAAAGCTCATGTTATGTACTTCAAAACCCTAGTTGGAAGTTTCTTCAAGACCTTTAAGGAAATGGGTGAAAAAGATCCATGAACTTTGAGAAAAATGAAGTTTCAAGTGAAATTTTCCAAAGATGCCAACTTTGAAGCTCCATATCTCTTAAATGGTTGATCTTATGGAAAAAATTTATATGTGTCAAAGTTGTTTATTGGATCAAAATCTACAACTTTCATGTTGGAAGTTTTTTTCAGTTTGTAGGTGAAATTTTGAGAAATTCCCTTCCAAAGTTTGGAAAAAACCATTGAAAAACACTTAGAAAATTTTCTAAGTATGAAAGTCAAACTTTTGACTTTTTGATTCTTGATTGATTTTCTTGATTTTTCTTGATCAAATGACTTCATATATCATATATTGATGATTCTAAACTTCAAAAGTCATGGTTGACCAAAATTCCCCAAAAGTCAATGGTGATCTTGTACAGTTGACTTTTTCTGACGAATCGCGTTTCTGGAGATTTCAAGTGAACCAAAATATCCTCCTCAAAGTAATGGTATGAATGGATAATATTGAGGCATTAGAGGATATTGAACCTATAGTTTGAGTTGTGGCCCCATGTTCTGATTAAAAAGTCAGTTGTTCAGATGAATTAGGTCAAAAACCCTAATTGTCGACCAGATGAAATTGATGACTGTAGATCTTGAATTGAGATGTAATTTCCATTGGATGTTGTCATAGGGATTATTTAAAGATGATTGAAACCTTTGATTGACTTCTTGGGGACTTTTAGGGTTTCCCAAATGTGATCCCTGATTTCAGTCCCTGATAGTTCAAAACCCTGATCTGAGGATTTGAAATTTCATTGTTGATCAATCTTTGTGTAGGAGATGTCTTGAGCCAATGGATTAGGTCAAAATGATGCACTTGGGGTCTTGAGGTCATGTCCCAAGCCATTAGGTCAAATTCTGAGCAAAAGTCAGGAGTGTGCTGCCTTCAGTCAAAACCCTAATTCAGTCGATTCAAAGCTGTTGAGTTTGTTGAAGTGAATCTCTGAGGACCAAATGTTGATTATTGATGAAGATAGTTCTTTTGAGATGAAGGGAGAACAAAACCCTAATTGACTGTTTCTTGCACTGATGAGTGATCTCTTGATTAAACCCTGCTGAGCACAAGTAACAAACACAAGCTATGCAATTTGTTAGAGATGCAAATGATGCATATGCAAATGATATGAGGTGGTATCTTAGGTCAAAAATTGGGGTATGACAAGCAGTTACTGTTATATTTAGCTGTCACGCGCCTGCTGAGCTGGAATATAAAGATTCAGTAAGTACTCAAAAGATGCAGAATATTCTATGGAATATTATGCAATCCTATGTGGCGCAGGTTTAAAGGTCAAGAGAATCAAGATTAGAATATTCGAGAATTATGCAGTTTCAAATTATGAAGATAAATTAGGAAACTTATGATTGAAGACCTTGTTTTTAGCAGAAAGTTTTCTCTGATTTGTAACAGCAAATAATGATGCGGTTGTAAGCCCAAGTCCAGTTGGGACTAGGTTATAAATAGGAAACGTTGTAACCTAGTTTAAAAAGCTAGCCGAGTATTGACAAGATGTAACCATTAGGGTTAGCCGTGTAGGTGAACCTCCCGGTTTGTGGGAAGGTCACTGATTTGTGCCTCGAAGCCTGTAGGTAAGAGGTTTGTTTTATTCACTCAGAAGTTGTAAAGCAATGAGTGGAGTTGTGTGCTTGGAGGAAGCTTTGAAGCAACTCTAAGATATGTTTATTTGTGTGCTTTCAATGTTGGTGATTAAGCCGTCGATGCAGTGGCTGAGTTGTTGACTGCTAGACATCATTGCTATGATTGGGAGTGGAATGGAGATATTCCATATCTAGGGAGAACCTAGGTAGAAGGGTCATTGGGTAGTGATTAAGTGAGGAGTTGTAAACTGGGAGTTTAGCTCTGAATTGATACTGCTAATAGTGGACTTCATCCCTGGCTTGGTATGCCCCCAGAGTAGGTTGATTGAACCGAACTGGGTGAACAATTCTCTGTGTTATTTATGTTTCTGCATTGTTTATTTGTAAGTTCAGTTTGGATGTCATAACATCGTGCATGACATCAGTGTGTGATTTAATGACTGTGCTAACACAGAATCTCTGCAAAGCAGATTTGTTTATGTTAACTGAACTGATATGTGATCCCAACACTTCCAGACTTCTGGATGTTAGAAGTAATAAAAAAAATTGGGGGATCTGTATGTACTGCCTCAGCTAAGCTGATGACAGAAAAGATGTCGTGACATTGTGTATGACATTCTGAGTCTGTCTTACCAGAATTTCACATAACTTTTCACTCGATCAATCATGCCATTTCAGGACATCACAGGAACAATTTATTGCTTACAGTTTACTTTATTTCCCAATTATTCCTACAACCACACAACAACTCATAATTTATCCTATATCAGTAACACACTTGTTCAGTTGAGTTTAACCAAAATCTCAGAGCAATAATCTCATCACAGGAAATTCGGATCAACACAGCATAAATCACAATCATACAACAGATTCATCGACTCAACACATTGTAATAACTATGATTATATAACACAGAGCTAAATCCCCACATACCAATCATAATAATTCCCATTATAGAGTTAGAACCCCACCCTTACCTTGGATTGAAGGTCGCTCTACGATTTACCAGTTTAAACCTAGCTTTTTGCCTCTTCTCTCTGTAGCAACCTGCCCTAAAATTTAAGACTTAGAGTCGCCACCTATTCTGAAGGGCGAATAGGAAACCCTACGCAGTTTAAAGATTCGGGGTAAGTTATTATAATCAGGTCGAGGGAAAGTGTTAGGCACCCTCAAACCTTTCCTAAGGTTTGTATATAAGGTTAAGGCTTATGGCTAAAATTATTTAGGATAATAGCTAAAGAAGTGAAAAGGGCAAAATTGAGATTTTAAGTGAATTGAGATTTTAGGGAGGGGGACTCGCCTTGGTTATCCAAGTGCCTACGTATCTCCTTAAGGAGAATCAGAGTCAACGTAGTTCGGGCACAGGGTTGTACGCCTTAGAATTGATTATGGAGGTGTTTGAAGGCTTTTTGAATGGCCTATCGTAGTTTTGAAATGCAAATGTTCGCAAGGTATTTTGAATTACCTTATCGTAGTTTGAACATCGCAGTATTAAAGGGATGAAAATCCGTAGTATCGTGGTTTAGTGTGTTTTGAAGGTTTTGGGCGTACAACCCTGGTTTAATATGTAACCGTTAGTTGCGATGATCAATAGGTTTTATCATTACAGTTAACGGATTAATGGGCATTGCTGGTTACTCTGATCGATAAATTCGATCGTCGCGGGCAGCAAATTGAATGTATTTTAGATTTGATATTTTTTCATCTCTTGTCTAATGCGACTAATAGATTTAGTCGGGTCGAGAAGAGAATTAAATAAAGGGTCGATATTTTGCCCAATGGGCAATGGGATCGGGCAAACCCTAATATGTATAACCTGCCTAGGGTTTTTTTGTGATTTTTATAATTTAAGTTAAATTAACCACATCGAATAATCGGAAAAATAATTTTATACAATTATAACCTTAATCCTAATTTAATTTTACTATTAATCTAATTTTTATATCAAATTATATATAAATAATAATTTTAAATTGATTATACAATTATACAAAAATAATATATAACACAAACAAATAAATAAATAAAAAATTATTAAGGAAAATCTGGCTTGGATCCTGTGTAGCAGCTTATTGATAGTGTATGGTAGGGGTGCATGCTAGGACCTTAGATCTGGATGCGTGGGAGATCCGACGGCCCAGATTAGAGATGCATGATGATCCTCAAGGTATGCGCAGCATAGGATTTATGGATCATTCATAATAAACAAGTTAAGAAAATAAGAAAAAACAAAATGCACGACCTGGGGCTCAAACCCAGGTCTTTTGAATTACCAACAATACGCCAAGCCATCTGCGCTGTATTCATCAATTGTTTATCTAACAAAACGAAAGTAACATATAAAATAAATAAAAAATGTTATTTTTCAAAAGGGAACGTGCGTCCTACAATGTTTCTTTATCTTCTCCATTAGACCTGTTCCAGTACTTCCAATGGTTTGAATTGATCTCGCCGCCAATTGATCTCGCCGCCCAGAACATAATAAAACAGACGGCGGTTTCGCTTTGGATCTTGTGGTGGTTGTCGAAGGGCTGTGTGGTTGTCACGGTGGCGGATGAATTGGAGGGAAGGAGCGCGTCCCCGGCTGATGGAGATCGGCGACGCTCAGGGTTGTTTCCGGTGAGGGGCGCCGTTCTGGATTGCCTCGAGGTTGATTCAGAGGGAGTCCGCCGTGAGGGAGTCGCGGTGGCTGAGAGCGGCGGTGTACGGAGAGACTTGATGTAAAAATCTCTCTTCTGTACCTTGTATTTTGAGTTTGGATGGCGTGGGGTTTTTTTAGTGTGATTTCAGGAGCTCCATGACATTATGCAGATTGGTATTTCAATGAAAGATGATGGAGATTGCATTTGTTTTTTTTTTTTTGACTTGGACGTGGGAGATTGTCAAGGTAGGTAGGTGCAAAGGTATCGTGTTGATGTTTTGAATGGTTTTTGAAGTTGTTACTGTCAGTTACAAGCTATATGTACAAGACAAAGCAAAATAAGGGTTAGAGTGTGTGCGTGTAAATATGTACCTGTAGGTTTTTTGGATGGGAATCGCCTCCCTAATGTGTACAAAAATGATCAATTTATATTAATTAAATTAGGGTTTTTTTATTCCTAATGGGCCTAGTGCCCAATTAACCTAATAACCCCAAACTTAATTAAATTAACTAATAAAGTAATTAATTAATTTAACTAAAAACCAATTAACCTGATAATAAAAGTAGTTAATAGTAAAACCCTACCATTAATAACAAGCCAATTAATCCTAATACTATATGATTAAAATTAATAATAATATTTAAACCCCTAATTAATTTAATAAACCCCAACCCAAAAATAAATTAACCCAACCATTTAATTAAAATAAAAATAATAATCCAATAAAAATGGACTATAAATAATTATTCAATTATATGAAGAAAAGGATAAATGATCAAAACCCTGTAGTTAGATGGATTGTTAGGAATAAAAATGATTAAACCAAGTATTGATATAAATAATAACTCAGGTGAATATTTGTGAGAATGGACAAAAACCTCAAAATGGAATAGATGGACCAGACGACTGGGCCCAAACACCTTCTAACCTTAACCCCATTTTAACTCCGGATATTTTATAAGAGCGTGGGTTTAACAATAGAAATATTAAACCCCATGACTCTTAATTTTAATACCCCTGATGAATTAATAGACGTAGATTTGATCGGGAAAATTTTGGGGTACAACACTCTCAACCTTGCCTCTTTCTCTTTTATGTAACTTCTCACGTTTACTATTTCCACTAAAACCCACTACTAACCTAACTTCTATTATTTAACTTAAATCTCAAATTTTGATATTGGTTTGGGCCTAACTTCACACACCCCCTAATTCTACTGTCAACACTCCAAAAATAGCCCAATATTTAATAAACTTCACTTTATTATTAACATATTATTAATCAACTAATTAATCAACTAAAATACTAATAACAATTATTCAACAATTAATAGCATTTTGCAACTTCGACAAATAATTCGAAATAATTAATTTAATAATTAATTAATTTAACGGGCGTTACACTTGATCTTTATCATTAATCTTCACATTAATATTTTCAAGATCAAGAATCATCTTGTTGAACATATCCAACTGCTCAGCCAACACTTTGTCTTCAATCATCTTGACTGAATACAAAGCTTGCTTCAAGTAGAGTCGATTTACCAGCGATTTTGTCATGTACAAACATTTCAAGTTTTACCCATATTCCTGATGTACTCTTCTCCTTTGATACATGTCGAAGAACCTTATCATCAAAGCTCAATAAGATTGCGTTGTGAACTTTATCTATCATGGCTGTCTTTCTTTTTTTGTTAACGCAACGTCCATAGTTGTCGCTCCCTTCAACGCTTTCAAACAACCCTGCTGGACCAGTAGGGATTTCATCTTCAAGTACAGACCAAAATCGTTCACTTCGGTGAACTTTTTAACCTCATACTTTGTTGAAGACATCTTCTCCATGCTCACCGCACAAATTTATTATGAAATCAATGCCAAGAAAAGTATAATAGGAAACAGGGAAGGCAATAAGAACTACAAGGAATTGGTTATAACTGTTATTCTTTACTTTCTCTTTAAATCAAGATTACAAGTGTTACAGCAATAACAAATAACCCTCTCACCCTAAATTAGGATTTTCCATATGCAATGATGAGAGACTAGTATGCTACTTATAATAAACCTAACATACTAAACTAATGGCTTTTTCACAAATACCCATTACAAGCTAACTTAGGGTACAAGCTAACTTAAACAATTGGACATAACAAAGAGGCTCAATTCGAAATACTAACAACCCTACCATTTTGAGATCCACATACTAGAACACACTTCGACTAGAGTATGTAGGTCTTCGACACTAGCATGCGATCATACATCGACGACATGCTTAAATTTTGTCGAACGAAAGGAAGCTACTTTTTGACGCAATTGAGTTCGATCCATTTCTCACATCTCAAATTGAATTTGATTAATAGGATGATCAATCTAACAATAAAATTCCATACAGCAATAATCACAAGAGGGAATATTCAAATTACTAAATCTATCACAGACCTACACTTTAATCATGAATCGCTATAAGTAGATAAATCATAACATGTTTTTCTATGACGTAATGAAAACGTTATCATGCAAAACTATATAGAAAAATAAAGATAGAAAGAGAACGTATGTGTGTATGAGAGAGAGAGAGAGAGAGAGAGAGAGAGAGAGAAGGAAGAAGAAGAGTACACCAGATTTATAATGGTTTAACTCAATCGTCCTCACATGAGCTTATTCCACTTCTTAATGGTTTCCCATTGAATATTTGTTACCTTCTAGTACAAAATAATCCGACAATTGTTTATCGAAATTGTACACCCACGTGATACAAGATACTGCTAAAAATAGCTAGTATTCTTATCTTGACCCTCTCTTGTTGTATACAGATTCTGATTCTTTGATCTTGCAATATACACTTGATTTCAACTTAACTCTTTCAAAATCAATAATTTTGTCGAGCCTCCATTCTGCAACAACCTTTAATCGATCCTATAGGTCCTTTGAATATTGATCTTCCCGAACAACATGGAAGCTCTGACTTCATCTATAGGCTTCCACACAACTCTAGCAAAGTAACTTGGAGAAAAGACTTCTTATTTTTCTTGTTGGATGTCCAAACTCCAGCAACACCATACAATCTGAATCTTGACCTACAACTTAAGAATTTCACAAGCATCAATAAAGAATGAACCTCATATATGATATATCTCACTTTCTCTAAGAATTGAGAAGCAACTAATGTTAATCTTACTAGAGGTTGATGATGAGTTCAAACGCAACAGATAAATGTGAAAATGTGTTCTTTGAAAGTAAGTTTTTAAGTTTTTAGAAAGGCTTTCAATTTTATGATTATTATCACAATAATAATTTTATGTTATTATGGTGAGGGAAAGAGGAAAAATGATTCATATAGGTACTTGATATTATGCATAAAATCAGTGAAAAATGATGCTTGATTCGAGTCGTAAGCAAAAGTATGATTTTAGTTAACTGGCAAAGTAATTTTAATCAAGATCTAAATCAATTTGTAAACTATTTTCTATGATTTGACCCATGATTCGAATCAAGGCTGCATAATTCGAGTCATGAACAATGTGATTCAAATCAAAGAAGATGGGGAAAAAACCGCAGAGTTTCATCACCTCATGATTCGAGTAATGAATCGAGTCATGTACAATCTATGATTTTAGTCACATACTTCATGAATTCCCCCTTGTTCATTTGATTCGAGAGTATAAATAATGCATGAACATAACAACAAAACAACACACACATAATCAAAGGATGCCCTTAAATATATTTTAAATGCAAAAATATGGAGTCAAAATTGAAAAAACAAGATGAAAAATTTGATGCAGATGAAAATAAATAATGAATGATCAAAATGAAAATAATATGATATGAAAATGTAACCCAATGATATGATATGAATGAAAAAAAATGAGATTTTTTGAAAAAAATAGGTTTAATGATGAAATGAAATGCTTGAATGAAAATTGAAGAGACACGCACTAAAATTCAAATTAAAATCTATGATTCGAATCAGGTATACCAGAGATTTGAATCTTATACTTAATTTTTATGAGAAGCCAATTTTGATTAGAATAAGATGGTGGTGTGATTCAAATCAAATGAAATAGTAGCTTTTCGAGGAAAATCAAGGGTGATTCGAATCATGATGTCTTGTGATTCAAATCATGAAGCAAAAATCTTAAAAATTTAAATGCATGAAAAATAGATCTTATGAAATTGCAAAAATGGTAATTGAGATTTTTAAATTCCAAAGTATTTTAGTGAATATGCTAGAAAGGGTTAATGTGAGATGAAAAACATGTTTAATGATGCATGGATGAATGAAGAGTTCTATGCACATAAGAATACCAATACTTAATGCAAGACATTTATTAAATGTTTGATGCAAGACATTTTAAATAAAAAACTTCAATGTCAATGAATGACATGATGTAGATGAACAGACATAAAATTAGATTAATGAAATGATCCAAATAACAATACAATGCACAAATGAATCTAATGCTTATATGAATGAGATATATCATGTACTCATGGAAAACATATACTACATACACAAAATACATGAAACAAATATTAGCAAACAATTAAAGGTACACTAATATAAGGTGAAGGAGAGTGGAAAGAATATACCAATTTGATGATCTAGGATTTAACTTGCTGCATAAGTAATGGTTAGTACACAAAAACATAAGAAAAAACATAATGCGATCAAAACAAAATTCAACTGGATATATCTTCCTTTGCAAGTCTGGAGAGAAATTCTCAGACAGTCCTCAACAAGATATAAAATGAAGTGAAATGGCATATGTTATGATTATCTTGGCTTGTGTCTTCCCGTCCAACAATGATTTATTACATCATTGCTTGAAATTATGTGTCAACAAAATTGAATAATTCTTCAACATTTAACAGTGATTTGGCTCACTCAAAACCCTATTAATGTGAGTCTTCTCATATGCTTGTTGAACAATTAACGAACACACCAACATCTTCATAGAAACTATCTTCAATGAGTTAGTCCTCAAGGAGATGCTTCTACTTTCTTTTGAAAATCCTTTTCTCTTTCCTTTTTTAAATATTAGATTCAGATGCTTTAAGTTTCGTGATAAATTATCTTTTCAAACAGAATTAAAATATTTAAAGTCTCAAGTTATGTGGCTAGGTGGCCATTCTTGCACATAGACCTTAATACTTTGTCAGCTCAATCCTGGTTAGATAAAGTCACTTTGAAATTCTAACTGATGATTATATAAACTATCACATAACTCAAAGTCATTTAATCAACTAATAACAGGTAAGCATCATAACATCTATTCAATCATATATATTCCAGTATTGCAAAATGGGAGCTCTCTTGAACACATCATTCTGATCGTTCTACCCCATATCCTTAAATTTTTGAATCACTTAGACATGATCAAAAGACCAGCTCTGATACCAATTATTGGTGGAGGATGTGGAGATCTAATGGTATAGAAGGGAGGTTGAATAGATTGTTCCTCTAATACCATTTTCCAAAACATTTCCTCTATAAAATCAATGTTTTGTAAAAAGATGCGAAAATTATATGCTTTGAGGCTAATTGTTGATATCATGGGAGAAAATTACAAACGGAAGTTATAGATGGAGGAGGTTTTATAAAACATACAATTAAATGGATATTACAAGTAACTCAGATTATCAGTAATCACAATAATTGATAAAAAGGGTGTTGCTTAAACAAGCAATTCAACAATTATCATAATTCAATTTTCACGCACAACTCAAATTTAATCTGATTAATCGAATGATTAAGCTAGTAACTAAAGTTCATACAACAATAATCGTAAGAGAGATTATTCAAATGATCATATCTATTATAGAATTAAACTTTAATCATGAAATTATTATAAGTAGATAAAATCCTAACAACATGTTATTCTATGAAAGAAATGCAAACCTAATCATTCAAAACTATACAAAATATTAAAGAGAGGGAGGGAAGAAGAAGAGCACATCATATTTATAGTGGTTTAGCTCAATCTTCTTCGCATGAGCTTAATCCATTCTTCAATAGTTTCCCATTGAAAAATTGTTATCTTCCAATATAAAATAAAATTAGAATTTTTTATAGAAATTATACAACAACTTGATACAAGATACTCCTAAAAATAGCTAGTCTTTTTATCTTAATCCTCTCTTTTTGTATATAGCGTCTGCTTTGTCGATCTTGAAAGATCCACCTGATCTCCAATTAACTATTCTTGAATTAATAATTTTGTCAAGCCTCTGTTCTACAACAACCTAAGAATCGAGAAAAAACTTATGTTAAGCTTGCTAGAGGTTGAGGATGAGTTCGGATGTAAAAGATAGATGTGAAAAAGTATTCTTTGAAAGTTAGTTTCCAAGCTTTTAGAAAGGATTTCAAAATTATGATTATCATCATAATAATCATTCTATGTTATTATGGCGAGGGAGAGAGGAAAAACAATTTATATAGGTGCTTGAGATCATGCACAAAATGAGTGAAAAATTATGCTTAATTCGAGTCATAAGCAAAATTCAGATTTGACTCAAGTGGAAAAGTAATTTGAATCAAGGTCTAAAACATATGAGAAGCCAATTTCTATGATTTGACTCGTGATTTGAGTCAATAAAATAGTGCTATAAATACCCTCATTTCACCTCGGACGCAAAGAGGATATAACCTCGATTACCCAAGAGAGGTAACAAAGGGGGACTAAAAATATGCCACTTACCCATCAATTTTTGAATAACCGAGGGAACAAGTGGCAGTGGTCATGAGTTTGATCCTCATTAACTGCATTTTTTTTGGATTTTCAAAACTGAAAACAGCGTGCCACTTTTCACCTCATTTTTTAACAATACCTGAGGGGAAATATACTGTTATTTTACATTTTAACCCTTTTTTATTTTACAAAACATCTAATTTTTTGACAAATTCTGAATCTTCTTCCTCCTCATCATCAACGAAGACAACAACAAAATTAATAGAATCTTTAAACATTATATTTCAACAACAACAAAAAACAAAATCAATAGAATCGTTTAACATAAATCTCAACAAAAACAATAACAAAAAAATTAATAGAATCTTTAAATATTAAATCTCAACAACAATAATATTAAACATTTTACTTGACACAAAAATAACAACTAACATTACTAAGTTACATACATACTTTCTGGACTAACATTTAACATTTTTAACAAGCAATATGTGAGATATTGGATCGAACTCTAGTATTGTCGAAGGGTAGCTTCTTGGTTCGACAGTTCGACAGGGTTAAGCATGACGTCGAAGGTTGCTCACATGCTGGTGTCGAAGTGTGCATGCTGTAGTCGAAGATGGGTCGAGCATGCAGGTGTCGAAGATGCTAGGGTTGTTAGCATGTTAAATTAGGTTTTAGTGTTTAAACCCTAATTTGTTAAGTTAGCTTGTTTATTAAGTTGGCTTGTGTAATGGGCCTTGCTGAAAAAGCCCATTAGTTAGTATGTTAGGTTTTATTATAAATAACATACTAGTCTCTCATCATTGCTAAGCTGCAAATCCTAATTTAGGGTGAGAGAGGTTATTTGTTATTCTTGTAAACTTGTAATCTTGTTTTAAGAGAAAGTAAAAGAATATCAGTTATAACCAATATTTGTGTTCCTCTTCTTCCTTGTTCTTATCTTCCCTTGTTTTATACTTTGTTCTTGGCATTGAATTCACAATAAATTGGTGCGGTGAGCGTGGAGAAGATGCCTTCAACAAAGTATGAGATTGAAAAGTTCACCGGATTGAATGATTCCGGTCTGTGGCGCTTGAAGATGAAAGCCCTACTGGTTCAGCAGGGTTGTTTGGAAGCGTTGAAGGGAGAGGCAACCATGAATGCAGAAGTGACGGCAGCGGAGAAGACGAATATGATCGAGAAAGCACACAGCGCAATTTTGTTGAGCCTTGGTGATAAGGTTCTCCGACAGGTATCAAAGGAGACGACGACATCAGGGTTATGGATGAAACTTGAAAGTTTGTATATGACCAAATCGCTGGTAAATTGACTCTACCTAAAGCAAGCTTTGTATTCATTCAAGATGATTGAAGACAAAGTATTGGCTGAGCAGTTGGATATGTTCAACAAGCTGATTCTTGATCTTGAAAATATTGATGTGAAGATCGATTATGAAGATCAAGCGCTGTTACTATTGTGTTCTTTGCCTCGATCACATGCTCACTTCAAAGAAACTCTCTTGTATGGAAGGGAGTCCCTGACGTTTGAAGATGTTCAATCAGCCTTGTACTCTAAGAACTTGAATGAACGAAAGGAGCATAAACCTTCGACTGTTGGCGAAGGTTTGGCCGTTAAAGGAAAACTCTAACGAAAGGATGGTAAGTTCGACAAGAAGAAAGGCAAAAGCCAGACGAAGTCTTACAGTGGCGAAGCATCTGGCATTCGATGCTACCATTGTAAGAAGGAGGGTCACACAAGAAAGGTGTGCCCTGAACGCCTGAAATATCATGGAGGTAAGGATAATGGCAACGCTGCCATTGTTCAAGATGATTTCGAATCAACTGATGTTCTTGTGGTTTCAAGCAGTGACTCTAAGAAGGAGTGGATTATGGATTCAGGTTGCACTTGGCACATGACTCTAAACAAAGACTTGTTCGAGGAATTATGTGATCAAGATGGTGGATCAGTATTGCTGGGAAACAACAAGGCTTGCAAGATTGCAGGTGTTGGATCTGTGAGATTCAAGCTCCATGATGAGTCAATAAGGTTGTTGACTGAAGTCAGGTATGTTCCTGATTTGAAGAGAAATCTGCTTTCTCTTGGTGAATTCGACAAGAAAGGATATGTTTTCCAAGGAGAGAAAAGTATCCTAAGAGTCATGAAGGGTTCGAAGGAAGTCTTGATAGGCGTGAAGAAACAAGGCTTGTATACCCTTGAGGCTGAAGTTGTAAGTGGTTCGACAATTGTTACATCCACGAAACCTTTGTCAAAAACAGAAATCTGGCACATGAGATTGGGCCATGTTAGTGAAAGGGGTCTGGTCGAATTAGGGAAACAAAATCTGCTTGGTGGAGATAAAGTCGAAAAGCTGAAATTTTGTGAACCCTGTGTACTTGGAAAATCTTGCAGAGTGAAATTCAACAAAGGGAAACAAAGAACACATGGATCCCTTGATTACATCCATGCTGATCTTTGGGGGCCTGCAAGGTGTCCATCACATTCAGGAGCAAGGTATTTTCTATCCATAGTAGATGATTATTCCAGAAAATTATGGGTATTCATCCAGAAGACTAAGGATGAAACTTTTGAGAATTTTAAAAGTTGGAAGACTCTGGTTGAAAATCAGACTGGCAGAAAGGTCAAGAGGTTGAGAACCGACAATGGCCTGGAATTTTGCAATGAGGCATTCGACAGTTTTTGTGCTGCCTCTAGTATTGCAAGGCATAGAACTACTGCAGGTACTCCACATCAAAATGGTTTGGCTGAAAGGTTTAATCGAACTATTTTGGAGATAGTCAGATGCATGTTGACTAGTGCAGGGTTAACAAATGTGTTCTGGGCTGAGGCTGTTTCGACAGTAACATATCTGATAAACAGATGTCCTTCGACAGCGTTAGATATGAAGACACCTGAAGAAGTTTGGTCGGGACATCCACGAGATCTCGACAAACTGAGAGTATTTGGCTGCGTAGCCTATGCTCATATTAGGCAAGACAAGGTCGAACCTAGAGCTCTGAAATGCATGTTCATGGGATACCCAGAAGGAGTCAAAACTTATAGGCTATGGTGCCTAGAGCCAGGTCACAAGAGGTGTATCACCAGTCGAGATGTAGTTTTCAATGAAGCTGAAATGGCTTTTAAGAAAACTGATGATGTTGGTCGAAGTACAGAAACATCTAAAGAAGAGCTAGAAGAAGTAGAGATTCCTGTTGAGGTGGAGCATGTTGATGCTGAATTGCATATCCCTGATGAAGTCGAAGAAGAAGCAAAAGATGCTGAGGAAGTTAAGGAAACTGACGATGACTACCTATTGTCGAGAGATAGGTCGAGAAGAGTCATCAAGGCACCTCAGAGACTTGGGTATGCAGATCTTATAGCTTATGCCTTAATCTCTACAAGTGAGGTTCTAGACGAAGAACCTAGAGACTACAAGGAAGTTATGAGGAGTCGAAATAAGACTGAATGGCTGAAGGCCATGGATGATGAGATGAAATCTCTTCATGATAATCATACTTGGGAACTGATCAAGAAACCTGCTGGGGCAAGGTTAGTCAGCTGTAAATGGATTTTCAAAGTTAAGGAAGGAATTGAAGGAGTGACGTCGAAAAGATACAAGGCAAGGTTAGTTGCAAGGGGTTTCACTCAGAAAGAAGGTGTCGACTTCAATGACGTGTTTTCTCCTGTTGCAAAGCATAGGTCCATTCGAATGTTGCTTGCCATGGTGGCACAGTTCGATCTTGAACTGGAACAGATGGATGTGAAGACTGCGTTCTTGTATGGTGATCTAGATGAAACGATCCTGATGAGGCAACTTGAAGGGTATGTCGAAAAGGGGAAGGAAGATTGTGTGTGCAAGTTAAAGAGATCTTTGTATGGGATGAAACAATCTCCTCGACAGTGGAATAGGAGATTCGACAAGTTCATGGCACGCATAAGTTTCATTAGAAGTCAGTTCGACCACTGCGTTTACTTCAGATTTCGACCTGGTAATTCATTTGTTATTTTATTGCTTTATGTGGATGATATTCTCATAGCAAGCAACAATGTTGAAGATGTGACGAGGGTGAAGGCTGAACTCAATAAGGAGTTCGATATGAAGGATCTGGGAGCTGCTTCCAGGATTCTTGGAATTGACATTCGAAGAGATAGAAAGAAGTCGAAGTTATGCTTATCTCAAGAGGCATATCTACGGAAGATTCTTGAAAAGTTTGGTATGTCGAATTCGAAGCCAGTTGTGACTCCAACAAACCCTCAATTCAAGCTAAGTATTGATCAGTGTCCCAGTACTGATGTCGAAAGAGCCTATATGAGTAGCATCCCATATGCTAATATAGTTGGTTATTTGATGTATGCTATGGTCTGTACTAGACCCGACATAACATATGCAGTAAGTCTTGTAAGAAGGTACATGGCGAACCCTGGAAAGGCTCACTGGCAAGCATTGAAGTGGATTTTAAGGTACATAAATGGGTCTCTGAATAGAGTCCTAATTTATGATGGAGCCTTGGGTGAAGATAGTATAGCAGTAATAGGAGGATATGTCGACTCTGATTATGCAGGTTGTAAGGATTCCAGAAAATCTATTTCTGGATATGTTTTCACTATGTTTGGCACTGCAATTAGTTGGAAAGCAACACTTCAGAAGGTTGTTGCTCTATCAACCACTAAAGCGGAGTATATTGCCCTAACTGACGCTGTGAAAGAAGCATTGTGGCTTGAAGGTTTTGCGAAGGAGCTGAAACTTCAAGGTCGAGGTATCGCTGTTAAATGTGATAGTCAAAGTGCAATACACCTGTCGAAGAATTCAGCCTATCATGAGCGAACTAAGCACATTGATGTGAGGTTGCATTTCGCCAGAGGAGTAATCGAGCGTGGAGAAGTCCAAGTGCTGAAAGTTTCGACTGAAGACAATGTTGCTGATATGATCACCAAGACATTGCCGAGTTGCAAGTTTTTCCATTGTATGCAGTTGATAAAGCTGCATGAAGAAAGCTAGTTTGTTCCTTGACGTTGTAGAGGTAGGTCCAAGGTGGAGATTTGTGAGATATTGGATCGAACTCTAGTATTGTCGAAGGGTAGCTTCTTGGTTCGACAGTTCGACAGGGTTAAGCATGACGTCGAAGGTTGCTCACATGCTGGTGTCGAAGTGTGCATGCTGTAGTCGAAGATGGGTCGAGCATGCAGGTGTCGAAGATGCTAGGGTTGTTAGCATGTTAAATTAGGTTTTAGTGTTTAAACCCTAATTTGTTAAGTTAGCTTGTTTATTAAGTTGGCTTGTGTAATGGGCCTTGCTGAAAAAGCCCATTAGTTAGTATGTTAGGTTTTATTATAAATAACATACTAGTCTCTCATCATTGCTAAGCTGCAAATCCTAATTTAGGGTGAGAGAGGTTATTTGTTATTCTTGTAAACTTGTAATCTTGTTTTAAGAGAAAGTAAAAGAATAGCAGTTATAACCAATATTTGTGTTCCTCTTCTTCCTTGTTCTTATCTTCCCTTGTTTTATACTTTGTTCTTGGCATTGAATTCACAACACAATAAGAGAAGAGATTACATTAAGGAACCAACCTTGAAACATTTTCTTTCTTTTGAAGTTCATCCTAGAGATGGTGTTGTACTTCATGCAACTACTTTCGTTGTCTTTTTTTCCCCATTACTTTAAGTTTACATATCAAGATTTTGCATCCAAGATGGATCATTATGACATTCCCGTTCTAATTGGTTGGCGAGGGTTTCACGTGGTTCACTAATTTTTCATGTGGATTGATGATTTTTCAATATATTTACCAGTTACTTTATAAATAGATGACAACGATTCGTTACTTAATTAAAAGGCGATGCTTTTCCCTTTGTTTCCAAAATAACCGAGTTAATAAAAAATAAAATTAAAAATTTCTAAAATGAAATTGCTTATATTCAAAGAGGGGGTTTAGCAAAACTTACCTTTCCCCTTAGTTTCCAAAATAACCGAGGTAATAAAAAATAAAATTAAAAATTAAAAATTTCTAAAATGCAATTGCTGATATTCGAAGAGAGGTTTAGCAATACTTACCTTTCCCCTTAGTTTCCAAAATAATCGAGATAATAGGTCTTAAAATAATTTTAAAAAATAAAATTTGCTAAAATGCAATTGATGAGACTCGAAGAGGGAGTTTATCAAAACCTACTTTTCCCCTCGGTTGTCAAATAATTGAGGTAATAGGTCATAAAAATAAAACTAAATAGGAGGTTGATCAAAACTTTTTACCTTGGTTTTCAGTTCAACCGAGGGAATAGGTAGTAGTTTTTTTTAAAATAAAATAAAATAAGGTGCGCCTGTGGTTTACACATCGGTTATTTGTTGTCTGAGGTGAAAATTTTGTCACAAAAAGTATTATTTATAGTAGTGAAAAATGCATGATTCGAGTCATGAACAATGTGGTTCGACACAAAGAAGGCATATGAAAAATCATGGAGTTTCACCACCTCATGATTTGAGTCATGAGTAACATGTGATTCAACTTACGGGGTTCCATGATTCGAGACATGTGCGACATATAATTTGAGTCACATACTTCATTTATTCTCTCTGGTTCATTTGATGCGATTCACAAGATAGGTGATTCGAACCACTCGTCTAAAATCTTAATTTTGGTAGTTTTTAAGATGTTTTGAGATTCCAATGATGTCATAAATTGAACCAATCTAACATGTGGTTCTTGATCCAAAAACTCAATTAAGTAACTGAAATTGTATTGCTCACACTAAAACATAAACAAATTGATTTATGAATACAATAACACGATTTAATGCAAAATACTATTTAAAAAGCATTGCATTTAATTCTAAGATATTTTTAAAGATCTAAATTAGAGAAGATTCAATTACAAAAGCGAAAAATGATAAATGATAATAAATGAGATAAGGATAATAAAAATTCCTAGAGGGTCGAGCAACTTCAGATTATATTGACACCATCATTGATTTTAAAGTAAAGGTGAAGAATTATGGAGTTTGCTTTAAAAACCAATTTGAGATTTCACGCAAACACATCGTGCCTTGAGGAAACACATTGAGCCCTAGGGAAACACAAAGCATTCTTGCATTTATTAAGAAATGAGTGTGTTTCAGGGAAATGCGTTGCGCCTCTCCTAAAACATATAAAAGGCATTTTCATCCATTTTAGGAGTATGAGGGAAAAAGTGGTGAAATCCTAGTGAGAGAAATTAAGAGAGAGAAAATAATGAATCATTAGGATTGAAGGCTAAGAATTGGATGACATTTGAAGGTATCTAATCAGATTGACAAAATATTTTAAACATCTTGTGTTTATGTGATTCATACATTAAGATTAAAGATATTGAGAAACACTAAGGTGAGAGAAATTAAGAGAGAAAAAATAATAAATTATTAGGATTGAAGGCTAAGAATTGGATGACATTTGAAGGTATCTAATGAGACTGAGAGAATATTTTAAACATCTTGTGTTTATGTGATTCATACATCAAGATTAAAGATATTGAGAAACACTTAGGATGTAAAATATGAGATGTTGTTAGGTACTTGAAATATTATTTTAATGTAACTCTTTTGTAATATAATATCGTGTAACGATTCCTGAAGTATAATAAATTTAAGAGATACTTTTTTTCTCATAGTAGACCGGTTTGATCAAACTGAATAAACATATTATTTGTATGTTTGTCACTTTATCTTATTATTTTTGCTCATGTAAATTTGATAACATTCTTTTATATGTATAATAATTTTGTTTGATGTCACTTATTTTAATTGTCATTTTTATTTATGACACATTAAAAAAAATTGTTATCTTACCCTGTTTTATTTTTTATGAATTTTTGTAAGACAAGCCGAAATAGGGCGGACATGCTCACTGCTAGGCGAAAGATTAACGATATATTAGGACAATCTTAACTCGTGTGCTTAAAATACAAATTAAAAATAAATTGTAAAAGTTTTGTATTTGGAAACAATGTATTAATTTTATTAAAATTTTGGAGTTTAGTTTTTTATTATTTTTTTATATAAATTTTTATCCGTGGATTCTTTTACATGTGATCACTTCATACAAGTTAGCATAATATTTTTTTTTCTTGTGTTTATTCAAGAGAATTTGAATTAGATAATAGTACTTATTTTAATTTAATCAAATATTTTTTGGTCAAACCTAATCAAGACTCAAGAGTACACAACACTCTTAAAAAAAATTAAAGAAAACTTTGTCATGTGTTGTAGATTCGAACTCAGCCAAGATCTTTGATATAGTAGTCTCTATAATTGTGCAGAGAGATTATTTGATTAATATAAAAATAAAGCGACAAGTAAAAAAAGTATGATTAATAGTTGTTTTTATCTCAAACTAGTGTCTTACCCGTGCGTTCGCACGGGTACCCGTCGTTTTCGCGCATTGTGATTGGGGAAATAAAAGATGATAGGAAAAATATTATTTTGTTCAATATAAATATTATTGTAGAAGTAAATATCCTAAAAACAAATGCGTAAAATATAGAAATTTGTTTTCAATAGGTTGGGCCAAAGTTCGGGATATATTGATTAATAAACATTATTTTCCGCTTAATATTCAATATTTCGATCAGTAACTTTATGTTCCCGCTAATATTCAATATTTTGACCAGTAACTCATGTTCTCGTTAATATTGAATATTTTATTCAGTAAGTTCATGTTCCCGTTAAAAGTCAATATTCTGATCAGTAAGTTCATGTTCCCGTTAATAGTCAATATTCATTATTTTGATCAGTAACTCCCTATTCCCGTTAATATTCCAAATTTGTTCCCGTTAATATTTAATATTTTGATCAATAGCTTCATGTTCCCGTTAATATTCATAATTTTAATCAGTAAGTCCGCGTTCCCGTTAATATTAATTATTTTGATCAATAACTTCGTGTTCCCGTTAATATTTTAAATTTGTTCTGTTAATATTTTTATCAGTAACTTAATGTTTTTTTAATATTCAAACAATTATCAGTAATTTCGTGTTCTCGTTAATATTTAATTATTTTGTCAATTACTCCATGTTCCCGTTAATATTTCAATATTTTGATCAGTAACTTCATGTTCTCGTTAAAATTTCAATATTTTGTCAATTACTCCATGTTCCCGTTAATATTTCAATATTTTGATCAGTAACTTCATGTTCTCGTTAATATTTCAATATTTTGTCAATTACTCCATGCTCCCGTTAATATTTCAATATTTTGATCAATAACTTCATGTTCCCGTTAATATTCGTTATTTTGATCAGTAATTTAACATTCCCGTTAATATTCAATATTTTGATCTTTAACTTCATGTCCCCGTTAATATTAAATAATTAAAATTAATTTACAAATTAAATATGTTATTTCATATATAAAATATTTGAATCAATCGTATAATTATTTTTATATATAAATAATTTTGTTTTGGAATTATGTATAAAAAAATTTAAATCAATAGTAAACTTAATCTTGTTATTATTTAATATATAATTAAATGTGTTAATATCAGTATCATATAAGTACTCATGTGTATCCGTACTATATTATTTCGTATATGGATGGAATTGATGCGTTAAAATTTTAATGTTTAATTATTTTATATATATATATATATATATATATATATATATATATATATATATATATATATATATATATATATATATATATATATATATATATATATATATATATATATATATATATATATATATATATATATATATATATATATATATAAACTTGTCCGATTAAAAATTTAATTTTATAAATAAGAAAGAAATAAGAGTGTTTAAACAAATATGATTCTTTAGTAAAAAAAAATAAATATGATTCTAGTTTTAATATTGTTATTAATACTGAATTTAGTCTAATTAATTTTATCTACACCTTCATACATTAAGTTTACTGCCATAATTCTTCTAACATTTTCTAACATTTTCTCAAACAATTAATTTCATACATTAGCATAGTTAATCAATTTTAACACATCACAGCAATATATAAAAAAATAGATGAACACGTTATGTTTCATTTTTTATTCTAATCTCAAAGTTACATGAACAACACTAAACAATAACAAAACAACCTCAACCTTGAAAAATGGTCCCTAAATCACAAATCTAAACATCAAACAATACCGTTCAAAATTTTTATAAGAGCATACTTTCATCAATTTCACAACTTTCTTTGATTCAACATACACATACTCTGCAAGAATAAAATAACGACAAATGAAATATTGACAGGTTTGGTGTCGATTGATACAGTGGAAGTTGTCAACTCAGATTCCAAGCTACTTAAACTAAGAGGTGATGAAACAACTCCTTTATCCCCAAGATGGGATTGCGCAACATCAGAATGCATTTGGCTAGAATCAGAACGGATCTTTGTATTCTCTTCATCATTGACAGCAGCATTTTGGCTAAATTTGTCTAGGTCACTTTGCTTATCAGATTCATCGTTTACACATATTTGAGTTGACTCCCTCACAATGGAAGAGTTTGTTGAAGAAGTCACCAAACTGAAACCGGAAAAATCTCCGACCCTGTTGTCATTATTTCCTTCACAAACAGAAATGATGTTTTCCTTTGCAGGAAACATAGATGCCTCCGACTTGCTTGATAAAACTCCCGTATCCATATGGTCACCTCCAGTGTTTGATGACTCGTTTTCCTTAAGAACATTGCTCACACTGTAAGTTTCCTTCTCAGTGACATTCATAGTTTGCTGGAGATTAGGACAAACTTCATAACTGGAATTGCTTACCTCAACCACCTGCCCGACAGAGATAGGACCATCTTTAACTGAAACCTTTGCCGATGTGTGTGTATCTGATATAGACGGATCATCCATCACCGTATCTTTAAGCAAGACTGAGTTTTTACTTGCATTGGCCTGAGTCAAATCACATGAACGTATATCTTCACTGTGCCTTTCTTCTTTCTGCATGTCAGAAACTGCAACAGTTCTAGTTCCCATGGAATCCTCTAAATTACTTAACTCGGCCTCAAGTCCTTTAACTACACTCCCTCCTTCTAAAGAATCTTGTGGGGGTACTGCAAGAATAGATCTATCAGGATGATGTGCATCAACATCAACAGCATTTTGATCGAAAGTCTGTGTGTCTACAACAGCTTCTTCCTTCATCATAGAAGATTCTAAATTTTGATTACTACTTTCAGTTAGGTGAGGACTTTGCTTCTCATCCACCATATTTTGAATAGACAATTCAGTAATATTAGTTTCCACCACAAGTGCTGATGAATCATGAGTTTCACAATGATCTGAGTCATCAGCCACAGTCTGAGCATCTACCTGATTAGTAATGTTAAATTTATCATTGGTAAAGAAGGTTGGACTATGCTCAGACATAGGCAAGTCAATATTTCGGAACATTTCATTTGGTTCCAGAATACCTGAATTTCCATCAATGGATAATTCACCTTCGTGACTTTGGGAAATTCCAGTCTGAGACTGTTCAATTCCACACTGGAATGAAGACTGTGTAAGTATGTAACTCATGCTATAATCCCTGCACTCCAAGAATAACTTTAAAGATAAATTAGGACAATTCAAAATGAAATTATTGGTAAATATTACCTATTCATAGCATATACAATACAGTTTTGAAAAAAAACTTACATCTATATTAGAAAAAAATGAGCATGAAGGTTCAGTAACAAAGGTTCGAAGACTTTCAGAGAGATCAAATAACTTTCAAGAAGAAAACAAAACAGTGTTATCAGCATGCTAAGACAATCTCTCATGTTTTCGCAGCGTGTATCAAAGTTCACAATCAGTGGTCTTGAGATCGGCAGCTTTGTCGACGATGTTAATTTATTCCTGCTGACGCCGTATAACAACTCAGCACCACATTAATATGATCTTGTCCAACGCCTCAGCTTACCCCTGATCCTAAATCAAAGATAACAGTCTGTCCACCAACCCATTGACGGGCTCACTGTGGTAGTAAACATATCTCACTTCCCTCTTACTGCAGTGTGCCTTCCTTAGATATGTCAATTTTTGCTGTAACATGTATGAAATATGCCTTGATGGATCATAGAAGTTACAGCCAGTATTAACTTCCCAAGAGACTGTTATGATAACACTAAGTAACTTCCTCAAGGACAGTTATGAGAGTAATCATTAAAACAAAATGACAATACTATTGGCAACGTCTGCAACAACACAGAAACCGTGAAACATCCAACCACTAATAATAAAATGGTTTTCCTCGACTAAAAGAGAAAAAAGAGAATGCATAATAAAATGGTTTTCTTCATAACATGTAGAGAATTCATAACATGTAGAGAAAAAAGAGTATCACCCTTAGTTGTTGTCTCATGTCCCTCACAGCAAAATGACCAAGAGGAGGATACTCGGCAAAAGTTTCCACCACCATGGGCTTTGTTGGAATCATCTTAACCATACATGCATCCCCATTCTTTAAAAGCTTTGGCTCCTTCTCAATCTCCTTACCGGATCGTCTGTCAATCTTGGTGATCAATTTAGCAAACTTCACAGCAATGTGAGAGGTGTGGCAATCGAGCACTGGTGCATATCCGTTACCGATTTTTCCTGGATGGTTCATGTGATAACTTGGGAAGTGAAGTTGCCAGCTTCCTTGGCAGGGTCATCCTTGTAGTTGGATGCAACAAAACCACACTTGAGATCCTTGACAACAACATTCTTAACATTGAATCCGAAATTGTCTCCTGGAAGAGCTTTAGTGAGAGCCTCCTGGTGCATCTCAACATACTTATTCTCAATACCACTTTCTCTATGAATTCCAACCGAACTTCCTCACCTGATCACCTGATAGAGTTTATTTGTTAAACTGTTAGTCACACAAAATGAGATTAAATAAATATGAAAATATAATATACTCCTTCATTCCATTTCTTCTCATCAAACAAAACAAAAAGGCAACAACAAATCTAACAAAATACTCACAAAATTGTGGAAAATAATAAACAACAATGCATTGATTGAGAGTAAAGGATTTGTACCGAGCAGTGATGCCTGAGGCTATTGTTTTTGCGTTGATGATGATGTTGAGTCGTGAAGCTTCAAAGGATTCTGAAACATCTGCAAACAATCAACCAAAGGCTTACCATATCCTATTTCAACACATGAATATGTTTCATCTCAACACCACACCCATCACTTTCAAAAGCATCCCTCCCACACTCCTGAGTTTGAAACCCGCCCATTCTAGCAAGTGATTGTTTACCTGTAGATAACAAACCCTTCTTAACAACCAAATTCTCATTCATTATGTCATCATTTTCAGCCACACTCACATCACCAATCACACTATTATCTTCAGAATTGGACGACAGCGACAAAAACGAATAAACAAATGCAGTAAAAACCAACATATCAGGTCATTCAACCTTTAATTCACTTCCCTTTAACTCATAATCATCCTCTTCTTCTTCTTTATCAACAACACAATCAAACCATTTTTTAGAAACTATAGAATAAAAATTAATGCAATAATTAAGGCTATAATTTAGGATAATCGAATTGAACAATAAGAGAAAATTATGGAGAACTTACAGAAAAATGTAATAGCCATGGGAATCAACACAAATAAACAACATTGAACATCTCATTTGATAAAACATTAACAAAAATTTATCAACAAACCTTATCTGTAAGAATCTCAAAAAGCAGAGCACTGGAATCAGTCAACAAAACAACATTCACACGGCCAGCCGCCATTCATCTACACGCATCAGAAACCGTCGTCCCATCAAGAATTGTAAGAGCCTTGGACAATTTCACCTTCTTCACTGCTCTCTCTGTTCCATCACCCATAATAAAACAACAAAAATAACAAATCAATATAAATTTCAGTTTCATAATTATTGAAAGAATAAATTTCAATTCCATAGGGAAACAAAACCCTAAACGAAGAAGCTGCAAATTTGTTTCATGTGAATAATAAAATGGGAATTTGCAAATTTGTTTCATGTGAATAATAAAATGGGAATTTGATAATCCAAATTCAGAATCAGAAACCGCTGTAAAAGAAGAAGATGGGAGAGGAAGATTGGAAGTGGGTGGTGAATGATGAATCAGTTCGTAACCGTGGAGACAATAAGAATACGTAACCGGCAGAATTGAACGTGAATGAATGGAAGAATAAAGGGGCAGAATAATGGGTGATCAAATAAGACATGTAACTGCCGAAGCTGATGTGGAATTTTGAGGGAAGATGATGTGGAATTTTGAGGGAAGAGATGCTGATGTGGAATGGCTGAGGATTGAGGAAATGGTAGAATTCGGGTGTTTTGAAGCTATTAGTGTGAAAACTTTTTTCCAATCAGAGCTAGCAAAGTGTGTCCTCACCTACAATCAAAAAACAATAAATCGGTTATGTCCATGCCTGAGATGAAATAACTATGAATTGAAACAGTAATGGTTCTTAGAGTATTGAATTCAAATGCAATAATCCTCATAAAAAAATAGCAGCAAATAAAAAATCTACATAATGGAAACAATGAATGAGAGAGAGAGACCTTATTGTCAAAAAAAAAAGGAGGACATCTTGAGGGAGAGGCTTGAATTTGTGATAAACACAACCAATAACTGTAGTAATAGTACCTTCGACGGTTCCAACAGCAGATCTCAAAGATCCCGAATTCTGTTTTGCATAATCATAAAGACTGGACATGCAAACAAAAGCATGAATAAAATAGTGTTATCAGCATGCTAAGACGAAATATTAAACAATTTAAACAGAGTGAACTTCACGAAATGGATCTCAAATCCATAGAGGTCACTACCGTTAAGTGCATACACAAAGAAGACAACCCGAACGTACCAGCAGAAGCTAAGTGCATACCCTCACTAAGGGCAACCTCTGCTAATTGAGAGTTTCATCTTTATTGTGATGAAATTCCAATTTCGTATTGAGTTATTTTGAACCCTTCCCTTCAACAATCAAGGAAAAGTTAAGCAAAAATCAGAATCAAACATACTTCAGAAGGAGAAAGGGAATAACAGAAAACATAAATAAGTACCTGTAAAATTCACTCGAATTATTGTTGCTCTGCTTTATTGTGTTTGAATCTAAATAAAATTGAATTGTGCATCTGATTGATTCTTGCTGTATTTTGTGGTTGATATTTTCACTATGATTTTTAATTAAATCTATTAGCAATAAGAAAAATAAACCATAGCTCAGTAAATAGATCAAAATATAAGTCCAGAACCACTGTTTGAACAATCGAAAGCGATACACACCTATCTCATCGATTCCACCATTAACACAACAATTCGAGTGATAAGAAGAAGAGATAAACAGCGTACCTCGATTTTGTGCTCCCATAACAGACCGGTATTTTCTTCAAATCTCTTTCGCGTTTTGGGTTGGATACGTTATGTATCGTGATTTGTCTGCAGATCAAGCTTCTGTATTGACATCGAGAACCTATTGAAAATAAAAAACGTACATCAGTAAGATTTGAATCACAACCCCATTGTTCACATAACCACTCACCGTTTAATTAAACCCGACAACTCTGAAGGGTCGTGAGAAAGCGAAACCAATCACCGCGAAACCTTGTCATCTACATCAGTAAAACTGCGAAGATAACAAACTTAATTATCAAACGGAACATAAAACAAAAACTAATTAGCAACCAAATCACAATTTATGCATATTAACAAAAAAAAAATCTTTTTTTTTGCATTAGGGTATTTTCAGGAGAAGATAGTAACCTATAAAGAAGATCAAAATTGACGTAAACAGGAGCATGCCCAATATGGCTGAGATCGTAAACAGTGACTCCATAAACATACATTCCAACTTTCGACTCAATTTTTGGTTTGAAAAGCTCTTTCTTCTTACTCATTGTATTGTGAAGCCATACTTCCAGTGATAAAATTTTTGAATAGGACCAGAATCGAAGCAGAAGGAGATGAATCGGAACGGAAAAGGCGAGCAGTTCGTCGGAGGAGAGTGGAGGCGCCGCCGTTTTGGCTTGGAGAGAGAGGAAGGAGATTCGTTTTGAAAGGTGGAGAGACCCGAGTGTGAAAGAGAAATTAATTTGGAAACGGTTTTGGAAGAATAAGAGGAAGGATTTTGGAAGAGAAGGATGATAAGTAGTAACTGCAAGAGAAGTGTAATTGCCGTAGTATAATGGAGCATAATGGAGCATGAGCATAAAATTGAGAAAAGTGACGTGGAACATTGAGAGAAGAGTTGCTGATGTGGATAGTCTAAGAAAGTCCCAAATGGTAGACTTTTCTTATATGATAGATTCAAAATTAATTTCTTTATTGAATTTATTAATTTTTTAAATTTAAATTAAGTTATATGATTTTTTCCGATTGAATTTTTATTAAATCAACCTTTATATAAACTTAAAATCATATGATTTCAAATATATACATAACAATATGTATTCAGGATCACTTAAATGAGATTGTAAGTGATCTCTTAAAATTATATTATTTATTTATTATTATTTAGAGAAATAAAATCTTAGCAATACATTTTTATGAAATACAATGTATATTTGGATAGTTATCTGAATTAATAAACTTAGATAAAATATTTTTTTATTATTATAAAATTATTAATACTATTTTTTATTTTTATTAGAGAAATGGAATTTTGACAATAAAATTTTTATTTACATATTCATTTAATTTATTATTTTCTATTATCAAGAGAATTAAAATTTTGACAAAAATTTTTATTGAAGGTATATATACTGGAGTTCTTCTTGTACTTGTACGTATCAAGTAATAATATTTAGGTAAAAATCAATATATATATATATATATATATATATATATATATATATATATATATATATATATATATATATATATATATATATATATATATATATATATATATATATATATATATATTTTGTCTCGTATGTTAATATAGTGTTCATTTTAATTCTTAGATTTTAAAAAGTTTTATATTGGTCTTTTATCTTTATCGTTTGGCCAATTTTTTATCTACTATTCTTGTTCTTATATGGAGATGGAGGGTCAAACACATTTTTTATAAAGCTCTTACAAAAAAAAGTAGCTTCTTTTTTATGACAAAAACTTTTTTGGAGCTTAAATCATGTGGTCGCGGTTCAAATTTCAATAAAAACAATTTTCTTTTAAAAAAATGGCAGTAGTAGAAGTACGTTTTTCAATTTTTTCTATGGTTCATAATATCTAGGGTTATGTTTTATTTATTCTTTTTTTTTTCTTCTTCTTCTGTTTACATCATCAATTTTATAAAAACTAGTATTGTCCAACTTTTTATTCGTTTTGTATATTATATTTTGTTTTGTTGTACAATAATTTTCAATAATAATATAATTAAATTCTTATACTATATACTAAATTATATATATTAATACAACAATTAATCAATACCCTTTATATATATATATATATATATATATATATATATATATATATATATATATATATATATATATATATATATATATATATATATATATATATATATATATATATATATATATATATATATATATATATATATATATATATATATATATATATATATATATATATATATATATATATATACTTTTACTAAACAACTTTTAAATTAAAAATAATTTTAAAGTTTAAAAAATAATCATAACCAAACAACTTTAACTTTACTTTAAAAGCTCTTATTTTAAACTTTAATTTTAAAGTGACTTTTAAGACTTAAAAAAGTTGGGCCAAACGAGCTCGATCAAAACATATTATGTTGGTCCTTTTCGTCTAATTAGCGACTGAAAAACTCAAAAATCAGTCGCAAATATGACTATAATAATATGTTTTGAATATTTAAATGATTAATATATAATTTTTTGAAGTTAATGAACCAAAATAACCTCGATATTAACATACAAAATCAAAAAAAAAATATTGCCAAAAAGTATATAATATAAAATTTTGACCAAAAATGAATCTAATTAATGACCCATTTTGTTACTAAAATTATTATTAATTTGAAAATGTTTAAAAAATTTAATGGAGCTAAACCATTCTGTCATCTCTTTTATAATTTTTAAAAATCAATGACTACATCTTAAATTATTTTAATGACTTTTAATATCACATTAAGTAACGTTTTAAATTTTTAATAAAATATTGAAAAAGTTCTCCTAATTTTCCCAAAAAATAAAGTTAGGAAAGTTATTATTTATAGGTAAAATTGAATAAATAAGACTAAGTTAAGCTCTATTTGATGGCATATTTATTATTCCAAAGAAGAACGTGAAATTGATGAAGCTTATCGTTGAAGCTCTCTCAGACAATGATAAGGGTAGAGGAAGAGGTATACTGGCAAGATTAACACAATAACGTTTAAGTAGTGATATTTGAAAGCTGAAAGTTGCAACACTACATGAAATTGTACCTTGGTGTGTCGCGTGATCATGCTTATATATGTACGATAGTTAAAACTGCTTCCGATGAATACGGTGTGAGACGCGAGAGGTTATTTGGATTGATTTTGACGGATGCGGTGAGCGTGGTTCCGGATTTTGGTATGCTCTTAGCAAGGATTTACTTGTTTACCATCTTTAAGCAAGCGTAACTCATGATTGGGCCTTTGAATTGAGTCGGTCTTATTGGATTTTTGACGGATCGAAAATAGTTTTCCCCAAATCTTTGATGCCAGGTACGGGGCTAGGAATGTTGTAAAAGTGTTGGGACCAGCATCCAAAATTATCATCTTCTATGTTTAAAGGCCTTTGGGAATCCCTTTTTAATGGGGAAGATTGTGTGATCTTTGAAACACACGCATTAAATATATGTCTTGTAATTGAAACATTACATTGGGAAAATACTCCATGTGACCCTGGGATTCTAGGGTAGGGGTGATGCCTCTATAACCTTGGAGTGCACTAGAGTGATGTTATGGAATCTAGGTTGATCATTGACTGTTGATAATGTCTTCTAATTTTTTGTTAATTCCCAACCATAGATCTATTCTCCTTGGATGCATATATATTGGTAGAACACAACTAGTTATTTCATTCTCTTTTTATGTACTAGAATTCTATATCTCCATTCTTTCATATGATATTTACATCACTATGATCTACTCATTTCCTCTTATCTCCATCTTCGTGCGTGCGAGATTTTTGGGTTTTTAGTGCTCTTATTTTTTTCTCCAACTTGATACACGCAAGTACTCAAGGTAACATTCTCTTTCTTGACCTTTTAGTTGTTTCCTTGTATTTCTACACATAGTCGATATAGGAAACTCGAACGTTCCTCCTAGATTTGACGAGTGAGGATAAAACAAGTGGCACTTATTTAGAAATTGGAGTGATAAACCCATAAACACTAGAAGTTTCCTCTTTAACTGTTAAGTATATCTCTATTAACATTAAAGAGATTAATGATAGTTTGGATGCCTTTTGGAGTCGAAGTGAGGACGATGAAGAGTTGGATGGTATCTAGAAAGCGGAAAACCTTGAAATGGATGTGGTTAGAAAGGAATAAGTTTTTCCATTCAGAATTGGTATCTGGAAAATTGGTTGTGGTTTCGTCTTCCCTAAGCTCCCTTTGCTAAACACAAATGCTACAAATGTGTGTCGCACCGCGAAAATCAACAGAGTCGCCACTAACATATTTATCCTGAAAAGGAAGGATGCCAGCAAACCGCGAAACAAAACAACGGTCTCACGACCAGAGAAGAGGGTAAGGGAGTCGGTTACGCGAGGGGAAGGTGTTAGCACCCCTCGCGCCCATCGTACTGGATGGTATCCACGCTTGTGTCTAAAACTATAGGTGTATAACAAATCTACGCCTAAACTGAACTAGTATGCATGCAAAATGTAGGGAAAAGAAAGAGTTATACTCGCACGGGACCTACCCTGCTGCCTACGCATCCTTTTTGAGGAATCAGAGGTATCGTAGCTCGGCTAACTAATTTTTGTTTGTTTTGTGTTTTTTAGGTGAACGAGTTACATTCGCACTCCGCTACTCGACCTTTGGAGTCTTACGCTTGGGAATGGAGCGGAAATAACAAGCTCTTAAGAAAAGAAAATCAAAGAGTTTGGTTTGTGTTTTAAAGAATGCATGAGGAAAACCTAAGCTAAGGGGGAAAGCATGCTACCTATGTTATCATACAAAGGGTACAAGTCTAAACTAGCCTAGAAACCTATGGGGAAAAGCGAATGCAAACAAAAGTATCACACAAACAAGTCTCGCTCGTAAAGCAAACACCTACTGGCGCAGGCCAAGTAGTAGAAAAGCGGTCCCGCCATAGCTAAGGGGAGCGGATCACCTGAGTCAACTAAGCATTAGACCTCGCGTAAAAAGAGATCAGGCCATAGACAAGAGGAGCGAATCCCTCTCAGCAACCAAGTTGTCACAGATCTAAAAGGAAAACGGTGTGTGCATACACCGAGCATCAATGTCGGTCAACATGAGCAAAGAAACGCGGGGGTTCGATTGCATGAACCCGCTTCACTTTACCCATTGGGACTTCGACTCGACGATCTTGGAGACTTGTCCAGAGCTCTGAACTTGCAAAAAGTGAGCATAGGGACGACCTGGGGACGGAAAGTTACGGGGGTAGTTTTCTAAAACTCTCCACTTGCCTTCTCGAGGACTTACAATGGCCTTTGTTAGGACTTCCCGCAAGCACAAACATAAACACACCAACAAAAACAGAGCCTCTTTAGAGGGCTTGGCCAGATGCGATGCATGCCTAAGTCCTACTTCTCATGTTAATAATAGAAGAAAGCGATAAAGTGCGAGAAAAGATAAAATGAAACGAGATCAATACCAAACGGATTATGATCTGTAAACTGCAGCAAAATAAGAAAGAAAACCAGAGATCCCGCAAGCGAGCTAGCAAAGGCAACAACAAATAGTCAGCACACCGATTAGCCACGTAAGAAAATAATGGTCGACGTCGTGAAAATAAATCACGTGTCGACGTATGCGTCGAGCATAATCAAAATACACCTGCAAGAGGAACAAGCAATCCAAGCAAACAAGTATAAAGTAAAAGAACGCGTCTCCATGATGAGAACACGACACGAGGGTATGAGATTGTGTTCTGCAAATAAAGCGGAACACGCATGAGATAAGCCTTGATCGGTGATCGCCTTTTGAAATGCCTCGCATACTAGCACACAAGTTAGAGATAACAACATATCGCAATCGAAATTGCGTTATTGTACTATAACCTAAGAGAAAATGAATGACTAAAACAAACATGAAATGAACAAAAAATGTCAAGGGGAAAACAAACATGAATAATCAAGATCACACAATACCAATCATCTCACAAGATAGCACGTTTCACAAGCTTTTCAACGATATAAAAAACGCGCAAATCAGAGATACGAGTCAAAAGATATGAATGATTGAAGTTGGGAATAAAATCTGCCTACACACATTGGTAACCGGTTATTGAAATGGGGTAACTGGTTACCTGCCAAACAGTAGCAAAACAAGGCAAACGGTAACCGGTTACCCAGTTACGGTAACCGATTACTAGCAAGTCAGAAGCGAAATTAAGGCAAACAGTAACCGGTTACCCAGTTATGGTAACCGGTTACCACACATCAAAACTGCGCAGTAAAAACAAATAACGCCTGGGTAACCGGTTACCCCCATATGGTAACCGGTTACCACTGTGCAAATTTTAAAAAAAAAAACAGCAGCAACGTTATTTTACGGCATTGACAACATGCATCCATCAAAGATAACACCAAGCACGAATTTGCATAAAATTGTACAGCAATTTAGGCATCAAACAACCATAATTAGGCATTAATTTGTATCAATTTCATGTCATCATCAATGGTCATCAAGCACAAGATTCTCGTAAACATTAACACAAACACGTAGTGCACACGAATTGTATCAACATGCAATTGCAAGCAAAATTTCAATCTAACAACTTGAATCTAACATTTAATCATCATCAACAAAAATTATACACAATCAACACATAGATCTAACAATCAAATCATGTTAACATCAACAATTAAGCACTTGATTCAACATTCTAACACTCGCCGAATGAAGATCCGAATGAAGCGCGGACACGAACGCGAACATGAATGAAGTCGAAAAACGAATCCGGAAGGAGAGAGGAGGGAGGCGCAACAGCTATGAGAAGAGAAGAGTGAATTCGAACTCGAGATCTTGACTTCAATCCATGTTGCTCTTGAGTTTGATGAAGATCAATGAATATGCATAAAGATTGATGATACTTTTTGTAAGTACAAACCTATACTCACCAAGGAGTTTTTGATTCATGGCAAACACCATAAGTGAACAAACAACAAAGGCACAAGTGAATGACTCAAGGAAAAGCAAGTATTGGCTATCCAAGACAATGTAGGTCGACCTACCCTGTGTCTAGGTCAACCTATAAAGCTCAAATCACTCAGAATGTGGTTTTGCATCAACTAGGTCGACCCAGTACATCATTTGGTCGACTCAAATTAAGGCAGACAAAGAAGATTCAAACATGCCACTGTTAGGTCGACCCACTTACCTTCCTAGGTCGACCTAAATTGAAGAGATTTGCACACCTCACTGTTAGGTCGACTCACCAACACTCCTAGGTCGACCTAAACTGAAGAAAAGTCCCAAGAACACATTTCAACTGATTTTAGGTCGACCCAAACCTCCAACAGGTCGACCTAACTGGGAACAATTTCAACCTAACTGAATCTGCTTCTGTTAGGTCGACCTAATCAATGAAACAGGTCAACCTACCTTCTCAAAAATGCCAAAATTGTATGTTTGCTCTGCATCAACACACCAGCTCCCATATATATTGTTTGCTGTTAATTATTCATTCTCAACACCAACAACTGAAAGATACACAAAGGCTTCTCATCTTCGATCTTCGTCTCAACTCCAACACAACTACACACAATCATTTTTGCGTTGAGGGTTTGCGTTGAAGATTGATAACGTCCATGGAACGGAATTGAAGATTCCTACTGGGTGAAGATTTGTGGGGTTTTTGGTGAATAAAATCTGCGGATTTTGTCCTCCAAGATTGGTGAATTTTTGAGGTTTTTATCAAGAGGCTTTATCAAAGATTCAGCTGAGTGTGAAGATTAAGGAACAATGATTCAAAGCAATTCAATACACTGCAGCAAGGGAATCAAAGTGAAGCTCTTGGAAGATACTTGATCTGGCTCAAGATCAAGGGGAAGAAGATTCAAAGGATCAACATATTCGGTTTATCGTTATCGCTTTGTTATCTTCTTTGTATAAACTATTTTCAATCATAATGAAAGACATCCCAATTCCCGTTTGGAATTGGGGGCAGATGTAGTCGTAGCGAGGACGATCGACGAACTTCCTGAACAAATATCGCGTTCTTGTTGCTTTTATCTTTTCGTTTACATTTCGCTTTATTCTGGTTATAATTGCAAATTGATCAAAGGTTCAAGTGTTAAACTTGTGTGTTAAAACCTAACACAAACATCACAAGTCACCACACATCGAATCATAATCAATTTGGTTATCATCACCAAATGTTTGATATATTGCTTCAACTATTATCAAGTCGTTGTAAACAAGTTAATCAAGCGAGTAGTTTAAACGATTTACATTAGCGTAACTATTTGATTCTCTAAGCGATCTCTTCATCAATAATCCTTAACTATTTTGTGGTTTTATCACATATCTGATTCTTTCAATAGAGGTTCGGAATAGACGCAAGTCGATCTCGAAACGCTTTCGCCTAAGTTTGAAATAATTCCGAAAAATTCTGTGTGATCTATTCACCCCCCTCTAGATCCCTAAGCCTAGCGTCTAACAAGTGGCATCAAGAGCTCTGGTTTATTCCGTGCTACGTGAAACACTTATTGGAAAGATGGCTTCCGGACCTAAAGGGGCTCACAATAGAGCTCCAGTTTTCAACGGTGAAAACTATGGCTATTGGAAGGATTGTATGTGCGTTCATATCAATGCAATTGATAGGAACATTTGGACAACAATTGTTAATGGTCCCTTTCAAATTACCATGACAAATGCAGCTAGTGCTGTTGTCCCTAAACCAGAAAATACTTGGGATGCTGAAGATGAAAAGAGATATGGATACGATTGGAAAGCGAGAAACATTCTAATATCAGCTCTAGGAGTTGATGAATACTATCGTGTTTCCCATTGTAGATCCGCTAAAGCTATGTGGGACACATTGCAAGTTGCCCATGAGGGCACAAATGATGTCAAACTATCTAGAATCAATACGTTAACTCAAGAGTTCAAACTCTTTCACATGGAAGATGGTGAATCCATCGAAAACATGCAAAAGAGATTTGTGCATCTTAAAAATCGTTTGAACTCCCTTGATAGACCTGTTTCCAATGCTATTGCTACTAACAAAATCTTAAGGTGTTTAAACAGGGAATGGCAACCCAAGGTTACAGCCATAAAGGAAGCAAACGATCTAAATACCTTAGACATCACCACTCTCTTCGGTAAACTGGAAGAACATGAGCAACATCTTAAATGCCTTGACATGCATGAGAAAAAGGTAAAGAAAGATAAGAACATGGAGAAAGAGGTAGAGAAGAAGTCAATAGCTCTAAAGGCTTCAAAATCCAAGATCTCAAAACAAGAGCAAGAGGATAGTGATACTAGTGATGAGGAAGACTCGGATGTTGAGGAAATGAGACTGTTTGTGCGAAGGTACAACAAATACATAAAGAAAAATGGAGCAAAACACTCCGACAAAAGCTTAATCAACTATAGGAAGCAATTCAACAAGTACAAACAAGATGAAAATAACAAAGGAAAATCCAAAGGTCCTTGTTTCAATTGTGGTAAAGTTGGTCATTACAAACCGGAGTTTCCATACCTTAAGAAGGAGAAAGAGAAGAATCAAAGCAAAAGTCACAACAAGTGTAACACCCCAAATCTACCCGATAAATTATACAGAAAATCAGAGTATAAATTTCAAACAAGTTTATTTGAGGTATCACATATTCGTCATCTCAAAAACATTTACGTAATTCACACCTTCATATAGATACATAGCACATAAACATAAACGGACAATTAAAATTAATTCTCAAAATCACTGTATCAAAATAATTATTTTATCTCGCAGCGGAATTCACAAAACTTCACAATGATTTATTTTAATCATAGCATCTTCACAAAACAAGTTTGAGTCACAACCAAAATAAAACATCACTAAAAATCCATCAAACATAATAATTACTAAAACAATAGTTTATCCCCCCGAGTGCTACGTATCAGAGCAAGACACCAACTCGAATAACAGCAACTAAAGACTTCATAAAATCACTTCAAAACTTCCACCGCTATCTTGAGTACCTGTCCGTTTCCCACGGTAAGGGAAACATCATTCAGAAGGGGTGAGATATCAAACAATATAAACAGGGTGATGATAAACAGTATATTCAGGTTCAAGTTATAATAATTATCGCTTTGCGGTATAATCGTTACCGCCTAGTTTACTTCACCGTTTCAATCAACAACACAAATCACAATATCTCACATAAGATCATATTCAAAGTTCACAACAAGTCACATAAATTCACGCGTCAAAAAAACACATAACATCATAATCACACAAATGAAATGCGACTCTAACAAATGCACATGCATGTGGTACCCAGGGCTTCAGCCCCCATCGCCAATCGCCAGATAATAGAGGCATCAAAACAGGCATAAGCCTTCGTCGCTGTTTGCCAATCCAGGCCGTCGCTAAAACATGCAAATCATGAGACACTGATGAAATGCAATAAATCAAAAACATCGCAAAACAACGTCGCGAGGCATACGCCTATATCACAAACACGTCGCCAAACATCACCACAAAGGCATTCGCCTACATCGCCAAGATATATCAATAATTATTGATAAACAATCGTCACCTTAAATCACGCGCTTCGCAATAATTCACAAAAAATCATCACAACATCGCAATATATCACACGACAATTCAACAACAATAATTCATCACAAATAATTCACGCAAACATCGCCATACTTCACAAAACTCACAAAAATACGTCACGTCGCAACATCACCAAAAACACCGCAAGCACAACGGTTATCGAATTATTCCCGAACACTCCTAATATTATTCTATATTATTAACTTGTAAAAAGTTATAACGATATTTAATTATAACTCGACAGCGTTTCCAAGGAAATCTAAACAACTCTACAATAATCCCTACAACTCTAAAGTACCCAAAAATCCTCTACTGATAACTCTTACATATAAGAGTAACTCTTATGAACCTAATTAGTAGCTAATGGTCTGACTCAAATAATAATAAAACAACTCTAACGGGTCAAATGCCTTAATTTTAATCTTTACAGCTCATTAGATTTAACTCTAAACATCTCGGAAGCAACTCTCACAACCCTATTGAAAACTCAGATAAATATGACATGATAAAACAAATAACTTAAATTAGATAACTAACTCAAATTGTTCAATTCATTAAGAACTTGTTCTTAAAAATATTTTTATAAAATCTCTCTTACTAATACACATATCAGTATTGCTATAGACCACTTACTGTTACGTCATATTTTTGTATCAATTTATAATAACAATTAGTAGCTTTATATGCCAATCATATTCACTTGTTACACATTCAAGACAAAGCAAACTTAACAACATACACAATGTTCAGATGGAAATCAAATAATAGCATATACTGCATTTTCGAATAACATTGCCATACACATCGTTTTACTTTAACTACATACAATTAAACCATTTCCTTTTAACACTACGTACATCAGAACTAATTTTCTCAAGGAAATTCACACGACACGCAATGTTTATTCAATTTTATATATAATCCATTATAATATACAACTTAATTTTCACCCAATTTCATTAATACAAACACAGCTTAATCATCATATATTAAGGATTATTATTAAAACCTAACAATCATACAGCCATAAAAATTTCTTAAACAGTTTTTACCCATCATATATTATCATACAATTCCAATAACTATATGAGAACCCAATTCCTACATAATATTCATCATATCCCCGTTTATAGAGTAAGAACCCCACCCTTACCTTAGATTCGGAGATCGCCTCTAATATCCGATTGAGTGCAAGCCTTTTCCCAACGATGCCAAAACCGCGTTCCTCTTTGTCGGCAACTTCGTTTCACGATCTATTCTCCCAAAAGCCAAAACCCTCTTTTCCACAGAAACCTAATTCCATATATTCTCCTTTTTAATCCAATAAATAAAATAATAATAATATAACTACTATTATTTCTTAATGGGCTTACTAATCGTACACCACCATATTGCTATATATATCACACCACAGCTAAACCAAATTAAATAATATTATTACTAATATTATTTTCTTCAACCAAAAAAATCCAACTTTAATAATTATTCGATTAACCGTCTAAATAGTCCAATTCTGCGTCTTATAATATCACTTATAAATCCAACTTCGATCGAATTTCCATATTAAATTCTTGAATAATTTATTTAATTAATTAAATAAATTTTCGGGTGTTACAACTCTCCCCCACTTAAAAGATTTTCGTCCTCGAAAATTCATCCGATACCACCATCCTTAACACATCCTTCACATCTAATCCTTCGATTCAACGACAACCCGATCATGGTTTAAATCCAATACTTATACCTCAATCTTCCAATACGATTGCAACATAATCCTTACTAACTTGCCAACCATTTTAACAATATCTTGAAACAACAACTTACAACGTAGAAATAGCTAGCACTTGCTTACATTTGGTTATACAATCTCACCTCATCATCCTCAGCAACACATTCAACGCCAAACACATACGCAATTCTTATTTCCATATTCAGGTGTCCTTCGCTACCGAAGCACCAACAACTTACAACCCCGAATCATAATCAAGAAGCACAACTTCTCCCCCACTTAGTTCCAAACCAACTCCTGCAACAAGCAATAAAAAAACAATAAGTACCGACAGTGTTGTACACACTTATCGTGTACTAAGGGATAGACAATAATTAGACGACTCTGGCCGGACGGACCGACCTGCTCTGATACCACTAATGTAACACCCCAAATCTACCCGATAAATTATACAGAAAATCAGAGTATAAATTTCAAACAAGTTTATTTGAGGTATCACATATTCGTCATCTCAAAAACATTTACGTAATTCACACCTTCATATAGATACATAGCACATAAACATAAACGGACAATTAAAATTAATTCTCAAAATCACTGTATCAAAATAATTATTTTATCTCGCAGCGGAATTCACAAAACTTCACAATGATTTATTTTAATCATAGCATCTTCACAAAACAAGTTTGAGTCACAACCAAAATAAAACATCACTAAAAATCCATCAAACATAATAATTACTAAAACAATAGTTTATCCCCCCGAGTGCTACGTATCAGAGCAAGACACCAACTCGAATAACAGCAACTAAAGACTTCATAAAATCACTTCAAAACTTCCACCGCTATCTTGAGTACCTGTCCGTTTCCCACGGTAAGGGAAACATCATTCAGAAGGGGTGAGATATCAAACAATATAAACAGGGTGATGATAAACAGTATATTCAGGTTCAAGTTATAATAATTATCGCTTTGCGGTATAATCGTTACCGCCTAGTTTACTTCACCGTTTCAATCAACAACACAAATCACAATATCTCACATAAGATCATATTCAAAGTTCACAACAAGTCACATAAATTCACGCGTCAAAAAAACACATAACATCATAATCACACAAATGAAATGCGACTCTAACAAATGCACATGCATGTGGTACCCAGGGCTTCAGCCCCCATCGCCAATCACCAGATAATAGAGGCATCAAAACAGGCATAAGCCTTCGTCGCTGTTTGCCAATCCAGGCCGTCGCTAAAACATGCAAATCATGAGACACTGATGAAATGCAACAAATCAAAAACATCGCAAAACAACGTCGCGAGGCATACGCCTATATCACAAACACGTCGCCAAACATCACCACAAAGGCATTCGCCTACATCGCCAAGATATATCAATAATTATTGATAAACAATCGTCACCTTAAATCACGCGCTTCGCAATAATTCACAAAAAATCATCACAACATCGCAATATATCACACGACAATTCAACAACAATAATTCATCACAAATAATTCACGCAAACATCGCCATACTTCACAAAACTCACAAAAATACGTCACGTCGCAACATCACCAAAAACACCGCAAGCACAACGGTTATCGAATTATTCCCGAACACTCCTAATATTATTCTATATTATTAACTTGTAAAAAGTTATAACGATATTTAATTATAACTCGACAGCGTTTCCAAGGAAATCTAAACAACTCTACAATAATCCCTACAACTCTAAAGTACCCAAAAATCCTCTACTGATAACTCTTACATATAAGAGTAACTCTTATGAACCTAATTAGTAGCTAATGGTCTGACTCAAATAATAATAAAACAACTCTAACGGGTCAAATGCCTTAATTTTAATCTTTACAGCTCATTAGATTTAACTCTAAACATCTCGGAAGCAACTCTCACAACCCTATTGAAAACTCAGATAAATATGACATGATAAAACAAATAACTTAAATTAGATAACTAACTCAAATTGTTCAATTCATTAAGAACTTGTTCTTAAAAATATTTTTATAAAATCTCTCTTACTAATACACATATCAGTATTGCTATAGACCACTTACTGTTACGTCATATTTTTGTATCAATTTATAATAACAATTAGTAGCTTTATATGCCAATCATATTCACTTGTTATACATTCAAGACAAAGCAAACTTAACAACATACACAATGTTCAGATGGAAATCAAATAATAGCATATACTGCATTTTCGAATAACATTGCCATACACATCGTTTTACTTTAACTACATACAATTAAACCATTCCCTTTTAACACTACGTACATCAGAACTAATTTTCTCAAGAAAATTCACACGACACGCAATGTTTATTCAATTTTATATATAATCCATTATAATATACAACATATATGAATTAATTTTCACCCAATTTCATTAATACAAACACAGCTTAATCATCATATATTAAGGATTATTATTAAAACCTAACAATCATACAGCCATAAAAATTTCTTAAACAGTTTTTACCCATCATATATTATCATACAATTCCAATAACTATATGAGAACCCAATTCCTACATAATATTCATCATATCCCCGTTTATAGAGTAAGAACCCCACCCTTACCTTAGATTCGGAGATCGCCTCTAATATCCGATTGAGTGCAAGCCTTTTCCCAACGATGCCAAAACCGCGTTCCTCTTTGTCGGCAACTTCGTTTCACGATCTATTCTCCCAAAAGCCAAAACTCTCTTTTCCACAGAAACCTAATTCCATATATTCTCCTTTTTAATCCAATAAATCAAATAATAATAATATAACTACTATTATTTCTTAATGGGCTTACTAATCGTACACCACCATATTGCTATATATCACACCACAACTAAACCAAATTAAATAATATTATTACTAATATTATTTTCTTCAACCAAAAAAATCCAACTTTAATAATTATTCGATTAACCGTCTAAATAGTCCAATTCTGCGTCTTATAATATCACTTATAAATCCAACTTCGATCGAATTTCCATATTAAATTCTTGAATAATTTATTTAATTAATTAAATAAATTTTCGGGTGTTACAACAAGCCTAGAAGAGCCTACATAGCATGGGAAAGTGATTCCTCAAGTGAAGACTCATCAAGCGATGAAGAAGAATCGGCAAACTTATGTCTTACGGCTCATCAACACAAGAAAAAGAAACGTGTACGTCATCTTAAACCTGAACTTGTAGATAAGGTATCTCATGATCAATTAAAATTAGCTTTTGAAGAACTACATAGAGATACAATTGAAGCTTTCAAACTTTTGACCTCAAATAAGAAAAAAAATTTATATCTTGAATCAAAAGTTGAGAAGAACGAAAAGGATATGGAAGCTTTGAAACAATCTATGCTAGATATTCAAAAGGATAAAATTGAGGAAGATCCTACATCATGGTTTGGTTGTGAGACATGTCATATTTGGCAAAAAGAAGTAAGAGATCTAAAGGCCAAATTAGATAAGGCTCTACAACCAAAAGTGACTTTTGCGGTTGATCCAAATAAGTTCAAAAGATCGTATACTCCTTTATATAGTAAATACACTTTTGTACCAAAAGTATCAACTAGCAAAACAGCATACTCTCATCATATTACTTGTCACTATTGTTGCAAAAAGGGTCATACCATTGAAAAATGCAAATTTAGGAGGATTTTAGTTCCTAAAGGAGTATTTCAATGGTTTCCGAAGTGCAACAATTTATGTACTCACTACCAAGGACCCAATGAAGATTGGGGACCTTCCACTCTAAATTAATTTTGCAGGAAAAGTGTCTTGACATTGCCGAAAGGTTGTGGTTCCTTGATAGCGGATGTTCAAGACACATGACAGGAGACATATCACTTTTTGTTGAGTTCCACGCAAAGAAAAAGGGGTATGTCACCTATGGAGACAACAATCGGGGAGCTATACTTAGTAAAGGAAGTGTAGTTCATGTGTCCTTTGATGAATCTTATGCAAAATGTGTCGAGAAAGGTATATATTTTGACTGTGCAGGCCCATCTACTGAAGACATTGTCAAAGGTAAGGAAGACGAAACTGAAAGTGTTGCAAACGAAGATGCTAAGAAAGAGAAAGATGAGTCTCATGATAATGTTGAAAAAGAAAGCATCTCAAACAACGAAGAACTTCCTAAGGCCTAGACAAACGTAAAAGATCATCCAATCGACAACATAATAGGGGACATCTCAAAAGGCGTTACAACACGCTCCAAGATAAGTAACTTTTGTCATCATTTTGCTTATGTTTCACAAGTTGAGGCGAAAAATGCTAAGGAAGCATCACTTGATGAGCATTGGCTAATGGCCATGCAAGAAGAATTAAACCAATTTAAATGGAATGATGTTTGGGATCTTGTCCCTCATCCGGGAGAACATCAAGTGATCGGTACTAGATGGGTTTTTTGTAACAAACTTGATGAAAACGGAGTTATTACTAGAAACAAGGCTAGATTAGTAGCTCAAGGCTACAATCAAGAGGAAGTATGAAGGTAGTCCATCAACAAATCTAGAATCGTTCCACATTGACAAGAGGACTATACTCCATTCTACGAAATGATGACGAGATACCTACAAATTGAGAAAGTGGTAACATGTTTGTTGCTCACTTCCAAAAATATCATTGATACTATAATATGCTATCAATTAACATGTTTATAGTGACTTCATGTATGCTTCTCCATATATCTCATTTACATGTATATGTTGATCATCATTACTCATAACATATCATGTTTTGGGCATACAAGTAAGTAGAATAAGCATGAATCCAACATACATAAGTATCATCACTGCATTTCTAACATTTGAGGCATTTTAGGTCAACCTACTCTGCCTCTGAGTCGACCTACAGAAATTTTTTTACAAATAACAAAATCATGCTCAGTTACGTCGACCTACACCTCTTTTAGGTCGACCTAATCTGAATCATTTTCAGGGTCCTTCTGTTAGGCCGACCCAGTCTCACTTTAGGTCGACCTACTGATACAAAAATGCAAAATTTGGGTCTGTTGGTCGACCCGACCCATCCCCATACATCATTAAGCATACATTTTTCATTCTTGCTCATTCTCAAACCCTTGTGTACGACCAACCCTAATTCTCCTACATCAAATTCCTCCAAAACTCCTCTTTCTCACACAAATTATCTCCAATCATGGCACTAAAATCAAGAAAGGGAAAGGAAATTGCATCCGGATCATCTTCTCAACCGGTAAGTGCTCTAGCTCTTGTTCATCCCGATTGTAAGGAAAACTTTGAAAAGTGGCAAATGAAAAGGAAAATTATCAACCAATATGTCTATAACCCAAATGTTGCCAACCGTATGCATATTCCTAATGTTACAAATCTGATTCAGCATCAAAATATTCATCCATTGTTGGAATATGACACTCTGTACTGTGAGAATACCGTTAGGGCTTTCTATGCAGGGTTACAAAAAGGGGACGGTTGTTACTTCCGATTTAAGATGGGGTCCAAATCGCATGTTGTTGACAAACGGGCTTGGATAAGCATCTTTGGCCTTACGCTTGTGGGAGATGAACTTTGTATAGAAGACGGTGAGGTTCCGGCCAACTATGATCATATGGCCTACATGAGATCAATTCTCAAAGACCCTTCCGTCATTGACAGGCCAAATGAAACAATTACAGCAGGGCACTTAAAGAGAGATCCTAGGCTCCTAAATTGGATCATCTCCAGAATTATTCGACCACGAGCAAGAGGATACTCAAGAGTTGAAAGCAATGAAATTGTGTTAATGTATCTGCTTCAAAACAGAACGCGTGTAAACTGGCCAAATTTTCTCGCCGCCAAGTTCTATGAGGTAAAGCAGAAAACTACTACTATATGTTATGGTTCAATCATTCAAACAATTGTGAACCATTTCGGTATGAAACTTGATAGACTGCCCTACATCAGCATCAAACAGCCTCAAGAGTTCTCCCAAACAACCTTAACCCTCATGGGATACCACTGGGATCCAGATAGGCAAACTTACTATCTCATCCAGAAGGGAACCGGAAAAGTCATATACAACTATAACGATCCTACAGAATTTGGCCACCTTGCAGGTAATGAAGAAGAAGGCAATGATCATGACATAGCAAATGATGATGATCATACTATGGAAGATGTTTCTCATGATAAGGATCCTAATTGGCAATATGTTCCACCTCAAGAAGAGGAAATCCCTTGGGGATACACAGCTCCACCTCAGCCGGATCAGTCCAACATCATCTCTATGCTTGAGAATATACAAATCCTTCAACAACAAAACTTTGAAGCACAGCAGCTCCAGTTCCAGAATATGCAACAGCTTCAACAAGATCGCTATGATGAACAACAACGTCAGTATGCAACTCTACACCGCTTGGCTCAAGAGCACAAGAGCGACTTCGAGACCTTTGCATCAAACTTGACTGAAAGACAAAATCGCTTTGAAGAAACAACAGCTAATCGGCATGCAAATCTCAGTCAAAGCTTCAACACTCTAAACATAGCCGTTCCTGATCTGCTGGAACAGGTTGAAGAGGATCGACCTCACGGTTTCCAAAGAGGAAGAGGAAGACGGGGCAGACGTTAGGATGCATTGCATCTCATCAAATCATCTCATTGCATTACATTTCATTCTCATTATGTTTATTTCCTATTATCTCTCGAACTTAAGCTTGTTTTGTTTGATTTTGTTTGGATAATATGTTCGCTTGGTTGTATTTTGAATATGTTTTGATTTTATGCTCTATTTTTTAACTATTATGCTATGCAAGATATTGTTCTATAAATATTATTCTGTTACTCTCTTCTACTATTCTCTTGTTGTCTATCTTTTGATGTTGTCAAAGGGGAAGATATGTTGAGAGTACGAGGGAGCTGAGTACGAAGGAGCTTAGTACGGGGGAGCTTACGCACACAAGTCCGGGGGAGCCTTCGCCATTAAACCAAATGTTTGCCATCATCAAAAAGGGGGAGTATGTAAGTACAAACCTATACTCACCAAGGAGTTTTTGATTCATGGCAAACACCATAAGTGAAAAAACAACAAAGGCACAAGTGAATGACTCAAGGAAAAGCAAGTATTGGCTATCCAAGACAATGTAGGTCGACCTACCCTGTGTCTAGGTCAACCTATAAAGCTCAAATCACTCAGAATGTGGTTTTGCATCAAATAGGTCGACCGAGTACATCATTTGCTCGACTCAAATTAAGGCAGACAAAGAAGATTCAAACATGCCACTGTTAGGTCGACCCACTTACCTTCCTAGGTCGACCTAAATTGAAGAGATTTGCACACCTCACTGTTAGGTCGACTCACCAACACTCCTAGGTCGACCTAAACTGAAGAAAAGTCCCAAGAACACATTTCAACTAATTTTAGGTCGACCTAAACCTCCAACAGGTCGACCTAACTGGGAACAGTTTCAACCTAACTAAATCTGCTTCTGTTAGGTCGACCTAATCAATGAAACAGGTCAACCTACCTTCTCAAAAATGCTAAAATTGTATGTTTGCTCTGCATCAACACACCAGCTCTCATATATATTGTTTGCTGTTAATTATTCATTCTCAACACCAGCAACTGAAAGATACACAAAGGCTTCTCATCTTCGATCTTCGTCTCGACTCCAACACAACTACACACAATCATTTTTGCGTTGAGGGTTTGCGTTCAAGATCGATAACGTCCATGGAACGGAATTGAAGATTCCTACTGGGTGAAGATTTGTGGGGTTTTTGGTGAATAAAATCTGCGGATTTTGTCCTCCAAGATTGGTGAATTTTTGGGGTTTTTATCAAGAGGCTTTATCAAAGATTCAGTTGAGTGTGAAGATTGAGGAACAAGGATTCAAAGCAATTCAATACACTGCAGCAAGGGAATCAAAGTGAAGCTCTTGGAAGATACATGATCTGGCTCAAGATCAAGGGGAAGAAGATTCAAAGGATCAACATATTCGGTTTATTGTTATCGCTTTGTTATCTTCTTTGTATAAACTGTTTTCAATCATAATGAAAGACATCCCAATTCCCGTTTGGAATTGGGGGCAGATGTAGTCGTAGCAAGGACGATTAACGAACTGCCTGAACAAATATCGTGTTCTTATTGCTTTTATCTTTTCGTTTACATTTCGCTTTATTCTGGTTATAATTGCAAATTGATCAAAGGTTCAAGTGTTAAACTTGTGTGTTAAAACCTAACACAAACATCACAAGTCACCACACATCGAATCATAATCAATTTGGTTATCATCACCAAATGTTTGATATATTGCTTCAACTATTATCAAGTCATTGCAAACAAGTTAATCAAGTGAGTAGTTTAAACGATTTACATTAGCGTAACTATTTGATTCTCTAAGCGATCTCTTCATCAATAATCCTTAACTATTTTGTGGTTTTATCACATATCCGATTCTTTCAATAGAGGTTCGGAATAGACGCAAGTCGATCCCTATACGCTTTCGCCTAAGTTTGAAATAATTCCGAAAAATTCTGTGTGATCTATTCACCCCCCCCCCTCTAGATCCCTAAGCCTAGCGTCTAACACTTTTTGTGTATTTTTGTAGTTTTTGATCTTTGGGAATTGAGAGAGAATTGAGAGAAAGTGTTTATGCAGATTTTTGGAGAATTGAAGTTATGAGAGAAAAAGAGGGAAAATGGTTTATATAGAGTGAGTGGTGAAATATCAAAAACGCCCCTAACTATTTATTTTTTACTCGTTTTCGGGAAAATACGACTTGGCAGAAAAATCGGGAATGGGACCAATGCCAATTCGAAGATGACTAAATTTGTGACTCATAGCCGCGAGAATCGTCTCGATTCGATAAGCGGTAAAGAAATTACGCGCGTTTGAATGACGAGAAACGCCGATTTATCTGGCGCGCCTGTGCAAAATTTTGTGAGTACTGCTCAAAGAACTTGATAAAACTCATCCTTCGGTTCGAAATCTAACTGAGCACGTGTGACGAAGAATAGAAGCTAACAAAATTTACTAGAGAATTCCGCTTGAATGGACCTCATATGATAAAAATCGAAGAAGTTATGAATTTTCAAACTTGTCACGACATACCCGAAAACACACTTTTCACTGAAAAACCACGACGCTCTTCAAAATGCTGGGAATTTTCTGTGTATAATTGGTCGACGGTCTGAACATATGAAATCTTGAGAATAATGGCACGGAGCTGTAGTTAAAATTTCGAGCGAATCCGACAGACGGATCATGAGATATGAATTTTCTAATGCCCGAAAACTTACATTCAACACCATTTTTCACTGTGAAAGCTCAAGTAATTTGCTAATTCCGCCGCCTTCCTCATAGAATTGGTTTCTAAGCAAAACACGAAAATTGTAGGGAACGTCGAAATAGTCTTGACCACACGAGAACCAAACTCATAGCACCTTCCAGCTAAGACTTATGAATTTCTTCGCATTTTTACCGTATAAACCAATCTTCACTTCACATTCCCTTAAAACCATGAAAACTCATTATTATTTTTCCTCCCTTTTCGAACGACGAAATAAACGTATTTGATAACTTATAGCTCAAATAAAGAGGGCAAATTTTGGGGTGCAATAGCTGCTCCTATTCAAACTTCTTGAACCTGACGAGCGAGAAACGAAAGTTTTGAACCGTTGAGGTGGAAGGAGATTGAATACCAGAATGAACTCAAAAATTTACGCTCTTGATCAATAGAAGGTTCCATCTTGTAATAAGAAGGCACGTACCGCCCCGCAAACAGGGAGAAAAAAGTTCAATTGACCTGGATAATTTAGTAGCTCTAACTTGCGATAAGAAGGAACATGCAACCCCACACGCAGGGGGAAAAATACTTCAATTGATTTGGGCATCAAGAGAAGGAACATCTTTGACTGATCAGGGTGTTTGACGCAGCAGATGTCTTCCGAACAGGAATCAGGGATAGATGTCTTAGTCGATCTGGGAATCGAAAGGAGATATACCAGTTGATTTGGGCATCAACGGGTAGTAAGTATCTCTGATCTGGGCATCAAGGCGACATCTCCATCTGATGCAATTAAAGCATCAGGCAGATATTCCAATTGACCTGAATATCAGCGACTTGCTCCTTCGTAAGATCGACGAGATCCGGAGGCGGTTCCCTCAATTGAAAGTCTGGTTTATCAGGACAGGAATAATATCTCTTCTGAACTGTGTACACCAGGAAAGGAAGTCTTTAAACTGATCTGGGCGCGATGCCAGAAAATAAGTAGAACAATCCTCTTCTAAATTACAAAGTCAATCAGGTAGATATCTCCATCTGATCTTGGCATCAGTGGCTTGCTCCTTCGTAAGATCGACGAGATCCGGAGGCGGTTCCCTCAATTGAAAGTCTGATTTATCAGGAATAGGAACATATATCTCTTCCGAACTGCGTACGCCGGGAAAAGAAAACATCTTCAATTGATAGTAGGCATCAGGACTGGGAAGACGAGTTCTTCTTGTGAACGAAAATAAATCGTCAGGACGTAGACATTTTTGACTGATCTGAAGGATCAGCAGGCTTGCTCCTTCAGAAGATCGACGAGATTCGGAGGCGGTTCCTTCAAAAATGAACTGAATATCAGGATAGGAACAAATATCTTCAACTGATCTGAGGGCATCGGGAATAAGTAGGCCTTCATCTGATCTAACAATGTCAGGATAGGGAGACAAACTTCTTCTGATTTGAGCATCAGGATAAGCGCCTGTAATGATTAGGCAAGTTGCTCTCTAGGAGGCATTTGAATATCTTGATGACTTTCCTGTAGAAAAAAACAGATATGATATGATTTATGCATGATGCATGTATGAATGTTTTACGGAGTAGTATTCCAAGAATGGAATCTCTACACACTTAAAGAATACAATGCGAATGATGCATGATTCGGACGCTGTTTGGGAGAGCAACGGAGGAGCACTGAATTGATGAAGAAGTCTTGGAGAGAGCATGGAACTCTGCGGGGAGGACAAAATGAGTGACCAAGGGTCACGACTGCGAGCTGGCAAAGATAGATAAAAAATCTACTGGAGATGATCAAATCTAGACGCGAGCTTTGGCTGGGGAATAAATCCTGGTTGGGGAATACCTTGGAAAATTCACAGGAGAAGAAAATTCTCGACACTTTGGAGATACGGAGATAAATGCAAGTCATGGAGACGATCCTGATGGGGAATAACCAACTTGCTTATGTAGAACGCCTTCCGTTGGGGAAGTCCTTGACAGAAATAGATTCTGCTGTGGATGCATGTGAATCTCTGCTAAGGAATGCCTCAATGGGGGAAGATGACTACTTCTGCATAACGATCCACTAAGGAGATGAGAAATCCGCTGGGGATAAGGAATCTAGCATAAGAACCTTTTAAGAAAACACCTCCTTTGGGGAATAAGATAACTCTCCTGGGGAAAACAGGTCAATCTGTTGGGGAGAAAAACGCTTTATTGGGGAAAATGAGGAACTCGGGCAAGGAACCTCATTAAGAGCTGGGGAATCAGATACCATTCCATCATGATTCAACTGGAGAGAGAACATTCCACTGGGGAAGGAATTCTGAAGCATGGAGATCTCATTGAAATGTGCTTTTCTAAGGAGATGGGAATCTTGGAACAAAAGAAAGCTTCACCTGGATGCACTTTGTTGGAGAATGAGGATTCAGCGCTTGGCTAAATCCACTGACGCATCGTCATGATGTACTCAAAAGGATGTACCTGCGAGATAAACAGATGAAACTGCTCCAAGACATAGCATGACATCGTTGTCTTCCATCCTTATTACACAAAACTTCGAAGTAAATTTAAAGGCTTTATCATTTCTAATCATGCATTATAAAGGCAATGCAGTTTTCATATGCAAAGTTCAACACAAACTCAGGACGTTTTATGCAAACAAAACAGTAAAATAAAAAGAGATACACCTTTAAGATGAAAAGGACTTTATCAATTGGAAAACATGCCCGTAAGAGGCGAATACATATAGGAAGCAATTCCTAATAAGAGGTAACTGCATAATAGTGAATACAAGAGAAATGGAAATGTGAAATGGATATCCATTGGTCCCGATTTCGCTATAGCCCTTATAACCTTGACGTTCTCATCCCCTTGCTTTGGAAGACCGTACTTATTAGGACTGATCACTGCCAGACTTGATGGCTAGTTGAAGTAGCATAATAGAGCGTGTGGACCCGGTTGGGACTTGTGAATGCTTTAGGGATTTGAGCTTCCAACGATGCAATCTCAAAAACATTGAGTCTTGCTTATCCCTCGTTCGGGAGTCTGAACACAGCGACTGGAGTTTGTGAATTCTTTAGGGGTTTGAGCTGTGCCAGTGGTGCACAAACTCAAGATACAAGGCATCTTGCTTATCCCTCAGTCGGGAGCCCTAAGCGTTCCAAACATGTATGAAGGGTGATTGCCATGGTGGCATGCGAGATGTAGTCGTTCGCTTTTGTCCCTTTTTTGCCTAAGCCGCCCTTTCGGGTTTTCAATTTAGCGGGTATATTTGTTTCTTTTTCATTCTTTTGCCTGCTTCATTTTTTTTCTTTCATTTTTTTTATCAGGTCTATGCGAAGTATTTTTTGAAAACATCTGCGTTCACAGGATGCGGAAAGTTCTCGCCATCCATTATTGCAAGCATCATGGCACATCCAGAGAATACTTTCTACACAACAAAGGGGCCTTCATACGTCGGAGTCCACTTCCCTCGAGGATCTCCCTGAGGAAGGATGATTCTTTTGAGTACAAGATCGCCTGGCTTGTAGCTTTGGGGTTGCACCCACTTATCAAAAGCCTTTCTCATCTTCTTCTGGTACACCTGACCATGACCAATAGCCGCTAGACGCTTCTGATCTATGAGATTCAACTAGTCCATCCGATTCTGTACCCATTATGACTCGTCAAGCTCGACGTCTTTCATAATCCTCAAGGATGGAATCTCAACTTCAACTGGCAAAATCGCTTCCATGCCGTAAATAAGTGAAAAGGGAGTTGCCCTAGTAGACGTACGCACTGAAGTACGGTAACCATGCAAAGCGAAAGGCAGCATCCCATGCCAATCTCGGTACGTCACTACCATCTTTTGTACAATCTTCTTAATATTCTTGTTGTCCGCTTCAACAGCGTCATTCATCTTTGGACGGTATGGAGAAGAATTGTGATGTTTGATCTTGAAGGACTCGCAAAGCTCCTTCATCATCTTGTTATTGAGATTCGATCCATTATCAGTAATGATCTTCTCGAGAATCCCATAACGATAGATCATATTGTGCTTGATGAAATGGGTAATCACTTGCTTAGTAACGTTCGCATAAGATGCGGCTTCAACCCACTAGGTGAAGTAATTGATGGCAACTAGAATGAAGCGATGTCCATTGGAAGAAGTAGGCTTAATCTCTCCAATCATGTTAATTCCCCACATTGCGAAAGGCCACGGAGAAGTCAAGTCATTCAATGACACAGACGGCACGTGCACTTTGTTAGCGTAGATCTGACATTTATGACAAATTAAGACATGGTTATGACAATCGGTTTCCATAGTGGACCAATAATAACCAGCCCTCAAGATCTTCTTAGCCATCGTATGCCCACTGGATTGGGTTCTAAACTCGCCTTCATGCATTTCTTCGATGGTTTTCGAGGCTTCTTCCTTCACGATACAACGGAGTAACACACCATCATGATGCCTCTTGTACAACACCCCACCATTAAGGTAGAACTTTGCCACGAACCTTCTCAGAAACTTCTTATCAGTCACCGACGCTTCGGGAGGATACTCTTGAGTTTCGAGGAACTTTTTGATATCATAATACCAGGGATTACCATCTATTTCGACATCATCCTCAAAGAAAAATGCTGGCTCGTCCAACCTATTGATGGTGATGTTAGGCGCCTCATTAGCCCACTTCACTTTGAACATGGAAGCTAAAGTAGCGAGAGCATCAACAAGATTGTTCTCTTCTCTAGAAATATGTTCAATGTGATCTCATCGAAGTACATAATAAGTCTCATCACATGCTCCCTGTATGGAATCAGATTCTGATGGCGAGTTTACCAATCTCCATTGATCTGGGTAATGACAAGATTGGAATCCCCATAAACTTTCAAGTACTTGATTCGCAAATCAGTCGCAGCTTCAATACCATAGATGCAAGCTTCATATTCAGCCATATTATTAGTGCAATCAAAACAGATTCTGGTTGTAAACAGAATATGAAAACCTGAAGGAGAAGTAATTACAACTCCCACACCATTCCCGAGTGCATTAGAGGCACCGTCGAACACGAGTGTCCATCGTGATCCTGGTTCGGGTCCTTCCTCTGGTCCGGGAATGTTACAATCTCTGATGTACAGAACATCCTCATCGGGGAATTCAAACTTCATGGGTTCATAGTCTTCTACGGGCTGATGCGCAAGATAATCTGCCAGCACACTACCTTTGATGGCTTTCTGGGTAGTATACTGGATATCATATTCAGTCAAAATCATTTTCTACCTAGCTACTCTACCGGATAGAGCGGGCTTCTCAAAAACATACTTGATAGGATCCATCTTGGAAATCAACAAGGTGGTGTGAACCAACATATACTGTCTCAGCCGGCGAGCAGCCCACACCAAAGCACAACAATTTTTCTCGAGCAGTGAGTATCGGGATTCACAGTCGGTAAACTTTTTGCTAAGGTAGTATATTGCATGCTCTTTTCGGCCAGACTCATCATGTTGACCCAACACACGTCCCATTGAGTTTTCAAGAACTGTGAGGTACATAATCAAAGGCCTTCCTGAAACTGGAGGCATTAGTATCGGAGGTTCCTGCAGATACTCTTTCACTTTTTCGAATACTTTTTGACAATAATTATTCCATCTGGCCGTCTGATCTTTTCTTAGCAACCTGAATATTGGTTCACAATTGGTTGTAAGATAAGAGATGAATCTAGCAATGTAGTTCGACCTCCCTAAGAAACCACGAACCTCTTTTTTCTGTTCTCAGCTCAGGCATCTCTTGTATAGCTTTTATTTTTGCAGGATCAACCTCGATACCTTTCCCACAAACAACGAAGCCCAATAGCTTTCCAGATCGCACTCCAAAAGTGCACTTGTTTGGATTCAACCTCAGTCTGAAATCCCGAAGCCTTTCAAACAACTTCTGCAAATGAACCAAGTGCTCTTCTTCAATATGAGATTTTGCAATCATGTCGTCGACATACACCTCAATCTCTTTGTGAATCATGTCGTGAAAAAGAGACCATGCCGCGCTGATACGTTGCCCCTTCATTTTTCAACCCAAAAGGCATGACTTTACAGCAGAACGTTCCCCTCGGTGTGATAAATGTTGTTTTCTCCATGTCTTCTGGTACCATCTTGATCTGATTATACCCAGAGAAGCCATCCATGAAGGAAAACACCTTGAAAGGAGCCGTATTATCCACCAGCACATCAATGTGGGGAAGAGGAAAATCATCTTTCGGACTCGCCCCATTCAGATCTCTATAATCAACACACATCCGGACCTTTTCGTCCTTCTTTGGCACAGGAACAATATTCGCAACCCACAGAAGGTAATTCACAACTTGTAGAAAACCAGCGTCAAACTGTTTCTCAACATCTTTCTTAATTTTCTCAGACATATCCGGGCGAGTCCTTTGCAACTTTTGCTTGACGGGAGGACTATCTTCCTTGAGAGGTAGACGGTGTACCACAATATCTGTATCAAGACCCGGCATATCCTCGTATGACCAAGCGAAGATGTCCGCATATTCTTTCAACATAGCAATAAACCTCTACTTCACATTATTCTCAAGCGCAGCCCCTATCTTGACTTCTCTGGCCTGTTTCCCGGTGCCAACATTCACCATCTCAATTACATCCTGATGCGGCTGTATCATTTTCTCTTCCTGTTTCAACAATCTGGCCAACTTATCAGGAAGATCACAGTCTTCATAAGCTTCCTCCTCGGCTTGGTATATCCGATTGTCAAAATCATAACAAGCCATAGCGGGACTGTTACCAATGGAATTCGTGGTGGTGGAACATCTGCAAGATTGATGTTTTATTTTAGTTCTTATTTTTATATTTTTTAAGCTTTGTGCATGTGGGTGTAAAAGGAAACATTTCCATTTATGAAGGAAAAGTTTTAAAAGAAAGACGAGGAACAAAACATTTGGATGCAAAAAACGTCCTTTTATTTATGATTAATTTTGAAAATTCAAACTGCATGGCCCTACAAATGATTCACTACGCCTTAGGCAGAGCATAGGAATTATTGCATGATAAGAAATATGAAAACAAGAAAATTACTCTTGAGCCTGTGTGACTTGAATGACATCTTCAATTGTCCAGTTGCGAAGCGTCTCCCCAGGAATACTTGGATGAATCCAGCTATCAAAATCATAGTCACTGTCCACTTCTTCACCATTGACGATGGCATTCACCTGACCATCTTGAATGACACCTCCACTCACGAACTTGACCTGGCTGAGGATACCAGGCTTGGGCGCCACACTTTGCTTTCCAGGACTGAAACCGAGTCCATTCTTGTCAAACTTGGGACGCACATCAATTACTTGCCCCCAGCCTGCAACTTTTCCAGTCTCAACAATCTCCTGCGCATCTTTCAACAAAGACATAGGCGTTTCTGGCTTCACCACCCCAAGAATAGGAGCTTTCACAACATTCACGGCCTCGAATGCCTGAAATGGAGTTTCGTGTATTTCACCTTCGATCTCGACATATCAGAAAGAGGTCAGATAACTGACGATATAATCCTCTTCACCACAGACTGTCACAAACTTGCCATCAATTGGATATTTCAACTTCTGGTGAAAAGTGGACGTCATAGCGCCAACTTTGTGAATCCATGGTCGTCCCAACAAGCAACAATACACAGGCTGAATATCCATCACATAAAAGGTGGTGGTGAAGATTTGAGGACCAACATGGATTGGAAAATCTACCTCTCCAAACACGGATCTCCTTGAACCATCGAAAACACGCACCACCAACTCACTGGGCCTCAACTCAACTCTAGAATAATCAGTTCTCATGAGGGCTGATTTGGGAAGCACATTCAAGGAAGAATCGGTATCTACCAAAACACGAGACAGAGTCGTCCCCTTGCATTCCATAGAGATATGCAATGCCTTGTTATGGTTTCTCCCCTCTGGCAGGAGATCACGATCAGTAAACCCCAAGCCGTTTCCCGCTGAGATATTATTGGCCACCGCTTCCAACTGATTCACAGATATCTCTTGCGACACACAAGCATTATTTAAAATTTTCAACAAAGCATTCCTATGAACTTCCGAACACATCAACAAGTGTAAGATGGAGATCTTCTATTGAGTCTGACCCAACTGATCAACAACTTTATAGTCAGACTTCTTGATAATTCTCAATAATTCCTTCATATCTTTGGAAGATACAACATTATCGGATGCCCCATTCTGGATTGGAGGATTACTCTGGCCCTCAATCGCCACTTATTTACCTTTAGCCTACCGTTGCGAGTGATTCTACCAGTACCAGTGAAATTATCATCATTTGCGACTGCAGTCTCATCAAATTTCTCTCTAGACGGCCCTTCTTCCTCTTTGGTACCATAGTAGTAGACATCGGACCCATAATGCCACGGAATAGCCTTCTCACTTTCATAAGGAATCGGCCCAGGAATAGTAATCATCAACGCCGCTAGTTGCTCTTCATATGGAATATCAATGGGTATCTGAATTGGCACCTGAATGCTGATAGGAGCCACGGGATCATACGGGACGGAAATTACAGCTACCTCCTCATTCGCAACCCTCTAGTTTCTCAACTTTTGGTAAAATTGCACAGGACCTTCATCAATCAATTTCTGAACCATACCCTTCAATTCATCACAACCCTCAGGTTGATTTTTGCAATTCACACAATCAATACTACAACCTGGGAATAAACCACCATTGATCAAATTCTGCTTTACCGATAGGAGTGGAAATGTCAGAAGACTCACCTCAGACACCACATTCATCCCTTCATTTTCAATAGCATTCACACCGGAGCCTCCGACAGTTGGCATCGGATTGTTGACAATATTGGGCGTCGGAGTGAACTGAATAACATTCTGATCTAGCAGGTTCTGGACTTTGTTCTTCAACGCAATACACCTCTCTGTATCATGTCCAGTAGCACCAGAATGGAGAGCATAACGCGCATTCGCATTATAGTTCGGAGATTGATGATCACGAGCATTCAGAGCATCCCTCAAAGTGATCTTCCCAATCTTGAGCAAGTGTTGCAACAACTGAGCATATGTCATGGGAATCGGATCAATCTTTCTATCCCTTCTCTGACGGTACTGGTTATTCTGATACTGAGGGTGCTGACCCTTCTGTTGTTGTTGATGTTGTGGCATAGGAATTGTAACAGCATTAACCTGAAAATTACTCTTTCCTTGGCCACTTCGCCCATACACAGCATCTGCGTTTCCTTCTTTTTTTCTGGAATAACCCTCTGACGGTTTCTTTCCACCAACAGAACTAGCGACACCACCCAACTGTATCTTTCCCATTTTCAAGCCCATCTCAACACATTCACCACATCTAACCATTTCACCAAAACTTGCAGACGTACTACAAGCCAAATAGTAATGTCCAGATAGTGTGCTTGTGAACATATCAATCATTTCCCTCTCTGTCATCGGGGGTTGCACTCTTGCTGCCTACTCACGCCACTTCTAGGCGTATTCTTTGAATGAATACTTAGAGCCCTGAACCAAACTTTGCAACTGGGTCCTGTTAGGTGCCATATCAACATTATATTGATAATGCTTGGTGAACGCCTCAACAAGATCTATCCACAAATGAATGTGTGCACGCTCAAGTTGCATGTACCATTCCAAGGAAGCTCCAGCCAAGCTATCTTGGAAGAAGTGCATCAGGAAATCTTCATCCTCTGAATAAACCGACATTTGCGGTAGTAAGCTTTGACGTGTGTCAGGGGACATGTAGTTCCGTTTTATTTGTTAAAATTTGGCACTTTGAACTTTGGTGGAACCCGCACACCAGGAACCAATCCCAAGTTAGTGATATCCATGCCCAACACACCTTTTTCCTTCAACAACCCTCAGACGCTCTTCAATCATTCGAATCTTTACACCCTCATCTTGTGCACCATCTGCATTGTGTCTAGACAGCTGGTCCATATTCTCCAGGTCAACCTCAAGATGCCCTCTATTCTGATTACCTCTTTCCCCCAACAAACGAGACGGAGGTGGCGGTGGGAACCCTTAGTTCTGATTGAAAGGATTATAAGGAACATAGTTAGGACGCCTGAACTCATTCTCATCATGATGATCATCAATACGACCCGATACATGATCAAATAAACCATACTGTCTTCCATCATTTTCAGTCCTTCTGGAATTTTCGATGAGAACTCGCAAATCTTCCTTACCCCTGGCGACGTTAGCCAACGCCTCCATAAACTGTGTCATATGTGCATTCATCTCTTCTGTCAACTGAGTTTGCATCTCAGCCATCTATTCTTACATTTGCTCCATCTGTCTTCATTGGTTGCTTTGAGTCGGATATGAATGAGTTGCCGTTGCGGAAACCTTTTGATAATAAAACAGCAAGACATAAAAGAGATGATCTGCAAAACCTGCAAAAGTATGACAATGTATGATATATGGTATGATATGCATGAAATGTTTGTCAGTTTTTAGGTATCCAAGAGTTCATCCAACTTTCAGACAGGACATATCAACACAATACAGAAAACCATCAGATAGTACAAACAGCACGACAAGATATCTGACAAATCCCGATTGCATTTAATTCAACCATAAACAAACATATGAGTTCATATAGATAAGCTGCGCATAGTCTAGCAACAAGGTAAATGCTTCAAAAGCATACCCATGAGGTTTAATACATCGAAGCACAACCCCATCAAACAATCCTGGAGGTGGTCAGGAGATCAAAACAACAAACAAATTGGAAATGCTCAATCAGATCAAGACAATCATCTCCGTTGGCCTTGGAGTCTTGCAAACTCTCCCTCAAGTCGAGCCGACTTGGCCTTTTCTTCCATCAATTGCTTTTCCAAATCTCGAATCTTCCTTTTACCATTGCTCTCGGACCTTTGTAACTTTAAACACTCTTGTTGCTTCCGGTACAAGCTTTCCTCCATTAAGTCATAAGAGCGCCTTTGAGCACGTGTCATGCCTGAGCTTTCACCTTGTGCTTGCTTGAGCTTACGAGCCAACTCACCCTTTTCTTGGTCTCGAAAATAATTCTCCAAATCCACTTATCTATCTTTCTCTTGAAGTTTGATGTTGTCTGCCTTGGCTTGAGTGTAGAGTTCAGTAGGAACTGTATCAGACAGGACAATAGGAGGCTGTTCTTACAATGGATCTGACTTTGCAAATGGCAACAACAAATCTTTAACTCTTGCCTTGATCCAATCCCTATAAGGACCCATAGCAATAGGAACCTTCTTGCTTAAAGTGGTTTGATCTTTCTTATGAACTTTTGTCCAAGCAGATGCTATCTTCTCCAGCTCCATAAGATCTTTACCATCGGCAAAATACACTGATTCAGCTATTTGTGCATCCTTCGGAGGGCCTTCCATCGCATATCCCAATTGGCAGTAGGAAAGCGTGGGATTGTAATTAATACAACCTCTAGTTCCCATGAGAGGGACATTGGAGTACTGACCACAACTAGTAATGATGTTCCAAACCTTCCCCACACAATAATTCCACCTGATCTCAAAGGAAGTAAGGTTAACAATCCTGTCTGACCACTGAAGAGAACCTTTCTTGAGAACAAGTGGCCCTTTCACCGGCAAATGCAACATGAACCAGTGATACAACAAAGGGAGACAGGAGCCAACAACGTATCCCCTCTTTCCATGCCTAGAGTGGATAGACATATAAGTGTCCGCAAGCAATGTTAGCACAGGATTCTTGTTCATGAAAACACAAATAGCTGATAAACTCACAAAGTTCTCCTTAGATGGAAATAGCACAATACCATAAATCATAACAGCAAGCAACCGACTGAAATCATTCCAATGTTCTTTCTTAGCCGACTCTTTAGCCTTACTAATTAGAAAACAAAGGTAGAGACCAGGAACAACACCAGTTGACTTCCAATTAATTTTCACATCTTTTATACCCAAATGAAGAGCTTCGGCTATCTTTTCGAACCTTACAACCTTTGGAACTCAAACGAAAGGCAAATCATCAGTAATTCGGATGTTGAGGATATAAGAGTATTCCTCAAGTGTTGGAACCAGTTGATAATCCTGAAATGTAAAACTCCGCAACTGTGGGTCATAAAACTAGAACAACATGATCAATGCCATCAGATCAAAAGATGTGTGGAGGATGGAAATCAAGTTTCCATAGTCATGATTGAAATCCTGTAGAACCTTTCCTTTCAGACGAGAACTCAAACTTATCAGCCCAGAAACATCAATAACCGGAATCTTGTAAGAACTGGTGTGTCTCGTGAACTCTTTGACGGTATCAGCAGAGGCGTCCATCTTTTAGCTTGAATGAACTCTCGAACGACCCTGAAAGACATGACATGCAAATGCTTGTTATTATTATATATTTTTTTGTACATCATTTTTTGAAAAGTAAATAAGCAATGATGCAAGGTGGTGGGACTTAGTTCCTCCCACCAGACATGTCTGGATTTCCTCAAAGTTACACGAACCAGGTTCAACAGTTCAGCATAATTTCGGAACACCCCGTAGTTCACGGGATATAATCAATAGAATCAGAACCATGGTCACCATCATAGAAATGAAAACACTTGAACAAGAACCACGGTAACCCTCGAACAAGAACCACAGTAACCCTAGAACAAGAACCACGGTAACCCTCGAACAAGAACCGAAGTCATCATCAATGTACCTGTTAAGCAATGATTGATTCCCGCCCCACTCACGGGTAAATCTAGGCCAGGGTAGGTCGAAAAGCCAACGAAGGATCGAATGTAGGCGTTATCATATGATATTGCCTCATTCCACCAAGCTCTTCCCATGGATACGTGATCAGATCAATTAGGCATACGCCTTCTGTCCGTCACGGCAACTCTAGTCCTAGTTCCTAAGGTATCACTCATGACCTGTGTATGGGGTCTTTTACCTCTTGAAACACCCACCCAACAGATAGGAAACCAGACAGTCCAGAATATGATGCAGAAAAGTAAAAGTGCAGATAGAATGCAATGCAAACAGGAAAATATGCAACGCAATAAAACACCCCCAAAGATAAACACACAAGCGTTAGGATCGACTCGCTAAGTCCAGACCCACAATAGGTCGAGACGTCCCCAGCAGAGTCTTCAGCTGTCGCTACCGTGAAAATCAACAGAGTCGCCACTAACATATTTATCCTGAAAAGGAAGGGAATGCCAGTAAACCATGAAACAAAACAACGGTCTCACGACCAGAGAAGAGGGTAAGGGAGTCGGTTATGCGAGGGGAAGGTGTTAGCACCCCTCGCGCCCATCGTACTCGATGGTATCCACGCTCGTGTCTAAAAATATGGGTGTATAACAAATCTACGCCTAAACTGAACTAGTATGCATGTAAAATGTAGGGAAAAGAGAGAGTTATACTAGCACGGGCCCTACCCTGCTGCCTACGAATCCTTTTTGAGGAATCAGAGGTACCATAGTTCGGCTAACTAATTTCTGCTTGTTTTGTGTTTTTTAGGTTAACGAGTTACATTCGCACTCCGCTGCTTGACCTTTGAAGTCTTACGCTTGGGAATGAAGTGGAAATAACAAGCTCTTAAGAAAAGAAAATCAAAGAGTTTGGTTTATGTTTTAAAGAATGCATGAGGAAAACCTAAGCTAAGGGGGAAAGCTTTCTATCTATGTTATCATACAAAGGGTACAAGTCTAAACTAGCCTAGAAACCTATGAGGAAAAGCAAATGCAAACAAAAGTATCACACAAACGAGTCTCGCTCGTAAAGCAAACACCTACTGGCGCAGGCCATGTAGTAAAAAAGTGGTCCCGCCATAGCCAAGGGGAGCGGATCACCCGAGTCAACCAAGCATTAGACCTCGCACAAAAAGAGATCGGGCCATAGACAAGAGGAACGAATCCCTCTCAGCAACCAAGCCAGCACAGCTCCAAAAGGAAAATGGTGCGTGTGTACCCCGAGCATCAACATGAGCTAAGAAACGCGGGGGTTCGATTGCATGAATCCGCTTCACTTTACCCATTGGGCCTTCGACTCAGCGATCTTGGGGACTTGTCCAAAGCTTTGAACTTGCAAAAAGTGAGTATATGGACGACCTGGGGACTGAAAGTTGCGGGGGTTGATTGCTAACCCTCTCCGCTTGCCTTCTCGAGGACTTACAATGGCCTTTGTTAGGACTTCTTGCAAGCACAAACATAAACACACAAAAAAACATAGCCTCTTTCGAGGGCATGGCCAGATGCGATGCATGCCTAAGTCCTACTTCTCATGTTAAGAATGGAGGAAAGCGATAAAGTGCCATAAAAGATATAATGAAACGAGATCAATACCAAATGGATTATGATCCGTAAACTGCAGCAAAATAAGAAAGAAAACCAGTGATCCCGCAAGCGAGCTAGCAAAGGTAACAAAAAATAGTCAGCATACCGATTAGCCCCGTAAGCAAACAATGGTCGACGTCGTGAAAATAAATGACGCGTCGACGTATGCGTCGAGCATAATCACAATACACCTTCAAGAAGAACAAGCAATCCAAGCAAACAAGTATAAAGTAAAAGATCGTGTCTCCATGATGAGAACACGACACGGGGGTATGAGATTGTGTTTCGCAAATAAAGCGGAACACGCATGAGATAAGCCTTGATCGGTGATCACCTTTAGAAATTCCTTGCATACTAGCACACAAGTTAGAGATAACAACATATCGCAATCGGAATTGCGTTATTATACTATAACCTGAGAGAAAATGAATGACTAACACAAACATGAAATGAACAACAAATGTCAAGGGGGAAAGAAACATGAATAACCAAGACCACACAATACCAATTATCTCACAAGAGAGCACGTTTCATAAGCTTTCCAACGATATAAAGAACGCGCAAATCGGAGTTACGAGTCAAAAGATATGAATGATTGAAGTTGGGAATAAAATCTGCCTACACACAGTGGTAACCGGTTACTAAAATGGGGTAACCGGTTAACTGCCAAATAGTAGCAACTCAGAAGCCAAATCAAGGCAAACGGTTACTAAAATGGGGTAACCGGTTACTAGTTACGGTAACCGGTTACTAGCAACTCAGAAGCCAAATCAAGGCAAACGGTAACCGGTTACCCAGTTATAGTAACCGGTTACCACACATCAAACCTGCGCAGTAACAAAAAATAACGACTAGGTAACCGGTTACCTCCATATGGTAACCTGTTACCACTGTGCAAAATTAAATAAAAATTAGCAACACTATTTTACGGCATCGACGGCATGCATCCATCAAAGATAACACCATGCACGAATTTGCATCAAATTGTACAGCAATTTAGGCATCAAACAACCACAATTAGGCATTAATTCGTATCAATTTCATGTCATCATCAATGATCATCAAGCACAAGATTCTCGCAAACATTAACACAAACACGTAGTGCACACGAATTGTATCAACATGCAATTGCAAGCAAAATTTCAATCTAACAACTTAAATCTAACATTTAATCATCATCAACATCAATTATACACAATCAACACTTAGATCTTAGATTCAAATCATGTTAACATCAACAATTAAGCACTTGATTCAAGATTCGAACACTCACCGAATGAAGATCCAAACGAAGCGCGAACACGAATGAAGTCAATAAACGAATGCGGAAGGAGAGACAAGGGAGGTGCAATAGCTATGAGGAGAGAAGAGTGAATTCGAACTCGAGACCTTGACTTCAATCCATGTTGTTCTTGAGTTTGATGAAGATCAATGAATATGCATGAAGATTGATGATGCTTTTTGTGTATTTTTGTAGTTTTTGATCTTTGGGAATTGAGAGAGATGAGAGAAAGTGTTTATGCATATTTTTGGAGAATTGAAGTTATGAGAGAAAAAGAGGGAAAATGGTTTATATAGTGTGAGTGGTGAAATATCAAAAACGCCCCTAACTATTTCTTTTTTACTCGTTTTTGCGAAAATACGACTTGGCGGAAAAATCGGGAATGGGACCAATGCCAATTCGAAGATGACTAAATTTGTGACTCATAGCCGCGAGAATCATATCGATTTGATAAGCGGTAAAGAAATTACGCGCGTTTGAATGACAAGAAACGCCGATTTATCTGGCGCGCCCGTGCAGAATTTTGTGAGTACCGCTCAAAGAACTCGATAAAACTCATCCTTCGGTTTGAAATCTAACTCAACATGTGTGAAGAAGAATCGGAGCTAACAAAATTTACGAGAGAATACTGCCGGAATGGACCTCATATGATAAAATTCGAAGAAGTTATGAATTTTCAAACTTGTCGCAACATACCCGAAAACACACTTTTCACTGAAAAACCACGACGCTCTTCAAAATGCTGGGCATTTTATGTGCATAATTGGTCGACGGCCTGAACATATGAAATCTTGAGAATAATTCCACGGAGATGCAGTTAAAATTTCGAGCGAATCTGACAGACGGATCATGAGATATGAATTTTCTAAGGCCCGAAAACCTATATTCCGCACCATTTTTCAGTGTGAAAGCTCAAGTAATTTGCTAATTCGGCCCCCTTCCTCATAGAATTGGTTTCTGAGCAAAACACGAAAGTTGTAGGGAACGTTGAAATAGTCCTGACTACACGTGAACCAAGCTCATAGCACCTTCCAGCCAAGACTTATGAATTTCTTCGCATTTTTACCGTATAAACCAATCTTCACGTCACGTTCCCATAAAACCATGAAAAGTCTTTATTATTTTTCCTCCCTTTTCGAACGACGAAATAAACGTCTTTGATAACTTATAGCTCAAATAAAGAGGGAAAATTTTGGGGTGCAACAATGTGTACATGGATGAGTTTGGACCCATGTATATATCAAGGCCTTGAGGTTCCAACATGATCGTCAGCTTATTAATGATAAGGTCATATGGTGAATATAGTCTCAATTGCTTTCCATCATCCATGGTCGTAATTTTTTACTTGTTTACAATGAAGAGGAAATGGTATGAAGGTGACTTCGAGATCTTGAGCTCTCCGCTGACACAGAGTAGCACCCCTTGGTAGAATGAGATGTCTTTGGCACGACACATGTCTTCAATAAGGCACGCCAAATAGAGAATTCCTACCAGGATGTTGGTTATTCTTTTGAATGAGCAGTTTCCAATGTAGGTCTTAGTAAGAGATTATACAGACGCTTTGATGGGTGTCAGTTGCCCCTTCACGAATTTCTATTTTCTAGAATGGGATTGAGGCTTCCTTTTAATGACCTTGAAGTGAGGGTCATGAACCATTTGGGAATCTCCTTTTGTCAACTGCACCTAGTGAGTTAGGTCAATGTAGGGGCATTCTAGTATTGGTGTGAATACAAGAATTGAGTCCCCACTTTAAAGACCTTCTTTCACCTTTTCAACAGACAATACAATGTACCCCAACCATGGCGAAATGAGATCAATATTTTCTCTCCTTCATACAAGTGAAGAATATGTTTAAGGTTTGTATGAATAATTTTTAAAACTTCAAATATGTTTATTATTAGGCCACCACCAGGGTTCAGAGTTTCTGAAGGATTGCCCCGCAGGACAATAGTGGAAGGAAATCAAACCCAAGGTCTCCCCGCCTATGAGGCTTGGAAAAAAAATATAATGATCGCCTGAGAAATCATACTCCTGGACGATCTTCATTGATGAAGGTCGGTAATGATTCTTATAAAAGAGAGAAAGACAACAAGATCTATTCAGGATGGGTCAGCCTCAAAGAAGGTCAAGATGGGGGATGCCCGAGGCCAAAAAATTGATAACATGGGGAACCAAAATGCACTTATTCCATGCATTCTTTCCTCTCCACTTTTGGTTCCCGATATGCCAATGACGCTCATGCCTGCTTCCTAGATAGTGATTACAATTGCTTTATTCGTTTGAGTGAGTCAAGCTTAAAACAAGTGATTACATAGATGTTCTATCGTTTGCATTGATTTGTTGATGTACTCTTTATTGTTGTTGTTGGCAAGGGGGTGTCTTAGCCCCATATAATCTTGTGAAGCATAAGGGGTATTTGAAAAAGTGACTTTAATTCATCCTTTTTAAAAGATAATGTATTCTAAAGGATCTTGCTCAGGTGAAGAAGTTCCTAGAATCTGCTCAGAAAGAGGTGAATGATAAGCTAATAAGGGACAAGGAAAAGACATTGGAAGAGGTCCAAACCTCACTGTATGGTGTTGAAGATGCTTTATATGAGACCACAGAGTCACTCAAAAATTCCAAAACAATAGTGAAAGATATGGAGACTACTTTGAAGGAGGAAAAACAGTCTCACTTGGAATAGGTCAAAAAACTAAAGGAGCAGCTTAAAAAACCAGAGGAAGAAAAAGACTCATGGCACATTTAGTTTAACAAATGTTTTTGTGTCTCCAACCAGGTCATGCAAGTCTCATTGAAAATTTTTTTAAACAAATTTGAACTCCTTGTCTTGGAGTAAAGATCCCCAAGGGCAAGTTCATTAAGCAGGAGGTTGTGGACAGGAACATGGTCACTCTCTTTGAAGCTCCAGCTTCCTAGGCTTTGCTTTTTCTTTTCTTTCATTTTGAAGTTGTGTTAGTGTCGCCCTCGGTTTTTTACCATACCTCTCGCGGAGAGATACGCGAACTGACTCTTTTCTTTCTGCTTTTGTGTTTTTGAAAATCAGAGAGTCGCCACCGACTTTTATTTTATCCAATTAAGGAAAGGTTTATAAATGAAACAGAAAAAGACCTTTAAGAAATTCTGGGTAAGGGGGTAGGTTATACAAAGGGAAGGTGTTAGCACCCTTTGTATCCATGGTTATCCATGGGCTCTTTAATTTGCTTAGCTCACTTGTTTTCAATCACTTTTCTATTGCCTTGAAATGCTTGTATGTGGTTTCAAATACCTTTGTAAATTAACTTTGTAATGATCCTTGTGCGGATGTATACAAAGTGTTTTATCTTTCGAAAGATGTTTTTGAAAAAAGAACGTTAACTTCGTAATGATCCTCGTTTGGATATATACAAAGTATTGTCTTTTTGAAAGTTTTATTTTGAAAAACAATGATATATGAGAGATTTGTTTGTTTTGATCTGAGCAAGCAAATTAGGAGGTCTACCCTAAGTTATAAGGTCTTATCCTATTTCCTTTAAAAAACTATCCTTTTACCGGATGTAAACAAAAGTTCGATTTTGCATTTGAATTTGATCTTGATTTTTGAAGAGAGTAAAAGAGGGATTACCTTAAGAGGTGCTAGTGTGATTGTGTTTTGATTCAGATATTTTATCTTTGAAGTTAGTGATCTAACGATTCAATTTTATCTTTGACATACACGCAGGTCTACCTTAAGAGGTGCTAGTGTGATTGTGTTTGGATTTTTGATGATTGATTTTAATTATAATTAATGCATGATTAATTTAATTAAAATGAGGAAAAAGATGGAAATAAAATTTAAACCTAAAAATTAAGTTTTAAATATGTTCAAAATGTTTGTCAATTAATTTTAAGATAAAACTAATTTTTTTTGGAATTTTTGAAATTTGTTTTGAAATTATTAAGTTAATTAATACATAATTATACAAATAATTACACAAATAATTAAAACTTAAATGAGAAAATTATTCTAAATATGTACAAAATTAGCCTATAATATATAAAGTATATTTAATATAAAGAACAAATTTTTTATGATTTTTTTTTATTGGTTAAAATAATTAAAAAGCAAATATATAAATATATACTAATTAATTATGCAAAATATTTAAATTATTAAGAAAAATAAAATATTTTTATATCAGAAAATAAAATATTATTTTATCAGCTTAAAAATATTTTTTGTGTATTTTTTGAATTTTTAAAACTATTTAAATTAATTTTAGAAGTTAAATTAAAATAAAATAGAAAATATAAAAAGATATGATCATGTGTGGTTGATTATGATGGATTATGGTGTGGCTGCGTATTTTGATGCGTTGGATGAAAAGTTGAGAGGATCCAAGGGCTCAGATTATGATTGCATGGTGCACGTGGATAAAGGCATAACATGTGATCATGCAGACTTTGAGAGTCCAACGTGGGACCCACGTGCAGTTGACTAGCGAATGGGGTGGAGCGAAATGGCCACGCGTGCGGTCAAAATCTCCACCTCACTATTCATCATCTTCTTCCTTGGTACCTGCGGAATTTCCTGCAAACTTACCTGCGGATTTTCCTGCGGATTTTGCTTTCAATTCTTTAACCTTTTGAATGACCTACAAAATGAAAATGAAAAAGAACAAGGGCCACCCATATCACCTAAATGGACCCTTCTGAACATGATAGCGTCGTTAGTTTTTTCATTTGGAGCTTGTATCATGGAGAACGAAAGCTTCACATGTTTGAAGCTCAAAAATGGTAGAGCTTCAAAACCACATTAAAGCTTGCATGTGATCACTCAAACCTACTCTATATCATGCCATGAGTCCATGCAAGTGGTTAGTTTTCATTTTAATCAAGCATGCATACGAAAACGAAAGCTACATGTGTATGTTCATGGAAGACATCATACGTATGTTATGACTCTCATGGGACCAAATAAAGAGTTTATTCTTACTATATATTACTTTAGGAGATGATTGGAAGTGTTTATTTGTATTGATAATGATTGGAATATGGAAAACGAAAATTTACAAAGTTATAGAATTTTTGAGAATTTTGTGAAGTTTCTTGCTATGCCCCCCTTGTTATTTTCGTGTGTGTTGTATTTGTAGAGTATGCTGCTTCATTTATAAGCCAAGAGGTGCTTAAAATCTAAGCTAGAAGCATTGATGAGCTTTGTTGAAACTTTGATTTTTAAATATTAAAAATCTTTGAAACTTTGACTAAGTCTTGCTCTTCTTCACTTCTCTTGCCTTGTACTTCCTTTTGCTGCAGAAAATTGAAGATTCTTTGATGAGTCATGCTTAGAAACAAAGCTATGCATTATCCTTCCATTTTCCTTTTTCAATTTAATCTTAAATGTGATAAAATTAAATCAAAAATGGAACAAAAATGATGTGGGCTTTGTCTTGGTCGTGGGAGGCCCTTTACATCATGGTAAACATGTTTGGATTATGAAAACTTGGCCCCATTTGGAAAAAATACATTTTTGATCAATGTTGATTTCATGCATTTTCCCAAAATTTAGCCAACTTCAACAAGGTGTAAATACCTCAATTTTTATCATATGAAGGAGTTCTTGCACCTTTTGGAAACCTCAAAGAGCCCTATAACCAATGTCTTTGGTCTCATGTCAAAATGATTTTCCATGCTCCTTGTGTGTCCTTTTGAAAAAAGTGACTTTTTGTTGACTTTGAAAATGACCTGTAATGTCTTGATTCATATTTTTCAAATGGTGAATCTAATGACCATGGGACCAATTGCATTTGAAAGATAATTGAATTTCCTTCAAAATAAGCTTTGGTTTGAATTTTTTGGATGAAGGATGAGAGAGTTATGACCAGTCAAAGTTCAGTAGACTTTTTAGGAGAAAACCCTAATTTTGAAAGTTAGGGTTTTGTTGATTTTTGATCTTTCCTTGATGAATTATGATCATCCAATGATCAAATGATGAATCCTTTGACAAAATATGGACTTTGACAAAAAAAATTCATTTTTGACTGTCTGTTGACTTTTTTGGTCAAATGGGTCGTCTGTTGACTGTTTGAGCTGCTGACTGTGCGTCTGAGCGAATTGAAGTTTGAAAATTTGTATGGTGGTACTTTGAGATATATGGAGGTCCATGAAATCCATTTGAGGTCTCAAAAACTTGTTCTCCTGAAAAAAAACAAGAAACCCTAGTTAGGGACTGTTTGTGTAGGAGACAGTTAAGCGTACCTGATTTTTGTGCAGTGATGAGTCTCTGCTAATCATGTGATATTCAGAAGACTTCTAGGACAAAAATCTTGGAATTTTGAAATGCAAAAGTTTGATTTGATTGATGGTACAAAACACGGAGAATTGCACTGTCAGCGGTTTGACTGTCAACTGACTGTTTAGAGTGAAAATTCAACAGTCAAAGTTAATATTTTTTTTTTTGTTTTTTTTGGTTTTGTGTTAATGATGAAAATTTATTTACATGATTGGTTAGTAAAACACAGACGTAGTAAATAAATAATAAATACTGTATGCGAGCAAAATTACCGATAATGACCCTGAAAATCATTTAATGCACAGAAAAATAAATATTTAACTAGCAGAAAACACACAAAATATTATCTGGATAATTAAGCAACAATATGACAAATAGTACGACATTTAATACTGACAGTATAAATATTACATACTACAACGAACCGTACAACGAGTAAACGGTACATTAAGATATAAGAGATACGGCAAACTTTTAAGAATGACGATTAATAACCCATGCTACAAACAGTAACATGTAGATGATTGGGAGTGTCAACATCCCAGGTCCACATTTTTCAGGGCTATGCAGACAGAAGAAAGACATGATTACCACCACGACGGTGATGATCATAAGAAAACACGTCTCTATCCGCTTTGCCATTTTTGCCGGGGGAAGAAGAGAGAATGAATATGAAGTAGAAATTTGAGAGATGAGTTAGAATTTGATGTGAGATTTTATGGAAAAAATGAGAGGTATTTATAGAATGAAAAGAAGGATAGAGACGTTGGGGAATGAAGTGATTCCGTACAAAAGGAAAATTTGAGTGGAAGTGAGATTTGAAAGAAAGTGTATGATAGTGTTGGAAAAAAGAGAGATGTATAGAATAAAGTTAGGATTTGATTTTGAAAGAAGAGATTTGAAAAGAAAGGAAAAGATTTTGAAAATAATGGAATATAGTACAAAAATTAGTGGGAAACAAATAATTTACTTGTTACCAGTACAGTCTGAATCCCCGGACTATGCGCCTGCAAAAGATTTAACTCTGTACCAATTGCGTCAGTATTATTTATCTGTAAATAAATATCAAATAAATAGCGTGTGTGAAGTAATAAACAGTAATTGGCGTTTGCGTAAGAATAAATTCAACAGCGAGCCAAAATACCGTATAAGAAAAATTCTAAAAACCAAGTATTCATAAATCAGGATATGAAAATCCAAGATTATATGAAACTCTTAATTTTTAGATTGAAGTTTTCTTGAAAAAAGATGCGGGAAAATTTTGGGGTATAACAGTTGCCCATATTCAATCTTCTTAAACCTGAAGAAATTGTTTGAAATCTGAAGGTAAAAGATGATTGAATATTATATATGCCCTGAAAATTTGCACTTACCTTGCCCGGGAGTGATGTTGGAATTTGTCTTTGAATGTTGTCTGAGAAATGTTATTGGCAGATTGAAACATTACCTGAGATGGGCTTTCAGATGCCATCTGGGAGATGTATTTGATGGTTTGTTCACCAGAATGAATACATTGATTATATCTTGATGAAGGATTTGAAAACCTCTGCGTTGACTGTTTCGGAACCGTCCAAGGTTACCGCTTTAAGTCTTGGAGGATGATCGTTACGGAACTGTCCAAAGTTTTTCCGCTTTAGATTTTGAAAATTGATCGTTGTGGAACCGTCTGAGGTATCAACTTTAGATCATTGATGGTAGATCGTTCTGGAACCGTCTGAGGTATCAGCTTTAGATCTTTGATGGTAGATTGTTCTGGAACCGTCTGAGGTATCAGCTTTAGATCTTCGATGGTAGATCATTTTGGAACCGTCTGAGGTATCAGCTTTAGATCTTCGATGGTAGATCGTTCTGGAATCGTCTGAGGTATCAACTTTAGATCTTCGAAGGTAGATCGTTCTGGAACCGTCTGAGGCATCAGCTTTGATCTGTGTTGGTATGTTTTGAGTTGATAGGTGATTTGTAAAGAGAGATCTCTTCAGAATGAATCTTCGGCTTGATTATATCTGAGAGGACTGCTTATCTGAATAGAGTTCAAGGGGAACATTGCATGTGATTGAGAACATCTTTGCTGAAGACATTTGTCTGCCTGAAAAAATCAAGTTAGTGATATGCAATGTTTATGATGTATGTAATGTATGAGATTCTCGAACTAAAGGAGAAATATGCATGTTATGTTGTGTATGAATATGTATGATGTATGATGTATGATGTATTGAGCGTATCAAGCTTCTGATTGGGAAAATAAATCCCTGCTAGCCATCTGGAAATGAAGGCATTGTGATTGTTGATGATTTTTGTCGTCTTGTTTGAGTACCCTCGGTTGGGAACCTTTTTTGAGAACCATGGTGCTCTGTTGAAGAATTTTTTATTACCGCTCGGGGATGAAAAGTAATTTGAAAGTTCTGATTTTGATACCCTTTAAAGTGGGAATGAGGAAGATGCATAATCCTCCGATGCACTATTTGACCAAGTCCTGGTGTGGAGATCACACCTTCTGGGGATAGCAATCTGGAACAGCCCTGCTGGGGAATAAGATTTCTCGAATCACTTTGTTGGAGAGAAAAATCTCATTGAGGAATTTGCTGAGAAATGCATTTCTGTTGGGGATTTTTCTTCTGATGCTGGTTTCAGGATGATGTCCAAATGATTGGGACATTACTTGAATGCTATTCCTGTTTTTCCTGGTAAACATCAATCATATTCAAATGCACATGTTCATTCAAAATTATCATTGGGACGTTTACGTATTCAAAACAGAAAAAGTGAAAATGTTGATTTTGAGCATAAGACGTATTGATTTTTTGAAAAAGAGCCATGATAGGCTGATTAGTACAAGGAGACAAAAATCCTAGTAGTAGGAAATTGTCATAAAGTTTTGAAAAGTATTTATAAAGAGAAATAGCTATGTGAAAACAATCCAGTCGAGTTTCAATTCTGCTATTGCCAATCTGTCTTCGAGCATCTCATCCCTCACTTGTTGGAAGAAAGTAATTGGACTGATCGGTGTCTTTGACGTGTTGAATCTTGAAGGTGAGTAGGTAAATAAACGAAACATAGTTGTACGCTTTATTCCCTAACTTTTGCCTAGGCTGCCCTTTCAGGTTTTCAGCCTACCGGGATAATTTTATTTAGCCTCTAATTTTTGCCTGCATCGCCCTTTCGGGTTTTCAATCCACCGAGACGCTCATTTTTGCCTAAGTTGCCCTTTCAGGTTTTCAACTTAGCGAGCTTTTCTTTAAGCGAAGTACTTTTTGACTATGTCCGCATTCACACGGTGTGGGAAATCCTCGCCATCCATGGTGGTAAGCAACATGGCTCCGCCGGAGAATATTTTCTTGATTACAAACGGTCCCTCATAAGTGGGAGTCCACTTGCCCCTGGGGTCACCTTGTGGTAAGATGATGCGTTTGACAACCAAGCCACCAGTTTGGTATGCCTGAGTTTTGACTTTCTTGTTGAAAGCTTTGATCATACGCTTTTGATACAACTGGCCATGACAAATAGCTGCGAGTCTCTTCTCATCAATCAAGTTTATCTGGTCCAATCGAGTCTGAATCCAATCGTCTTCATCTAGATCGGCTTCTTTCATAATCCTTAGGGAAGGAATCTGAATTTCAATTGGAAGAACTGCCTCCATACCGTAGACTAAGGAGAATGGAGTTGCCCCTGTTGAAGTACGTGCAGATGTGCGATAACCATGAAGAGCAAAAGGTAACATCTCATGCCAGTCTTTGTAGGTTACTGTCATCTTTTGTATGATTTTCTTGATGTTCTTATTGGCAGCTTCCACCGCGCCATTCATCTTTGGTCGATATGGAGAGGAATTATGATGTTTGATCTGGAACTGTGTGCAGAGTTCAGTAATCATTCTGTTGTTTAAATTTGTGTCATTGTCTGTGATGATCCTTTCAGGGATGCCATACCGACAAATGAGATTGTGCTTGATAAACCGGGCCACAACATTCTTGGTGACAGAAGCAAATGAAGCTGCTTCTACCCACTTTGTGAAGTAATCAATAGCGACTAGGATAAAGCGATGTCCGTTGGAGGCAGTAGGTTTGATTTCTCCAATCATATCAATACCCCACATTGCAAAAGGCCAAGGAGCCGTCAGGACGTTTAGCGGGACTGGAGGTACATGTACTTTGTCGGCATATATCTGGCATTTGTGACAGGTTCTGGAGTGACGATGGCAGTCTGTCTCCATGGTAGACCAGTAATAACCTGTGTCATACCCCAATTTTTGACCCTAAGATCATATATCATTCATATCCCAATCATTAATCAAGAGCTTCACTTGGAAGTTTTGTTTGTGGTGTTGCACTCACCTCATCAATAAGAGGGACCGTCAAGCACCAATGATTGTTTATCTTGTATGCATATTATACTAACCCAAATACCAAAAATATTGCTTTGTTTCTTTGTAGGCTTTTGTTTTGTAGGTACCAAGCCAAGACATGCAATAAACAAGGCATTTTCCACATTTTGGACTGATGAAATCGATTTCCCTACTGGGTAAATCGATTTCCCTGCAGCAATCTTCAACAAAATCACATTCTGGACAGCATGAAATCGATTTCCCTCCTGGGTAAATCGATTTCCCTAGTGTATTTTGCGCCAAATTCTCTTCTGGAACAGAGTGAAATCGATTTCACTCCTGGGGGAAATCGATTTCCTTAAGGCGAAATTAAAAAAAAAAATAGAGAGGGAAGCTTGATTTGATTTTGGCACCTATTTTCTTTGACCATTTTTGTCATTTTACCAATTTTCCACCTCACCAAAATAATTCCCTTCATTAATTCCATTTTAACCTTTTTTTACCATTTTTTTACCATTTAAATGCCACTTTAATCACCAATTAAACACAAGTTAATTAACCAAGAGCAAATGACTAAATTGCCACTACTCTTGCTCTCATCCTATAAATAGAGGCCACTACTCTCTCATTTCTCAAGCTTGGAGAGCCAAAAAATTGCTTGCAAATTCATTTCTCACCCTTTCCAAAACCCTCACCCAAAGTTCATTTTCCATAGAATTAGTGAGATTCACATTGAATCTTGCTAGTTTTGAACTAAGCCTCCTACATTTCACTCTTTTTCTTTGCTTGTTCATCTCCAATTGTGAAAGATCTACACATTTTGTTCTTGTTCTTGAAGCTACTTCAACACTTCATTCAAGAATTGGTAAATTCCTAAATTCTAAGATGTAGATCTTTGTTGCTTGTGTTCAATGCATCTTTGATGCTATATTGGTGCTATTTGATGGTGGTTTGATGGAAAATTCGTGCTCCAATGGATATATGATCATAAGGTGTTTGTATATTTGTTCAAATCAAGTTTCATGCCTTTAAATGATGTTTTTGCTGAAATTTGCACTGATGAAATCGATTTCCTTAAGGCTGAAATCGATTTCATGCTGTACGTAACTTGTTTTTTTGAAAACTGCACTATGGAAATCGATTTCCCCCTGCATGAAATCGATTTCCTGCTGGCAGAATGTGGTTTTTTGCCTTTTTTATGCTTGTTTTGGCTTCCTTCTTCCTCCATTTCATTAATATCATTGGATCTAGGATGTTGATAGGTTTGAAAGGACCAAATCCATAATATTAGATGAATGATATTAATGATAGTGTGAGTTGATTATCTTTTGTGAATTTTATTCTTCTTCCTCCATTTCATTAATATCATTGGATCTAGGATGTTGATAGGTTTGAAAGGACCAAATCCATAATATTAGATGAATGATATTAATGATAGTGTGAGTTGATTATCTTTTGTGAATTTTATTCTTCTTCCTCCATTTCATTAATATCATTGGATCTAGGATGTTGATAGGTTTGAAAGGACCAAATCCATAATATTAGATGAATGATATTAATGATAGAGTGAGTTGACTTTACTTTATGCATTTTATCTTCTTCTTCTTCTCCTTTTTTTTTCTTTTGATCGATGAAAGTCTTAACACTTTGAGAATTCTTATGGATTCTTAGTAAAGACTAGATCGTTACCTATTTTCTTTTTGTGCGGTATTGCTTTCGGAGAATGATCTACATATCATTTCTCTCGCATGCATTAGCACATAAAGTTTTGACCGGCCTCATTGTATGGTGATTTCTACATAAATCACTTGGCGATCTGCTTAACATAGCGCAATATTTCGTGTCCCGAATAAAAAAGATCAAATATGGAAGAGAATTGTATGCGGTTGATTTAAGACTTATGGAAATTTATCGTGTAGTCGCTATGATTTTATCAAGCTTCTGATAAATGTCCATTGAACTTAAATCCGAGAACATCCTTCACTCACCATCGATCTTCATTACTAACTTTGATAACATACTTGACAAGTTTCAAGATGGTTATCTTTAACATTTAACAACTAACTTTAGTTTCCGCAATTTATTATACCGCTCTTTATATTTCTCGCTTTATCGCTTTATTTTATCATTTCATCATATTTACATTCCGCTATTTTTCCTTTGTCCATTTGGACGTTTATATTTCCGCTATTTTCTCTTTGTCCATTTGGACGCTATGTTTATGTTTCCGCTATTTTCTCTTTGTCCACTTGGACCATACTTTACTTTTATGCTAAAACACTAATAAATAACAAAAATCTAAAAAACACCTAAGGCTCTCTTTTGGACTATTGGTTACTATCCCGAGCATTTTGGAGATTCGGACTTATGGACTTAGGACCTCTGGGCTCTCATTCTGTTATTACTCTGTGATTGTTTTGTCTGTCTGGCATTGGATTGTCGTCTGTTTATGTGTGCAGGTATTTCCTTGAAAGCCCTTGATGGTTAATTCCAAGGCATTGAGATAACGATTTTACCCGAAAACAGCCGTTACTCTGCCCGATTTTTGTCAGAATTTTAATGTGCTTAATGCAAAGTGGTGCTAAGACAATAAGTTCATCTGGATCTCCAAGTGATAATGTTGGTTTAGTATTGATATTCCAAAGGTTGGGAAATCTACCTTGACTCATAATGTCAAGTGTTGGCTTCTTCTTCGGTTAGACCGTTCTTTTCCTTAGCTTTTATTTTACGCAATAGGATAGCCTCTTCATCTCCTCCCATTCTTAAATTTTCAAAATCTTCTCCCTTTTTCAAAAACCTTCTTATGTTTGCAATCTTTTCAAACCCTTTTCTTTAAAAATATCTTTTGCCCTTAGTGGCTTTTTCTTCAAAAGTTTAGACACTGTTAATTATCGAAACGAGTGGTTATACCCCACGATTTTGAAATTGATTGATATAATGAGATCTTTTCCGCGTGAAAGAGTTAGTGGCATACTCGTCGATTTTATCCGAGTTGGAGCCCTTCTTTCATTAGCGATGCAAAGAACTCGTTTGTTCTCATGCTCAAGATCAATGGCTGAGTATTTCTCTCCAACGACGATAAAGTGTTTATTCGTTTTAAAAATGTTTTCCCTTTAAGCGGAACTACATTAGCTCTGACTTCTCCATTGCACCGAGGAGGTATGTAGGCACAAAGCTTAACGCTTTGCCGAGCTTATTTTAAAAATAAAACAAACCCTTTTTTAGCACATACGACACAGATTTTCAAAAAGGTTCCTGTGGAGTACCACAGATATGAGGGGTGCTTAAAACCTTCCCCTTGTATAAACAACACCCGTACCTAAGATCTCTTTCTTTTTGTTTTAAAAACAAACTTTGGGTTTTATTCGTTCTTTTCCATTTTCCTTTGGAAACAATAAAGCGCGGTGGCGACTTTCACTGAAATATTGATTCGAGTCATCCTATGGCTTCGACATCAGATTTTCCCCGCTACAACCTGCTCTTAGGATCTTTTTAGCCATTGTATGTCCACTTGAATGAGTACCAAAGGCACCATCGTGCATGTCTTCCATAATCTGTTCTGCTTCCTTCTGGTTTACACAACGAAGTAAAGTCGAGTCATGGTTGCGTTTGTATAGGGTTCCATTACTTAGGAAGAATTTGGCAGCAAATCTTCTTAGAAACTTTCTATCGTTAATGGATGCCCCTTCAGGGTACTCCTGAGCTTCGAGATATCTTTTTACTTCATGGAACCATGGTTTTTCTTCCGTTCCTTCGGCATCGATCTTATTGCAATAGGCTGGTTCGTCTTGTCTGTAAATGGTGATCATTGGCGCCTCGTTGTCCCACCTGACTTTGAACATGGATGACATGGTAGCTAAGGCATCAGCTAGTTGATTTTCTTCGCGCGGGATGTGTTCAAAAGTGATCTCTTCAAAGTAAGGAATCAAACTCAGCACATATTCTTTGTATGGAATTAGGTTCGGGTGCTTCGTGTCCCATTCCTCTTTGACTTGATAAATCACAAGCGCCGAGTCTCCGTAGACCTCCAGGAACTTGATTCTTAGATCAATTGCACCTTTGAGACCCAGAATACATGTTTCGTACTCGGCTATATTGTTAGTGCAGTTGAAACATAATCTGGCAGTGAATGGTGTATAACTTCCTGCAGGGGAAATGATCACAGCTCCGATGCCATGCCAAGTGCATTAGAAGCTCCATCAAAAACCATAGTCCATCGGGATTCTGGCTCGGGTCCTTCTTCCGGTCCTGGTTGTTTGTAGTCAGTGACTAGCATAATGTCTTCATCTGGGAAGTCAAAGTTTAATGCTTGATAATCATCCACTGCTTAATGAGCCAGATGACCAGCTACCACACTTCCTTTGATTGCTTTTTGCGAAGTGCACTGGATGTCATATTCTGTTAAGATCATTTGCCATCGTGCTATTCTTCCAGAGAGAGCAGGTTTTTCGAACACATACTTGATAGGATCCATTTTGGAGATCAGGAAAGTGGTGTGATTTAGCATATATTGTCTTAGTCGGCGAGCCGCCCATGCTAAGGCACATCAAGTTTTTTCGAGTAGTGAGTATCTTGTTTCACAATCGGTAAACTTTTTGCTAAGATAGTAGATTGCATGCTCCTTTCGGCCGGACTCGTCATGTTGCCCTAGTACACACCCCATTGAATCTTCTAGCACAGTTAGGTACATTATCAGAGGTCTTCCTTCCACTGGTGGTAACAAGATTGGCGGTTTTTGGAGATATTCTTTGATCTTGTCAAAAGCTAATTGGCATTTATCATTCCATCTTTCCACTTGATCTTTCTTCAATAGTTTGAAGATCGGCACACAAGTAGTAGTCATATGGCCAATAAATCTGGCTATGTAATTCAGTCCCAAGAATCCTCTGACTTGTTTCTCAGTACGGGGTATAGGCATTTCTTGAATGGCTTTGACCTTGGCAGGATCAACCTCAATACCTTTGCTGCTGATGATGAAACCTAAGAGTTTACCGGATCTTACTCCAAAGGTACACTTGTTCGGATTCAGTCGCAGCCTGTATTTCTTGAGTCTGTTAAACAGCTTGTGTAGATGACCCAGATGTTCTTCTTCGGTGTTGGACTTTGCAATCATATCATCGACATACACCTCTATCTCCTGATGAATCATATCATGGAACAAAGTTATCATTGCACGCTGATACGTAGCTCCTGCATTCTTTAAACCAAAGGGCATTACTTTGTAACAAAAGGTTCCCCAGGGTGTTGTGAAAGTTATTTTTTCCATATCTTAGGGTGCCATCTTGATTTGATTGTACCCTGAGAATCCATCCATGAAGGAGAATACCTTGCATTGTGCGGTATTGTCAACCAGTACATCGATGTGAGGTAAAGGGAAATCATCTTTGGGGCTTGCCCGGTTCAGATCTTTGTAGTCTACACACATTCTGACTTTCCCGTCTTTTTTGGGCACAGGTACTACGTTAGCTATCCAAGGAGGATAACTAACAACTCTCAGAAAGCCGGTATTGAATTGCTTTTCAACCTCGTCTTTGATCTTTTTTGACATATCGGGCCTACTCCTCCGCAATTTCTGCTTGACTGGAGTGCTACCTTCTTTGATTGGCAGGCGATGAACCACAATATCCGTGTCAAGGCCAGGCATATCTTCATAGGACCAGGCGAATATCTCGACGTAGTCTTGCAACATTTGAATCAGTCTTTGCTTGACATTGTTTTCTAGATCAGCCCCTATCTTGACTTCTTTCTTTTCTTCGTCGTTGCCCAAGTTGATGACCTCAATTGGTTCTTCATGTGGCGGTATAGTCTTTTCTTCTTGTTCTAGCAGCCTTGCAAGCTCTCTTGGTACCCCACAATCTTCCTCACTTTCGTCCTCAGTTTGGTAGATCGGATTTTCAAAGTCATGACGGGCAATAGCAGAATCGTTATCAACTGGATCAAAAGTGAATGTGAATCTGCATTTATTTATGTGGGTGTGTGTAAGAAAACATAGCTATTTGAAAAAGCACAGAAGGAAAAAAAAGGATCACAAAATTTGAATATGCAAACGTCCCATGATTTTATTGAATGAACATGATCATGATATGACAAACCCTTATAAAAGGACCAGTGTGCTTCGGGCAAGGCACACGGCTTTCAAGTTCATGGTTCGATAGTACAGGAACCATTTTTATCTTTGAACAATATAAACAACAAAAACAAGGAATTGCATTTACTCCTGATCAAAGGAGATCACATCCTCAGCTTCCCAGTTGTTCAATCCATTGTTGTGAGCAGGGAGTATCCAGCTGTTCCAGTTGCAGTTGTCTTCTTCATCTTCCACAGCATTGATTTCATTGGTGAGGAAATGAGTCGGTGATCTTTCAGGATAAGTAGGATGATCTGTTGGATATGAGGATCCAGGTTGAGGTACCTCTGTTGGCTGAGCGAGATACTCGATAAGGCCGTCCCATCCAGTCGGGATGATGTCTTTGAGGGAGACTTGTGCATTCTGCTGAGTAGTGTACTGTGACAGAAAATAACCCTTGTTATTTGGTGTTTCCCTGGCTTCTTCAAGAGTGAAATTGTCGTCGTAATGTTCATCCCATCCAGTTGGGACAATGTCTTCAATGGCGACTTGTGAGCTCGGAGGAGCGGAATATTTCACCATAAAGTCATATTTGCCACTTGGCTCTCCTAAAGTATCCCAAACTTCTTTAGGTGGATTTTGATATTGCTCATTGATGGAACTTGTGAAACTTTTGCCATTTTCAAATTGATTGCCCCATCCAGTTGGGGTAATGTCTTCTGTAGCAATAAAAGAACTCTGAGGTGCGGTATACTGAAAATTATATCCGCCGCTTGGTTCTCCCAAAGTATCCCAAACTCCCATGGGAAGGGGTGGAACTTCATTTGGGTATGGCTGGATGATATGGTTCTAGAACACTCCATCGTCTTCAATAGCATTTACTCCTTGGCTGATGAAATGTGACATTAATCCTCCAGAACAAGGACTTTGATCGTTCTTTTGATTTCCATTAGCATAGCCCAGGCCTAACTTGTCGGACTTGTAAGGTACATCGAGGAGCTGTCCCCATATTGTGCAACCACCTTTTTCGATCACAGTTTTGGCATCTTTGAGAGAAGCCATAGCTGTAGTGTGAGTAGCAGAAATATGCTTGGTAGTAGAGACATCTGGAGAGACCACCTCAAAAGATTGGCAGGGAGTTTCGATGAATTCGTCATCCAACTCAACATACTTAGAGTTACTCAGGTGACTAACCAAATATTCCTCTTCGCCATAAACTGTGACAATTTTTCCTTTTACCGGATACTTCAACTTCTGATGTAGGGTAGAAGTTACAGCATTTGCCCCATGTATCCAAGGGCGTCCTAGCAAGCAGGAATATGCTGGGTGAATTTCCATTACGTAAAAGGTAGAATCAAAGATCTGAGAGCCCACTCTGATTGAGAGATTCACCTTTCCGTATACTGTTCTTGTTGACCCATCGAAGGCTCTTACCACAACATCGCTTGGTTGTAACATAATTCCTTCGAAGTCAAGCTTTTCCAGTACTGTTTTTGGTAACACGTTCAAAGAAGAACCGTTATCTACCAGCACATGAGATAGAGTGGTGCCATTACATTCAATGGAGATGTGTAGGGCTTTATTGTGATTCTTTCCAGCAGGGGTTAGATCAACATCAGAGAAACCGAGGCCATTATTTACTGTTAGACTGGCAACATAATTTTCAAATTGATCGATTGAAATCTCTTGTGGTACATGTGCAGCTTTCAGGAACTTCATCAGGGCTTTGGCATGAGCTTCTGAATACTTTAGCAGAGACAGCATTGAGATTTTTGAAGCAGTAAGCCCCAGTTGTTCGACAATATTGTAATCACTCTTGCAGATGATTTTCAATATTTCCTCCATTTCTTGCTTTGATGGATCCTCAACAGTGACTTCCACCGGTATTTGAACAGGTTCAACATGTGGCTCTTTGCCTCGAGCGTTGATATCTTGATTAGGAACTGGGACCTGGACTGGATTAGTAACCACATTTGGAGAAATTTCTGGTGAAAAGATCCTTCCACTTCTCGTAATCTTACTGGTACCCACAATGTTATCAACAGTTGGAGTAGTAAAATTTAGGGCCTCTTCGGTCAAGGTATCCTGTTTAACTCCATGGACATAAACATTAGTGTCATAACTCCACGGGACAGCTTTGTCTGAGGAGTATGGAAATGGAGTTGGACTGGTAATGATTACTGATGCCACTTTGGGTGTAGCAGAAATTTTGAAAGGAGCTTTGGTAGGGATTTTTAATGGTATGTTGGAAACCACCGAGACATCTTCTAGTCTCATCCCGTTTGAAAAGACTTCGCATAGATCATCCATAGAAGGGAGCCTCTCAAACATAATGATACGGCGATCCATCCACTTTTGAATTCCCATTCTCAGATTTTCACAACCATTGGGTAGGTGTGTGCAATAAAAGCAATCAGGGTCACAACCTGGAAAGTAACCAGCTTGGATTAGCTTTCTTTTGACTTCAAGGAGCGGAGTTGACAATTCCCTCACATCATAGATGTAAACAGTGTCTATGATAGCATTGACGGTCTTGTCGTGCTTTGGCATAGGTGCCGTGATGACATTTGGAGTCTCTGGAGGATCGAACTCAATTTCCCCAGCATCTATCATGTCTTGTATTTTATTTTTCAGGGCCCAACAATGATCTGCGTCATGTCCTGGACAGTTGGAGTGATACGCACATGTTGCATCGGGGCGATAACTCGGAGAGGAAGTGTTGACGTTCTTTGGAGGGTCTTTCAATGTGATCAAATCTGCTTTTAGCAAATGCTGCAATGCCTGAGAGATTGGCATATTGATTCTGGTAAAATTTCTTCTTGGCGCATCTGGTCGACGCGTATATTTTGGCAGTTGATCTTTTTGAGGTGCAGATGCGGAGATCAGAACTGCCTCTACAGATTGGTGCTGCTCACTTTTGCGACCTTTCTGACTTTGCATTGTATTGACCTCATTCCTCCCACTGATGGGCCTTTTTGTAGTACCAGAGGAAGAGCCTATTTGAATTTTTCCACTTTGAATGCCGCTTTCGACACGTTCTCCAGTCAATATCAGGTCAGTGAAACCTGATGATGAGCTTCCCAGCAAATGACTGTAGAAAGGGCCAGTTAAAGTGCCCATGAACATGTCAACTAGCTCGCGATCTGATAAAGGTGGTTGAACCCTTCCAGCCATATCTCTCCACTTTTGTGCATATCCTTTGAAACTTTCTTTTGGTGCCATGGACATGCCCCTTAGTTGAGTACGGGTTGGTGCAAGATCAGCATTGTATTGATACTGTTTGTAAAAAGCAGCAGCTAAATCTTCCCAGGTATGAACTTTTGTACTTTCCAACTGGTAGTACCACTCGAGTTGTGTACCTGACAGGCTTTCTTGGAAGAAGTGAATCCACAATTTGTTATCTGCTGTATGAGGTTGTATCTTCCTTACATAGGACCTCAGATGTAGTTTTGGACAAGAAACTCCATCATACTTTGCAAAGACAGGAACTTTGAACTTTGGAGGGATAACAACATCTGAGACGAGTCCCAGATCATCGAAATCTAAACCAGGTATTTTTGTATCTCCATAGCTTTCATGCGTTCTTCCAACTGCTGGTATTTGTCATCATCCTGTTCGTCTCCAGAATGATAATCTTCTTCATTAGAAGAGAGGGAGGGTTTGGCAGAACCCTGGTTGCTGTGATTGTCTCCTTGTTCACCATCACCGACTATTTCAGGGATCGGTGGCTTTTTGGACTTTTTGACTGGGATTTTGATCTTCCTTTTCAGGTGACTCAAGCCTACAGATCCTTTGGGCTTCTTTTTCTTCTTGGTTATCAGGGCTTTCAGCTCTTGTTGCCCCTTTGCCAGTTCCAGAATTGCTACTTGAACTTGGGCGTTCTGTGCTTCGAGATTCTTGATGCTTGTCTCAGATTCCATCTCTTCTAACTGAAATAAACAGCGAGGAGATGAGAAATCCGTCATGTGAACCTGTTATGCAATGTGTATGAATGAAATGCATATGCAATGAATGAAATGTATATGCAATGTTTTCAAGGATCTTAGAATTTAGATTTGTTAAAACAAGGGGGAAACAAACATTTATTAGTTAAACAGTTTATTTCTTTTTTCTCTCTTTTTTTTCTTTTTTCTTTTGCCTCATTCGGGCTTACAAAACAGAAATAAATAAAGAAAATGAAGGATCCCTCAGGTCTCCCATGGACGCTTTCTCTTTGCACCCAGGAATGTGTTGATCTGCTGTTCTTCTTGGAGTTGTCCGGTGAGCTCCAATAATCTTCTCTCATAGTCTTGACAGTGTGCTTTGAAGGTGTCTCTTTCCTCTTTTAGTTGAACCCAAGATTTCTGCAACTCTTCCAGGTCAGTTGGCATATCCGGATGTAGAATAACTTGAGGTTCGTCTCCTTCGACTTCTGGCTCGATAGTCACAGGTAGAATAGCGGGATATGGCATGATGAATTTCTGAGCATGAGTACGCACCCATCTGAGGTAAGGTTCCATAGGAATAGAATTCCATTGCCCCAAAGTTTTGCTTTCTATTCTATAGACACTGCCCCACGCATGTATAAACCTTCGTCGGTGTCTGTGGGAATTATTCTCGTAATCAAACACAATGCCACGGATAATCATGTCGTGAGGACCGTTTCTCCGTGCATATCCGAATTAGCGTAAAGCTAGAGAGGGGTTGTAAGTGATGCCTCCCTTGATTCCAAGTAGTGGCACATTAGGGTACTCTCCACAATGGTCAATGATAGTAATGTCTCTTTGAAAGAAGTTGTTCCACCGGATATATGAATGAGACAAAGACATAATCCTGCGAGACCATTGCATTCTTTGTTCATTTCTCAACACTGATCGGGGAAGATGAAATGTAAACCATCTAGCCAGTAGTGGTATACAGCACATAAGAGTTCCTCGTTTCTTCATGGTACGAGTGTATAAAGAATGTAGAATGTCTCCCAGCAAGGTTGGTACCGGGTTACGGGTTAAGAAAAGGTTGATGATGTGCACACTTATGAACTGGTCGGGATTAGGGAATAAAACCAACCCATAGATCAAAAGAGCTATAACCTCCTCAAAAGCTGGATAACTTTTGTTTTCTAGTAGTAATCGAGCCTTTTCCATTAAGAACTTAGCAAGCAAACCCTGGATTCTGCTCTTTGTTTCCCAATTGGACTCGATTTCTGACTTTCGCAAATGTAAGGCAGCAGCAATGATTTCAGGTTTTGGAATCCTTTCTAAACCAGTGAAAGGTAATTGATCTCGAACAGGTAATCCAATTAGTTCAGAAAACTCTTCCAAGGTGGGTACTAACTGGTAATCAGGAAAGGTAAAGCAATGATGTTCGGGATCAAAGAACTGGAACAGGACCCGTATCATGTCTTCTTCAAATTTTGAGGTAACCAAATGGAGTAGGTGACCGTGTTTTTCGGTGAATTGAGCATTCCTGGGAAACTCTGATACTAAGTCTTTTAGTTCAGATGGCACCGTTGAGATGTTGATTCGGATGTAATCTCTGGTGGCGGGAGCCATTACCTGCAATAACAGAACAAAGGTAAACTCTTTGATCCTTGAAATGATTAGTGAGAAAATGATATGCTTATGATGCTTATGATGTTATGATGTCAAACATGTGGCAAACACAAACAAATCAAACAATAGCCTTAGGTTTAAAGGCTTGCATGAAGTTCATAGGTGATACCCTCCCCACTGAAGTTGAGTTGGTTAAAACCTGTCCTAGAATAGCATTCGGGTTCTATGATCCTTGGAGACAACATCTCAATACGGCGCTCGGACGGCCGATCAAAAATATTCCTCGAGGATAACTAACTTCGATCAATTTCAAAGCTAGCCACTTAATAGGCCACAAGTCAAGTTCAACTAAAAGGTTCTAAGACAAATTAGTGTTTAATGACATTTCGGAAGCCTAATATACTCCTTGATCGTTTTCAAGGGACATCAGTATAAACCAAAGTATCGCACTAACGGTGACTACCAGATCAACCGTATCGGTACATGCCGTACAGTTTCCTTGGTCTATTGTCACATACTTAAGGTATCTCGAGATTCGGGTTAGAATCTTTCACACAAGCAAAATACCCAAACAAACCTTTGGAAAATAGAGCAATCAAGTCAAGCAATTGAAAACATCAAAGTGATCTAAACTCTAAAGGTAACCCCTTTGAAAACATTTTGTTTTTTGAAAGTATTTCCCCAGCAGAGTCGCCAGTTCTGTCGCCCTCGGTTTTTTACCATACCTCTCGCGGAGAGATACGCGAACAGACTCTTTTCTTTCTGCTTTTGTGTTTTGAAAATCAGAGAGTCGCCACCGACTTTTATTTTATCCAATTAAGAAAAGGTTTATAAATGAAACAGAAAAAGACCTTTAAGAAATTCTGGGTAAGGGGGTAGGTTATACAAAGGGAAGGTGTTAGCACCCTTTGTATCCATGGTTATCCATGGGCTCTTTAATTTGCTTAGCTCACTTGTTTTCAATCACTTTTCTATTGCCTTGAAATGCTTGTATGTGGTTTCAAATACCTTTGTAAATTAACTTTGTAATGATCCTTGTGCGGATGTATACAAAGTGTTTTATCTTTCGAAAGATGTTTTTGAAAAAAGAACGTTAACTTCGTAATGATCCTCGTTTGGATATATACAAAGTATTGTCTTTTTGAAAGTTTTATTTTGAAAAACAATGATATATGAGAGATTTGTTTGTTTTGATCTGAGCAAGCAAATTAGGAGGTCTACCCTAAGTTATAAGGTCTTATCTGTAGCAACCTGCCTAAAAATTTAACTTTAGAGTCGCCACCTATTCTGAAGGGCGAATAGGAAACCCTACGCAGATACGAGATTCAGGGTAAGTTATTATAATCAGGTTGAGGGAAGGTGTTAGGCACCCTCAACCCTTTCCTAAAGGCTAATATTTCAAAGATCAGGGTTTCATGGCAGGGTTCATAAAGAAGGGTGGCAAACAGAATTGTATTGATATGATTAGAAATTTAAAGAGGGGGACTCGCCTTGTTGCCAAGTGCCTACGTATCTCCTTATGGAGAATCAGAGTCAACGTAGTTCGGGCACAGGATTGTACGCCTTAGAATTTGAATTTGATTTGAGATGGTTTGAAGGCTTTTTGAATGGCCTATCGTAGCTTTGAATAAGGATGAAAATCCGTAGTTTGAAAAAGACAAGTGTTTTAAGAGTGGGCGTACAACCCTGATTTTAGTATGTCACCATTAACCGCAATGATCAATAGATTCGATCACCATAGTTAAAAGATTAGGAGGTTTGCACCATTACCAATTCAAATCGATTGATTCGATTACCACTAATAATGAATTAATGTGTTTTATTATTTTTTATGCATTTTATTTTGTATTGTTACCCCTCATAATCTATTAATACGATTACAAATAATAACAAATTGATAAGGTATGCTAATCATCATAACCAATAAGATGGTTAAAACCATTTAGCAAAATAATGAGTATTTTAATTTATAGGATTTGATTAATTAAATTAATCGATTATTAACCATCGCGACCAATGGATTTAGTCGGAACGAATAATAAATTGAATCCTAATAATCTTCGGCCACATGGCCAATGGGATTGGGCAAACCCTGATATGTGATAATTGAATCGAATAGTCGGGAAATTAATGGGGAAAATAATTCTAAATCATAACCCTAATCCTTATTTATTCTAATTCTTAATTAACATATACTAAAAAATAGTAAGAAAATTAAACACTTATATAAATAAATATAAATAATATATAGAAAAGAATAGAGGAAACCTGGCTGAGATCATGTGTGGGCAAGTTGAGAGTCTATGGTATGCATCCTTCGTCATGGTCCTTCGTCACGGTACGTTAGATCTGGAAGAGAGGAGATCATGTGGTGGAGATGTGAGGACGCATGATAGTCTTGTGTTGGCTGTGTGCATTGAATTATGGATGGAGAACCACCAAGGCCAGTCGCTTTTGTTGTTCGTACAATAGAAACCAACAAATATGTAGTTTCAGTAGGAAAGTCAAATAATAGCAATGCGTGAGATCTTGTAAGAAACTGCAAAAAAACATTAAAATTTAGGCGCCGCGTATGGGGTTCGAACCCCAGTTCTCTCCCTCACCAGTCAACACTTCTTGCCAATTGCGCCACTGCTTGATTCTGTTAATTTCCTACATTCATATGTTGTTATAAGAATTAAAGGCATTATACAGCAAAAACAAAACGCCGCTGGGTCTTCTTCTTCGTTTACCCATTATTTTACCAACATTCAACAACCATGTCCATAGTACCGAAGACTCTTTAAAATCCACACACGCCATAAAAAATCCAAAGCAGAACACCATTCGATTTGCAGTGTTACTTGAAGATGTGACTCGGTTCAAATCCGATGTCGCTTTCGATCTTTGTGCCGCTATTGTAATTGAATCGGGGTCAGTCTTGGGGTGGTATTGTTCGATTTGCAGGGAGAAGCGAAAGACTCAATCGAGACTGGATCTGAGAGGGATAGTTTCCGGCGTGAAGGGTATTCACGGCTTTGGGCGCGGTTGTCGATGGAGGAGGTGGTTGCGCAAAGCTCACGCGGATTACTGCAAATCAGCGATGGTGTTTCGATGAGCGGTTGCTGTGTTGCGAGATTACTGTGCTTCGCGGCGGCGTTTCGTGTGGATTCGCCGGAGGTTGACGGCGTGTGTTGCGGCGGGAGCGGAGATGGCCGTGATGATGTTCGTCGTTGTTGTTGATTTGCAGGTGTGGTGGACTTGAATCATCTTCCTTGTTCTTTTCTCACTCTGTAAAACAAGAATAATAGACAATATTTGTTGCTTTAAAAAGTGAGGCCACCTATTAAATTTGTTTGGATTGATTTTGTCTGGATTAGTGTCAATGATATTGATTTGTACAGATTGATGATTGTGATAAGGATAAGGTTGAAGATTGATATGAATGGGAAATTATTGTATTATTGTCTGGTGGTTTGATGAAGAATTGAATATATTTACATAGTATGTAAACTGGATGGAATGTGCACGTGAGAGGCTGAGCGTGAATAGGGTTCTGTACAGGGTGAATTGCCTCCCCTAATTGACAAAAAACACTCTATTTATAATGTTTAAATTAGGGTTTTTTTTTATTCCTAATGGGCCTAATACCCAATTAATCTAATGATTATAAAAGACTAAAAATAAATCCTAAAACTAATATTAATATAAGCTTAAAAATAAAATATAAGGAACTATATATTTTTTTTTGTGATTTTTTCTGAATAAAAAAATAAAAAAGAGGTTAGAAACATTATATAAAAATAAAAGAAAAAAAGTTAGAAGTGGGATTCGAACTCGGGACCTCTCGGTCACACACTCTTATCCTTAAATTCTTACTGACTGCACCATACCAATTCTTCGAAATGAAATGACATAGACAATTATAAGAGGGCAGATTTTGGGGTATGACAGCTGCCCCTGTTCAATCTTCTTAAACCTGAAGAGTCGGATAGGCACGTCTGCCTATCGTGATCTAAAGGTAGAAGATGATTGAACACTAAAATGCCCTGAAATTTGCCTTGTTGGGAAGAAATTTTGGAGGAGATGGGCTTACAGATGCCATCCGAGGTGAATACCATTTCTCAGAGTACAGAGCAAACGCTTTTTCGAAAGGGACCACTGTGTTTTGGTTGTAGCACGGCCTAAAAAGGCAACCCGAGTTTTATACAATGTCATGATGCATGCGATGTATGATGCAGCGAGCTTCTCAAAATAAATGAGAGCGATGTATGTATATGCATTATGTATGAATGAGGTATGTTAATTGAATGATGCATGATTGTTAGTTAAAGTATGTTAGTAGCTCTGAAAAGAAAGATAAAACCTTTGCGTGTTATTTATGATGTTTCGGAGAAGATCACTGCCGAGGGACTAACGTGATAAACCCAATTGCGGAACCCTTTGTAGAACCTTGCGCTTAAGTGTGAGAGAAGAGAACCGTCCTGCTAAAGCCTGAGTCTTACATAGCGAGGATTTGTAAGAGGGATCACTCGTTATGGTTCTAACAAGCTCACCTGCACCAATAGGGTTATTTGCAAGGGTTATCGCAAAATTTACCTGCACCAATAGGGTTATTTGCGAGGGTTATCGCAAAATTTACCTGCACCAATAGGGTTATTTGCGAGGGTTATCGCAAAATTTACCTGCACCAATAGGGTTATTTGCGAGGGTTATCGCAAAATTTACCTGCACCAATAGGGTTATTTGCGAGGGTTATCGCAAAATTTACCTGCACCACTCAGGCTAATTTGCTACGCTCGTAGCAACTTCGCCTGCACCATTTAGATCACTTGCCCTAGTTCGGACGAGCTCAGCTGCACCAAAGGAATTGCCTGCCATGATTCTGACAAGCATACCTGCATGAAAGAGATTCACCTGTTTTTAGACTCACGACTCGAGGGTCGGAGACTGGGCTGTTGTCACAGTCAGACGGGAACTGACTACCAGACGGGAACTGGATTTTGATGTAACAGTCAGACGGGGACTGACTACCAGACGGGAACTGGATTTTGATGTAACAGTCAGACGGGAACTGACTACCAGATGGGAACTGGATTTTGATGTAACAGTCAGACGGGAACTGACTTTGAAAATGATTTTCCAGGACGAGAACTGGACTTTGTGATATGTAGTATGTGAATGCCCCAGATGATATGCGTATGCTAATGCGTATGTATGTATGCTGATGGTGATGTCAATCCTAAGATTTTATCTCCTTATTGAGCCTATTTAAACCATATTTTGCACCTACACCATGACTATGCTTATGCTTGCTTTGTAATTTATGCTTATGTATGCGGGTAATACTTATGTATATGTTGATTGATGAGTGGAACGAAGTAATGTCTTCTATAAGACTACCTGAAAAGGTTTCTGGAGTGGATGTGGGTGTTTATCTTTAAAGAAGACTATCTGAAAAGATTTTTTTTAGGATAGAAATTTGTCTTGAAGAAGATCACCTGGAAAAGCTGGAAGATGTCTAAAACAGACTACCTAAAAAGGTTCTTAGCAAGGAATAAGGAATGTCTTTAAAGACGGCTACCTGAAAAGGCTGAAAGATGTCTTTAACAAGGACTACCTAAAAAGGTTCTTGGAGAGGACAGTGAATGTCTTAGAAAAGACCACCCAGAAAGGTTCGTAGAATGTCTTAAAGAAGACCACCTGAAGAGCTTCCTGAAAAGGATGCCAAACTGTTTTGAAAAAGACTACCTGAAAAGGTACTTAGAACAAGAATGTCTCGAAGAAGACTACCTGAAAAGGTACTTGGAAATGACGATGACTATCTTAGAGAAGGCTACCTGAAAAGGTTCGTAGAATGTCTTGAAAGAGACTACCTAAAAAGGTTCCTGAAAATGGATGACAATTTGTCTTGAATAAGACTACTTGAGGAGGCTCTTAGAAAGGGTCGTGAGATTTGTCTTAAGGAAGACTACCTAAAAAGGTACGGTGTAATGCATCAACCAATGTATGTAATGCGTGGCTTATGTGTATTTGCATGATGCTCCAATGATAGGTTATTGGATGGTTGTTGGATGCTAGCGCGATTCCCCAATACCTGTTTTTTTTTTAACTTTGAAGATCGTAGTCAGGAGAAAGATTGATTCGAGGTTGTAAAGTGTGAAGACGCCTTTTCCTTTTGTTATGCGTCTTATGGATTTGCTATCCATTGCCCCAGTATTTTTGTGGAAAAAGACGCTTGTGAGGGAAGTGCCTCAGGAAATAGCCTTGTCATATGCTTCGACGTTTAGATTGAAGGGTGTACCCCTGATCTCCAGGTTATGGAAGGTTATCCATGGTATTCTATCCTTTGAATTTGAATTCTTCCTGAAGGATAGAAAAACACTTAGAAAGGGGGGGTTTGAATAAGTGTAGCTTTAAAAACTTGACCGATAAAAATAAATTGCACAGTTATTTTTATCCTGGTTCGTTGTTAACTAAACTACTCCAGTCCACCCCCGCAGAGATGATTTACCTCAACTGAGGATTTAATCCACTAATCGCACGGATTACAATGGTTCTCCACTTAGTCAGCAACTAAGTCTTCCAGAGTCTTCTGATCACACACTGATCACTCCAGGAACAACTGCTTAGATACCCTCTAAGACTTTCTAGAGTATTCTGATCCACACGATCACTCTAGTTACAACCTGCTTAGATAACCTCTAAGACTTCCTAGAGTATTCTGATCCACACGATCACTCTAGTTCCTTACAACTTAATGTAATCAATTCTAAGAGTATTACAATTGCTTCTTAAAAGCTATAATCACAAACTGTGATATTTCTCTTAACGTTTAAGCTTAATCTCACTAATATATTACAACAGCAATGTAGTGAGCTTTGATGAAGATGAAGATTCTGAGCTTTGAATAGAACAGTGTTTCAGCAAGTTAATATTCACAGAAATTGTGTTTGTTCGTTAACCTTGCTTCTCATCAGAACTTCATATTTATAGGCGTTGGAGAAGATGACCGTTGAGTGCATTTAATGCTTTGCGTGTTCCGTACAGCATCGCATTTAATGTTATACGCTTTTGTCAACTACCTCGAGCCTTGTTCACGCTGTGTCTACTGACGTTGCCTTTAATAGCTTCTAACGTTCCTTTTGTCAGTCAGCGTAGCCTGCCACTTGTACTTCCTTCTGATTTGATGTTTGTGAATACAACGTTTGAATATCATCAGAGTCAAACAGCTTGGTGCAAAGCATCTTCTGATCTTCTGACCTTGAAGTGCTTCTGTGCGTGATACCATCAGAACTTCAGTGCTTCTGATCCCATGTTCTTCTGATGCTTCCATAGACCCATGTTCTGATTCTGCTTCGACCATCTTCTGATGTCTTGCCAGACCATGTTCTGATGTTGCATGCTGAACCCTTGAGAGACAAAGCTTCTGAGCGCTGAATTATGCATACTCTTTATATATTTCCTGAAAAGGAAATTGCATTGAATTAGAGTACCATATTATCTTAAGCAAAATTCATATTATTATCATCAAAACTAAGATAATTGATCAGAACAAATCTTGTTCTAACAATCTCCCCCTTTTTGATGATGACAAAAACATATATAAATGATATGAATTTGCGATCAGAAAGAGCAGTCGGCAAAAGACAAATTACACAGCTATAGCATAAGCATGTGAATATGTCTCCCCCTGAGATTAACAATCTCCCCCTGAGATAAATAATCTCCCCCTGAAATAAATACTCGAAGAACTTTAATAAAAGACTTCCCTGATTATTTCGGTAGAGACGATCACATAAGCTTCTGTCTTCAGAGAATTCATAGCTTCTGACTTCTGCTTCCATTGGACAGCTTCAGAACTTGAATTTCTTTAGATCCCTAGAACACTCATAGCTTCTGATTCCTGCTTCCATTTAGGACAGCTTCAGAACTTGAATTTCTTTGATCATCAGAACATTCACAACTTCTGATTCCTGCTTCCATCTAGGACAGCTTCAGAACTTGAATTTCTTTGATCTTCAGAACATTCACAGCTTCTGATTTCTGCTTCCATTTAGGACAGCTTCAGAACTTGAGTTTTCTGGATCTTTAGAACATTCACAGCTTCTGATTTCTGCTTCCCTCGGATAGCTTCAGAGCTTTGAATTTCTACCAACATCACTTCATGCTAGATTTGTATCACAACATTGTTGAATGTACCAGAGCATCATCAGAGCATCTCTACATCCTGAAATGTTACAGAACAAAAACTAAACGACAAAAGTCAGCATGAACGAGTCAGAACATAAAATGTATATTAGAACACATGATATGTATCAGAGCCATATAGGCTAAAATAATGTATCAGAGCAAATAGAATTTTGTCAGAGCAAATAGACAAATATGGATCAAATTCTATTATCAGTGCTTCTGATTCTGAAGCTTGACAACACTCAGCTTGCTTCAGTTTCCATAAGCTTATTCTTTTTACAGAATAACGCTTCTTATGGTTTTGCTTCTTGTGTGCTTTGAAGATTCTCTTCACTTCTTTATACCTGCAAAACACTTAAACCATATAGAACTTGCAGTTCTTGTTAGTAAATGTGTGGGAGCTTTACCCAGCAACTGATAGATTAATCAAATCATTTATCATTTATCTTTTCTCCCCCTTTTTGTCATAACATCAAAAAGAATATATCAAAAGATTCAGATGTATAAAACGACAAACAAAATCAATGAAATGCAAAACAAAGAAACTTTTCATTGATAATCAAAAGATATTACATGAGAAGATGTTTAACAAGCAGATGCAACAAGGAAAGAAAAACTTTGTTTGAGCAAGAGAAAAAACAGGAGAGAGAGAGAAAACTTGATGAGGAATGCAAAGGAACGGAGGATTTAAATAGACTAAAAAAAATGAAAAAGTACAATAAAGAAAATGGTGAAAAACAATTAATGTTACATGACAAGACGGGAGAGAGATTTTGACAAAAGATAAGATACGCACAGTTACCTATGGTCGGCGTCCCTTCAACTGCACGCGCGCTTATCCATGAACAGTAAAGACAGGTTTACCATCCGAGATAAAACGTTACAGCTGTTTTGCTTTAAAAGAGGTTCTGAATCAACTTAGACAATGAAACGTTAGTAATAACCGAATCATAATTTCTAAAAGATTTCAATCAGAACTTCTGATTAAAAAATAATCCACTTTCATTTCAGAAGATACTCATACATAAGAATTTCTCATCTTCTCATTCTGGGCATAAATCCATACTGATGTTCTTCAGAATGAACTTAAACCTATCTTCAGCCAGGGGTTTTGTAAAGATATCAGCCCATTGATGGTCTGTATCCACAAAGTTTAAAGATAGAACACCCTTCTGAACATAGTCCCTTATGAAATGATGTTTAATCTCAATATGTTTAGCTTTTGAATGAAGAATAGGATTCTTAGATAAACATATAGCAGAAGTATTATCACAGAATATAGGAATGTTACTCTCATATATCTGATAATCTTCTAGCTGACTCTTCATCCAGAGCATCTGTGTACTGCAACCAGCAGCAGCGACATATTCTGCTTCTGTTGTTGATAGAGCAATAGTTGCTTGCTTCTTGCTATACCAGGAGATCAAATGACTTCCAAGAAATTGGCAACTTCCTGAAGTACTCTTTCTTTCAATTCTGTCTCCAGCATAGTCAGCATCGCAGAATCCTACTAAGTTGTATTCTTTAGATTTTCTGTAAACTAAGCCAACATTAGTAGTACCTTTCAGATACCTTAGAATTCTCTTAACAGCAGTTAAATGAGATTCTCTAGGATCTGATTGGAATCTAGCACACAAACAAACACTGAACAGAATGTCAGGTCTAGAAGCAGTCAAATATAGAAGAGATCCAATCATACCTCTGTATAACTTCTGATCTACCTTCTTACTTACCTCATCCTTACCTAGGATGCATGTTGGATGCATAGGAGTTTTGGCTTCTTTGCAGTCTAGAAGATTAAACTTCTTCAGAAGTTCCTTCACATACTTGGTTTGGTGAACATACGTTCCTTCTGATGTTTGATTTATTTGTATTCCAAGGAAATACTTGAGTTCTCCCGTCATGCTCATTTCAAACTCAGCCTGCATAGACTCAGCAAACTCCTTTCCAAGTGTAGCATTAGATGTTCCAAAAATAATATCATCTACATATATTTGACAAATTAAAATATCCCTTTTAAAGGTTTTACAAAAGAGAGTAGTGTCCACTTTTCCTCTAGTGAAACCATTATCCAGAAGGAAAGAACTTAAGCGTGCATACCAAGCTCTGGGAGCTTGTTTCAATCCATACAACGATTTCTTTAGTTTAAAAACATGATTAGGAGACATGGAGTCTTCAAAACCAGGAGGTTGATGGACATAAACTTCTTCATCTATATAACCATTTAAGAAGGCACTCTTAACATCCATCTGATAGAGAGTGATGTTATGTTGAGTGGCAAATGAAATTAATAGACGAATAGATTCTAACCTGGCCACTGGTGCAAAGGTTTCTGTATAGTCAATCCCTTCTTGCTGACTATAACCCTGAGCCACCAGTCTGGCTTTGTTCCTTACCACTTCACCTTTCTCACTGAGCTTGTTTCTGAAGACCCATTTTGTTCCGATTATATTGAATCCATCTGGTCTAGGAACAAGATCCCAAACATCATTCCTTGTAAACTGATTCAGTTCTTCTTGCATAGCAATTATCCAGTCTGGATCTTCTAGAGCATGATCAACAGAAGTTGGCTCGATCAAAGATACAAGACCTAATTGACAGTCTGCATTGTTCTTAAGGAATGCTCTTGTTCTGATTGGATCATCCTTCTTTCCAAGAATGACATCTTCTGAATGACCAGAGATGAGTCTGGATGATCTTCTGACAGATGGTTCTTCAGAAATGCTTAGATTCTCTAGAGAAGCTGATACTTGATCTTCAGATTCTTTGCTTCTGAGAAGCTCTGCTTCTGATGCGTTGCTTCTTGGCTCAACAACTTCTGATACATCAATATCACAATCTGCAAAATTATCAAACTGCTTTGGTTTTTCAGAACCAAGCTTATCATCAAACCTGATATTGATTGATTCTTCTACAATCAATGTTTCAGTATTGTATACTCTGTAGCCTTTTGAGCGTTCAGAATATCCAAGAAGGAAACATTTTTGTGCTTTGGAATCAAACTTACCAAGATGATCTTTAGTGTTCAGAATAAAGCATACACATCCAAAAGGATGGAAATATGAAATGTTGGGCTTTATATTCTTCCACAATTCATAAGGAGTCTTATTTAGAATAGGTCTGATAGAGATTCTATTCTGAATATAGCATGCAGTGTTTATTGCTTCTGCCCAGAAATGCTTAGCCATATTGGTTTCATTGATCATGGTTCTGGCCATTTCTTGCAGAGTCCTATTCTTTCGTTCTACAACTCCATTTTGCTGTGGAGTTCTAGGACAAGAGAAATCATGGGCAATACCATTTTCTTTGAAGAACTCTTCAAAGAATCTGTTCTCAAATTCACCACCATGATCACTTCTAACCTTTATGATTTTACACTCTTTTTCAGATTGAATCTGAATGCAGAAATCAAAGAACACTGAATGAGACTCATCCTTGTGTTTCAAGAATTTTACCCACGTCCAGCGGCTATAATCATCTACGATGACTAATCCATATTTCTTCCCTCTGACAGATGCTGTTTTGACTGGGCCAAACAGATCAATGTGCAAGAGTTCTAATGGCCTTGAGGTAGAAACAACATTCTTGGACTTGAATGCAGGTTTGGAGAACTTGCCCTTCTGACATGCTTCACAAAGAGCATCTGATTTGAATTTCAGATTAGGGAGTCCTTTGACAAGATCCAGTTTGTTAATCTGAGAAATCTTTTTCAAACTAGCATGACCTAATCTTCTGTGCCAGACCCACTGCTCTTCAGAAACAGACATAAGACAAGTCACCTTCTGACTCATAAGATCTTGCAGATCTGTCTTATAAATGTTGTTCTTCCTCTTGCCGGTAAATAGGATTGAGCCATCCTTCTGATTTACAGCCTTGCAAGAATTTTGATTAAAGATTATATCATAACCATTGTCACTCAATTGACTGATAGATAAGAGGTTATGTGTTAATCCTTCTACAAGAAGTACATTTGAAATGGAAGGAGAGTTACCAGACTTTATAGTTCCAGAGCCAATTATCTTGCCCTTCTGATCTCCTCCAAACTTGACTTCTCCTCCAGACTTAAGCACCAGGTCTTGGAACATAGACCTTCTTCCTGTCATGTGTCGTGAGCATCCAGAGTCCAGGTACCACGACATGTTGTGCTTTGTCCTTTTTGCAGCCAAGGATATCTGCAATAGGAATAATCTTATCCTTAGGTACCCACATTTTCTTGGGTCCTTTCTTGTTAGATTTTCTCAAGTTCTGATTGAACTTGGGTTTAACATTGTAAGCAATAGGAGGAACAGCATGATAATTCTTAATGTGAGTTTCATGATATTTCCTAGGTTGTGTCACATGCTTCTTAGTGTGTGTAATGTGAAAACTTTGAGCATGTGAAGTGTGCCTAATATCATGTGAGTGGCCATACTTGAACTGATCATACAATGGCTTGTATGTGATTTTCATCTTATCAACAGGTTCAAGTTTGTATGGGGTTTCACCCTCAAAACCAATGCCAACTCTACTGTTTCCAGACACAGCATATATCATAGAAGCTAGCTGACTTCTGCCAATACTTCTAGATAAGAACTTCCTGAAACTTAAATCATATTCTTTCAGAATATGGTTTAGACTAGGAGTGGATTTTTCTGAATTGGAAGGAGATCCAACATTATTGGATAATTTTAAAACTTTTTCTTTTAATTCAGAATTTTCCAACTCAAGCTTCTTCGTTTCAAATTCAAATAGCTTTTTCAGCTTTTTGTATTTGAGACTAATCTGAGACTTGAATTCCAGAAGTTCTGTTAGACTGAAAACTAACTCATCTCTAGTAAGTTCAGAGAATACCTCTTCAGAATCTGATTCTGATGTAGATTCTGATCCGTCATCTTCTGTCGCCATCAGCGCACAGTTAGCCTGCTCATCTTCAGAGTCTGAATCATCTTCTAACTCATCCCAGGTTGCCATAAGACCTTTCTTCTTATGAAACTTCTTCTTGGGATTTTCCTTCTGAAGTTTTGGACATTCATTCTTGAAGTGTCCAGGCTCATTGCATTCATAGCACATGACCTTCTTCTTGTCAAATCTTCTGTCATCAGAAGATTCTCCACGTTCAAATTTCTTTGAACTTCTGACGCCTCTGAACTTCCTTTGCTTGTTCTTCCAGAGTTGATTTAGCCTTCTGGAGATCAAGGACAGTTCATCTTCTTCTTCAGATTCTGATTCTTCAGGATCTTCTTCTCTAGCCTGAAAAGCGTTAGTGCATTTCTTGATATTAGATTTTAATGCAATAGACTTACCTTTCTTTTGAGGCTCGTTTGCATCCAGTTCAATTTCATGACTCCTCAGGGCACTGATTAGCTCTTCCAAAGAGACTTCATTTAGATTCTTCGCAATCTTAAATGCAGTCACCATAGGACCCCATCTTCTGGGTAAGCTTCTGATGATCTTCTTTACGTGATCAGCCTTGGTGTATCCCTTGTCAAGAACTCTCAATCCAGCAGTAAGAGTTTGAAATCTTGAAAACATCTTTTCAATGTCTTCATCATCCTCCATTTTGAAGGCTTCATACTTCTGGATTAAAGCGAGAGCTTTAGTCTCCTTGACTTGAGCATTTCCTTCATGAGTCATTTTCAAGGACTCATATATGTCATAGGCCGTTTCCCTGTTAGATATCTTCTCATACTCAGCATGAGAGATAGCATTCAGCAAAACAGTTCTGCATTTATGATGATTCCTGAAAAGCTTCTTCTGATCATCGCTCATTTCTTGCCTTGTCAACTTTACGCCACTGGCATTTACCGGATGTTTGTAACCATCCATCAGAAGATCCCATAGATCACCATCTAGACCAAGAAAGTAACTTTCCAGTTTATCTTTCCAGTATTCAAAGTTTTCACCATCAAATACCGGCGGTCTAGTATAACCATTGTTACCGTTGTGTTGCTCAGCAGAGCCAGATGTAGATGCAGGTGTAGACTTTTCACTTTCATCAACCATCTTTTACTGAAGCGTTTTTCTCTTCCTGAATCTTTTCTAAACACGGTTAAGTGCTTGCACCTTAGAACCGGCGCTCTGATGCCAATTGATTCAAATGGTCTAAGACCATTTTCCCATGCTATTTCAAATTTGGTACAAGCTTGCAAATTTGGAGCAAGCTTCTCTTACCCAAAATTTTTTCCTCTGATTTCGGCCCTTCGAGCACAAGATCATCAGGATAGAAAACTCTAGGCTTTACTTTCTTGATGTACTTGGTAGTGGTGGCTTGTTTGAGGGAAATGCATGTAAGGACTTCAAAGCTTTTATTATATTCTATAGTTTAGGTATTCCTCTCACAGCTTCCTTGTTTATGATCTTTTTCATCCCTCTCAAATGTAGATGTCCCAGTTTTTTATGCCAGAGTCTAACCTCTTTTTCTTCTTTTGCCATGGAGCATATTGATGAATGACTTGCTATTTGGTGTTAGAACAAGATTTGTTCTGATCAATTATCTTAGTTTTGATGATAACAATAATATGAATTTTGCTTAAGATTATATGGTACTCTAATCCAATGCAATTCCCTTTCAGGAAATATATAAAGAGTACGCATAATTCAGCGCTCAGAAGCTTTGTCTCAAATGGTTCAGCATGCAACATCAGAACATGGTCTGGCAAGACATCAGAAGATGGTCGAAGCAGAATCAGAACATGGGTCTATGGAAGCATCAGAAGAACAAGAGAACAGAAGCACTGAAGTTCTGATGGTATCACGCTCAGAAGCACTTCAAGGTCAGAAGATCAGAAGATGCTTTGCACCAAGCTGTTTGACTCTGATGATATTCAAACGTTGTATTCACAAACATCAGATCAGAAGAAAGTACAAGTGGCAAGCTACGCTGACTGACAAAAGGAACGTTAAAAGCTACTAAAGGCTACGTCAGTAGACACAGCGTGAACAAGGCTCGAGGTAGTTGACAAAAGCGTATAACATTAAATGCGATGCTGTACGGAACACGCAAAGCATTAAATGCACTCAACGGTCATCTTCTCCAACGCCTATAAATATGAAGTTCTGATGAGAAACAAGGTTAACGATTCTGCACCAAAACAACTCATATTAACTTGCTGAAACGCTGTTCAAATTCAAAGCTCAGAATCTTCATCTTCATCAAAGCTCACTACATTGCTGTTGTAATATATTAGTGAGATTAAGCTTAAACGATTAAGAGAAATATCACAGTTTGTGATTATAGCTTTTAAGAAGCAATTGTAATACTCTTAGAATTGATTACATTAAGTTGTAAGGAACTAGAGTGATCGTGTGGATCAGAATACTCTAGGAAGTCTTAGAGGTTATCTAAGCAGGTTGTAACTAGAGTGATCGTGTGGATCAGTATACTCTAGAAAAGTCTTAGAGGGTATCTAAGCAGTTGTTCCTGGAGTGATCAGTGTGTGATCAGAAGACTCTGGAAGACTTAGTTGCTGACTAAGTGGAGAACCATTGTAATCCGTGCGATTAGTGGATTAAATCCTCAGTTGAGGTAAATCATCTCTGCGGGGGTGGACTGGAGTAGTTTAGTTAACAACGAACCAGGATAAAAATAACTGTGCAATTTATTTTTATCTGTCAAGTTTTTAAAGCTACACTTATTCAAACCCCCCCTTTCTAAGTGTTTTTCTATCCTTCAATTGGCATCAGAGCGCCGGTTCTAAGGTGCAAGCACTTAACCGTGTTTAGAAAAGATTCAGGAAGAGAAAAACGCTTCAGTAAAAGATGGTTGATGAAAGTGAAAAGTCTACACCTGCATCTACATCTGGCTCTGCTGAGCAATACAACGGTAACAATGGTTATACTAGACCGCCGGTATTTGATGGTGAAAACTTTGAATACTGGAAAGATAAACTGGAAAGTTACTTTCTTGGTTTAGATGGTGATCTATGGGATCTTCTGATGGATGGTTACAAACATCCAGTGAATGCCAGTGGCGTAAAGCTGACAAGGCAAGAAATGAATGATGATCAGAAAAAGCTTTTCAGGAATCATCATAAATGCAGAACTGTTTTGCTGAATGCTATCTCTCATGCTGAGTATGAGAAGATATCTAACAGGGAAACGGCCTATGACATATATGAGTCTTTGAAAATGACTCATGAAGGAAATGCTCAAGTCAAGGAGACTAAAGCTCTAGCTTTAATCCAGAAGTATGAAGCCTTCAAGATGGAGGATGATGAAGACATTGAAAAGATGTTTTCAAGATTTCAAACTCTTACTGCTGGATTGAGAGTTCTTGACAAGGGATACACCAAGGCTGATCACGTAAAGAAGATCATCAGAAGCTTACCCAGAAGATGGGGTCCTATGGTGACTGCATTCAAGATTGCAAAGAATCTGAATGAAGTTTCTCTGGAAGAACTTATCAGTGCCTTGAGAAGTCATGAAATAGAGCTGGACGCAAATGAACCTCAAAAGAAAGGTAAGTCTATTGCATTAAAATCCAATATCAAGAAATGCACTAACGCTTTTCAGGCTAGAGAAGAAGATCCTGAAGAATCAGAATCTGAAGAAGAAGATGAACTGTCTTTGATCTCCAGAAGGCTAAATCAACTCTGGAAGACCAAGCAAAGGAAGTTCAGAGGCTTCAGAAGTTCAAAGAAATTTGAACGTGGAGAATCTTCTGATGATAGAAGATTTGACAAGAAGAAGGTCATGTGCTATGAATGCAATGAGCCTGGACACTTCAAGAATGAATGTCCAAATCTTCAGAAGGAAAATCCCAAGAAGAAGTTTCATAAGAAGAAAGGTCTTATGGCAACCTGGGATGAGTCAGAAGATGATTCAGACTCTGAAGATGAGCAGGCTAACTGTGCGCTGATGGCGACAGAAGATGACGGATCAGAATCTACATCAGAATCAGATTCTGAAGAGGTATTTTCTGAACTTACTAGAGATGAGTTAGTTTCCGGTCTAACTGAACTTCTGGAATTCAAGTCTCAGATTAGTCTCAAATACAAAAAGCTGAAAAAGCTATTTGAATTTGAAACAAAGAAGCTTGAGTTGGAGAATTCTGAATTAAAAGAAAAACTTTTAAAATTATCCAATAATGTTGGATCTCCTTCTGATTCAGAAAAATCCACTCCTAGTCTAAACCATATTCTGAAAGAATATGATTTAAGTTTCAGGAAGTTCTTATCTAGAAGTATTGGCAGAAGTCAGCTAGCTTCTATGATATATGCTGTGTCTGGAAACAAAAGAGTCGGCATTGGTTTTGAGGGTGAAACCCCATACAAACTTGAACCTGTTGATGAAATGAAATTCACATACAAGCCATTGTATGATCAGTTCAAGTATGGCCACTCCCATGATATTAGGCACACTTCACATGCTCAAAGTTTTCACATAACACACACCAAAAAGCATGTGACACAATCTAGGAAATATCATAAAACTCACATTAAGAATTATCATGCTGTTCCTCCTATTGCTTACAATGTTAAACCCAAGTTCAATCAGAACTTGAGAAAATCTAACAAGAAAGGACCCAAGAAGATGTGGGTACCAAAGAAAAAGACTATTTCTTTTGCAGATTCTCTTGGCGACAAAGAAGATAAAAATCAACATGTCATGTCACCTGGACTCAAGTTGGTCTCAACACTTGAAGGGAAGAAGGACTGTCTTCCAAGTTCTGGTACTTAAATCTGTTGAAGAAACTATGTTCGTAGGAGATCAGAAAAGAAAGTTTGTTAGTCTTGGAACCATCTGTTTTGTTTGTTTCTAAAGCATTGATGTTTCGTTCTTGATTATTCTGAATGCTCTAAATGCTACAGAATATACAATATTGAATCATTGATTGTGGACAAATCAATATATATATGGTTTGATGATAAACTTGTTTCTGATGAAACAAAGCAGCTTAAGAATTTCTGCAGATACAGTTTTGTCTTATCAGAAGCTGCAGAACAAAGAAGTGAATCTCCAGAAGCTGTGTATATCAGAAGTAATGGATCAGAAGATCATTTAGATTTATATCAGCACACTTCAGAAGGAGTGTTTCCTGAAGAGAAACTTGATCAGATCAGAAGCAGTGATCAGAATCTGAAGGCGTAAAGTCTATTCTGAAATTTACAGCTGTCATCTATTATCTGATGGTGAACACGTGTCTGTACGGTTAGTACAAAGCGTGCAGTTGAAAAGACGCCGACCTAGGTAACTGTATTAAATCATTTCATTTACTGTGTTCTCTCTCCTAATGTCATTTCTCATTAAATGCATAATGATTTCTTTTTAAATCTTTTAAATAACCCGCTTCATCTTCATTCCCTTTTTTTCTCTCTTTCTCTCTTTCTTGTGCATTCACTTCGTTGCATTTCTCTTCAAACCCTAGTTTTTGATTTGATCTCAAAGCATTATCATCATGAACTCATCTTCTCGTTCATCAATTTCAAAAGAAAGGCTCACTTCTCCACAGATCTTTTTAAGCAAATATGAGCATGCTCCATTGAAAACATGCTTAATACCCACGAAAGAACTGGAAGTTCTATGTGAATATGCTGTGGACATCAACAACCTTAAAGCTAATGGCTTTCAGTGTGATGCAAGAATCTTTGAGCAAGGATGGTCTAAATATCTTGATAGATTGGTTGGCCCAATTTATCCTGAACTTGTGAAGGATTTTTGGGTACATGCAACGGTTACTCCAACTGCCATCATTTCATTCGTGCTAGGGCATGAAGTGGTTATCACTGAGAAGCTCATCAGGAAGCTGTACAATCTTGATGATGAAGAAGGTTGGTCTGGTCTTCAACCCAATACAGTTGACTGGACTCCAGTTGAAAAACAAATCTCTACGGTTTTTGGAATTGATTCTCATAACACGGGCACCTTAAGGTCTTTTTATAAAGTATGGGCTGAGATTATTCTGGGTTCTCTTCACCATAGAAAAAGGATGCTCTCCTCCTCCTACATCAGTCCGACTCACAAGTATACTCTTTTCTGCATTGGCAAAAAGATAGAGATCAACATCTCTCATATTCTGTTTGAGAATCTGAAAACTTCTATCTTTGAGTCAAGAGAAGATGAAAGGGTGAAGTACCCTCATATTCCAAGAACAACCATTCCATTCGGAAGGATGATTTCAGACATTCTGATTGAAAGCAAAGTGGTGGACTCCATCAGAAATCACAATGCATCGCATTTTCTTGGAGTAATTCAAGGTCCCATCTTCAATGGTGTTGATTTGTTCAGACTGGAACTCATTAAGAATGTACCTTTTGTGTGCACAAGCTTTCCTGACATTCTGTCAAGAAGAATTGCTGTTGAAGGATTCATCTCCTTGTTTCATAAAGAACTTGATCATGTTGTCAAGCTTTACTTGGAAGATTGTGTTAGGAAGCAATCAGACGTTGATCCTGCTTGGATCCGTGGCAGAGTACTCCCGTCCAAAGATGATATTCTGAAGAAGGATAAGAAGGAACGACAGGCAAGGCTAAAAAGAAAGGCACAAGAAGATGAGGCTGAGAGAGCCAAGAAGTTGAGGGTCACCTATGATCCTGACAAGGTAGGCTCTTCTGAACGAAGGAATAAAAGGATCAGAGACTCCTTTCACAAAACCAGATCTTCACATGCTTCTTCTGAACACTCCTCCAGGCAGGTTTTTACTCCACCTCCTTCTGTCCCTAAACCTTCTCCCCAATCACCTTCTTCTGAACCAAAAGTAAACTTCACCTTACCAAATCCTTCTCCATCATCCTTCTCCTCTCCCATTCTAAACCCCACACCTTTAAGTATTCTTCCCCCAACTCCTTCTGATAAATCCTTCTCACCAATTCCCTTTACAAACACTCCATCCTCGTCTCAACCTATCATTTCTGATATTCCATCCTCATCAATCATTCTCTCAGATATCCCTTCTTCCTCATCCACCGCACCTCCACCTTCTTTATTCCTGATTATCCTGTTCTGCTCGGAGACTTCAAGACTCTCTTTGACTATCTGAGGGAAAACCCTTCTGAGAAAGATCCAAGCTTGGTCATTCCAGAAGTTGTTGACCCACTAGAAGTTGAAGGTCCTTCTGCTCCAAGGAATCTAGCTGCCATTCTTCAGGCACTTGAGAATGGAAACTCGGAAATTCCTGCTGCAGAATATGGAGATGCTTCTATGCAAGACGCAGATGCTGAAGATCATGTTGCTAAAACTGTTCCTGTTGAGGAAATCCCTGCAAATGATCTATCTATGGAAGCTGCAGATCAACATGTCATCCCTGTGGATAGAAGCTGTGAAGCTTCTTCTGATGAATCTTCTCGTCTTGCAAGGACTCTGGAAGAAATTCAGAAGAGACAGGATGAGCAAAGCTCACTCAATGCTGAGTATAGCGCTTTCATGGTGAGGCAAGAAGGACACAACAATAAGGTTCAAGAGATGCTGACCAAGATCTTGTCAAGACTAGGGCCATCTTAGATTGAGTCTGTGTTGTTTCTTTCTTTTCGTTGCATCTGTCTTTGTGCATCTGATCTTTCTTATCTTCATGTACTTCTGTACCTGCTGTTTGAACTTCAATGAAATCATCTTCTTCCTCCGTGTGTTTCGTTTTGTTTGTCTCTGAATCTTTTTTGCTTTTTGATGATATGACAAAAAGGGGGAGAAATATGTGATAAATGATTTGATTTAATCAGTTGCTCTTACTAACAAGAACTGCAAGTTCTATATGGTTTAAGTGTTTTGCAGGTATAAAGAAGTGAAGAGAATCTTCAAAGCAAACATAGAAGCAAAACCAGAAGAAGTTTTATTCTGTAAAAAGAATAAGCTCATGGAAACTGAAGCAAGCCGAGTGCTGTCAAGCTTCAGAAATTAGAAGCAAGAAAGAAGAATGAATCAGAAGCACTGATAATAGAATTTAATCCATATTTGTCTATTTGTTCTGACAAAATTCTATTTGCTCTGATACATTATTTTAGCCTATATGGCTCTGATACATATAATGTGTTCAAATATACATTTTATGTTCTGACTCGTTCATGCTGACTTTTGTCGTTTAGTTTTTGTTCTGTAACATTTCAGGATGTAGAGATGCTCTGATGATGCTCTGGTACGTTCAACAATGTTCTGATACAAATCTAGCATGAAGTGATGTTGGTAGAAATTCAAAGCTCTGAAGCTATCCGAGGGAAGCAGAAATCAGAAGCTGTGAATGTTCTAAAGATCCAGAAAACTCAAGTTCTGAAGCTGTCCTAGATGGAAGCAGAAATCAGAAGCTGTGAATGTTCAGAAGATCAAAGAAATTCAAGTTCTGAAGCTGTCCTAGATGGAAGCAAAAGTCAGAAGCTGTGAATGTTCAGAAGATCAAAGAAATTCAAGTTCTGAAGCTCTCCTAGATGGAAGCAGGAATCAGAAGCTGTGAGTGTTCTAGGGATCTAAAGAAATTCTAGTTCTGAAGCTGTCCAATGGAAGCAGAAGTCAGAAGCTATGAATTCTCTGAAGACAGAAGCTTATATGATCGTCTCTACCGAAATAATCAGGGAAGTCTTTTATTAAAGTTCTTCGAGTATTTATTTCAGGGGGAGATTATTTATCTCAGGGGGAGACATATTCATACGCTTATGCTATAGCTGTGTAATTTGTCTTTTGCCGTCTGCTCTTTCTGATCGCAAATTCATATCATTTATATATGTTTTTGTCATCATCAAAAAGGGGGAGATTGTTAGAATAAGATTTGTTCTGATCAATTATCTTAGTTTTGATGATAACAATAATATGAATTTTGCTTAAGATTATATGGTACTCTAATCCAATGCAATTCCCTTTCAGGAAATATATAAAGAGTACGCATAATTCAGCGCTCAGAAGCTTTGTCTCAAATGGTTCAGCATGCAACATCAGAACATGGTCTGGCAAGACATCAGAAGATGGTCGAAGCAGAATCAGAACATGGGTCTATGGAAGCATCAGAAGAACAAGAGAACAGAAGCACTGAAGTTCTGATGGTATCACGCTCAGAAGCACTTCAAGGTCAGAAGATCAGAAGATGCTTTGCACCAAGCTGTTTGACTCTGATGATATTCAAACGTTGTATTCACAAACATCAGATCAGAAGAAAGTACAAGTGGCAAGCTACGCTGACTGACAAAAGGAACGTTAAAAGCTACTAAAGGCTACGTCAGTAGACACAGCGTGAACAAGGCTCGAGGTAGTTGACAAAAGCGTATAACATTAAATGCGATGCTGTACGGAACACGCAAAGCATTAAATGCACTCAACGGTCATCTTCTCCAACGCCTATAAATATGAAGTTCTGATGAGAAGCAAGGTTAACGATTCTGCACCAAAACAACTCATATTAACTTGCTGAAACGCTGTTCAAATTCAAAGCTCAGAATCTTCATCTTCATCAAAGCTCACTACATTGCTGTTGTAATATATTAGTGAGATTAAGCTTAAACGATTAAGAGAAATATCACAGTTTGTGATTATAGCTTTTAAGAAGCAATTGTAATACTCTTAGAATTGATTACATTAAGTTGTAAGGAACTAGAGTGATCGTGTGGATCAGAATACTCTAGGAAGTCTTAGAGGTTATCTAAGCAGGTTGTAACTAGAGTGATCGTGTGGATCAGTATACTCTAGAAAAGTCTTAGAGGGTATCTAAGCAGTTGTTCCTGGAGTGATCAGTGTGTGATCAGAAGACTCTGGAAGACTTAGTTGCTGACTAAGTGGAGAACCATTGTAATCCGTGCGATTAGTGGATTAAATCCTCAGTTGAGGTAAATCATCTCTGCGGGGGTGGACTGGAGTAGTTTAGTTAACAACGAACTAGGATAAAAATAACTGTGCAATTTATTTTTATCTGTCAAGTTTTTAAAGCTACACTTATTCAAACCCCCCCTTTCTAAGTGTTTTTCTATCCTTCATTTGGGTCCCCATAAGTAGCAGTTGTCTATGGATCTTACTCCCTTCACGACCTCTACATTTCATTAGTGACCACACATTCATCTTTGGTAAATTTGACTTTCAGGCCTTGGTCACATAGTTGACTGATATTGATCAAGTTTGCAGCTAGACCTTTAACCAGTAGAACACTGTCTAGTTGAGGGGCTCCTGAATGTTCTAGCTTTCCTACCCCTTTAATCTCTCCCCTGGCTCCATCACCAAAGGTCACATAGTTGGTGGAGTGTGGCTTGATTTCTTCTAGCATGTTTTTCATTCATGTCATGTGTTTTGAACATCCACTATCAAAATACCAGTCTCCTTTGGTTGACACCCTTAAGGAGGTCTGAGCAATTAAAGTAGAACATTTGGCAACCCATTGTTGTTTCGAGATAAGGTTGTGCTGGTTGAGATTGTTCATACACTTTTTCCAAGGGTATCCAACCAGTTCATAGCAGAATCGTTTCAGATGGCCAGATCTTCCATAGTAGTGGCATCTCCATTTCTGAAATTTCCCTTTTGTTTGGTTCCAATTCCTCATTTCATGATGTTGTGACGTTGATGCTGACATCTGATTGACAAGGAGAGTTTCTGGTTCTGACTTTTTCCACCCTAGATTAGGTTCAGTTTTTTTTTTATAAATCCTAATCCAGACCCATTTCCTCCTTCCTGTCCAAGTTCAAGAATCTTTTCAAGGGAGTCAGTTCCATTGTTCAGCATTCTAATTGATCTTGACATCTGATCTAGTTTGTAGTTGAAAGTGCTGATTTCACCATTTAGATGTGCTATGGTTGCTAGAAGTTCTCTTTTCCCAACTTCCAGTTCTTCTATAACTTTCTTTGTTTCTCCTTTATTCTCCACATTTCAGCACTCTTGGTTCTTAGATCATTGTATGAGATGGCCAGTTCTTCGAAGGTAGGGGCCTTTTTGTTGTTTTTTTGATCAAGTGTACACACACTTGTTAGAGCAGCACATTCCTCTTCAGTATCACTATCTGTGTTTTCATCCGATCGAGTGGCAGACATACCTTTTCTTTGCTCTTTGAGGTAGGTGGGACATTCAGCTCGAATGTTTCCATATCCTTCACAAGCGTGACATTGGACCCCTCTTTCTTGATCTGCCTTTTCTTCAGTTGTGACTCTTCTGTTAGGAGCATATGTTTTGCTGATGTCATTGGAGGTGTTCTTGACTTTGAATCTGGACTTCTGACCAACCCTTTTAATAAGTCTGTTGAATTATTTTCCAAGCATGGTTATGGCTTCTGATATATTGTCATGATTTCCATCATTATCATCTGTGTTGGTGATAAACGCAATGCTTTTGTTCTTCTTTTCAACAGGCTCACAGATGCTCGACTCAAAGGTTTGTAGAGACCCAATGAGTTCGTCTAGCTTCATGTTGCTGATGTCTTGGGCTTCCTCTATGGCAGTTACCTTCATATTAAATCGCTTAGGCAGTGATCTGAGAACCTTCCTTACCAATTTTTCTTCATTCATTTTTTCTCCTAAGGCACCTGAGTTGTTTGATATCTCAAGGACATTCATGTAGAATTCATAAATGGTTTCATCCTCTTGCATTTCAATAAATGTTTCAACATTCTCTGAGGCATCGAATTCTCTATGTTGATCATCGACGACCACATTGATGGATTCCATCAACACTTGTGTTCTGGTGTTGAATACTCTATAAGCCCTGCTGTTTGTTGAATATCCCAAGAATATGCTTTCATCACTTTTGGAGTCCGTTTTTCTCCTTTGGTCTCGATCTGTCAGGATATAGCACTTGCTCCCAAAAACATGAAAATACTTGACACTTGGTTTCTTTCCTCTCCAGAGTTCATAAAGAGTGGAGGAGGTTCCTTTTCTCAATGTTACTCTGTTATGGACATAACAGGCTGTGTTCGTAGCCTCAACCCAAAAATACATAGGTAGTTTCTTAGCATGAATCATTGCTCTAGCTGATTCTTGTATAGTCCTGTTTTTCCTTTCTACTACTCCGTTTTATTGGGGTGTAATAGGGGAGGAGAATTCATGACTATTTCCTTCAGTTGAACATAATTCAGCAAATTTGGCATTCTCAAACTCTTTTCCATGATTGCTCCTAATTCTGAAGACAGTGCTTTCCTTTTCTCTTCAAAGTCTAGTGCAGAGCTCCTAAAAGACATCAAATACGTCGGATTTTTCTCTAATGAAGCTTATCCATGTGTGTCTGGAGTAATCATCAACTACTACATAAGCATACCTTTTCCTCCAAGACTTTCCACTTGCATTGGTCCCATTAGATCCATATGCAGTAGTTCCAGGGTTTTAGGGGTGGTGAGTTGACTGACCCTTGGGTGAGAGGTCCTGGTTTGCTTCCCAACCTGACATTCTCCACAGACTTTGCCTTCATTAATCTGTAGTTTAGGTATTCCTCTCACAGCTTCCTTATTTATGATCTTTTTCATCCCTCTCAAATGTAGATGTCCCAGTTTTTTATGCCAGAGTCTAACCTCTTTTTCTTCTTTTGCCATGGAGCATATTGATGAATGACTTGCTATTTTGGGTTCCCATAAGTAGCAGTTGTCTATGGATCTTACTCCCTTCATGACCTCTATGTTTTCTTCATTAGTGACCACACATTCATCTTTGGTAACTCTGACTTTCAGGCCTTGGTCACATAGTTGACTGATGCTGATCAAGTTTGCAGCTATACATTTGACCAGTAGAACATTGTCTAGTTGAGGGGCTCCTGAATGTTCTAGCTTTCCTACCCCTTTAATCTCTCCCCTGGCTCCATCACCAAAGGTCACATAGTTGGTGGAGTGTGGCTTGATTTCTTCTAGCATGTTTTTCATTCTTGTCATGTGTTTTGAATATCCACTATCAAAATACCAGTCTCCTTTGGTTGACACCCTCAAGGAGGTGTGAGCAATTAAAGTAGAACATTTGGCAACCCATTGTTGTTTCGAGATAAGGTTGTGCTGGTTGAGATTGTTCATACACTTTTGCCAAGGGTATCCAACCAGTTCATAGTAGAATCATTTCAGGTGGCCAGATCTTCCACAATAGTGGCAACTCCATTTTTGAAATTTCCCTTTTGTTTGGTTCCAATTCCTCATTTCATGATGTCGTGACGTCGATGCTGACATCTGATTAACAAGGAGAGTTTCTGGTTCTGACTTTTTCCACCCTAGATTAGGATCAGTTTTTTTTTATAAATCCTAATCCAGACCCATTTCCTCCTTCCTGTCCAAGTTCAAGAATCTTTTCAAGGGAGTCAGTTCCATTGTTCAGCATTCTAATTGATCTTGACATCTGATCTAGTTTGTAGTTGAAAGTGCTGATTTCACCATTTAGATGTGCTATGGTTGCTAGAAGTTCTCTTTTCCCAACTTCCAGTTCTTCAATAACTTTCTTTGTTTCTCATTTATTCTCCACATTTCAGCACTCTTGGTTCTTAGATCATTGTATGAGATGGCCAGTTCTTCGAAGGTAAGGGCCTTTTTGTTGTTTTTTTGATCAAGTGTACACACACTTGTTAGAGCAGCACATTCCTCTTCAGTATCACTATCTGAGTTTTCATCAGATCGAGTGGTAGACATACCTTTTCTTTGCTCTTTGAGGTAGGTGGGACAGTCAGCTCGAATGTTTCCATATCCTTCACAAGCGTGACATTGGACCCCTCTTTCTTGATCTGCCTTTTCTTCAGTTGTGACTCTTCTGTTAGGAGCTTATGTTTTGCTGATGTCATTGGAGGTGTTCTTGACTTTGAATCTGGACTTCTGACCAACCCTTTTAATAAGTCTGTTGAATTATTTTCCAAGCATGGTTATGGCTTCTGATATATTGTCATGATTTCCATCATTATCATCTGTGTTGGTGATAAACGCTATGCTTTTGTTCTTCTTTTCAACAGGCTCACAGATGCTCAACTCAAAGGTTTGTAGAGACCCAATGAGTTCGTCTAGCTTCATGTTGCTGATGTCTTGGGCTTCCTCTATGGCAGTTACCTTCATATTAAATCGCTTAGGCAGTGATCTGAGAACCTTCCTTACCAATTTTTCTTCATTCATTTTTTCTCCTAAGGCACCTTAGTTGCTTGATATCTCAAGGACATTCATGTAGAATTCATAAATGGTTTCATCCTCTTGCATTTCAATAAATGTTTCAACATTCTCTGAGGCATCGAATTCTCCATGTTGATCATCGACGACCACATTGATGGATTCCATCAACACTTGTGTTCTGGTGTTGAATAATCTATAAGCCCTGCTGTTTGTTGAATAACCCAAGAATATGCCTTCATCACTTTTGGAGTCCATTTTTCTCCTTTGGTCTCGATCTGTCAGGATATAGCACTTGCTCCCAAAAACATGAAAATACTTGACACTTGGTTTCTTTCCTCTCCAGAGTTCATAAAGAGTGGAGGAGGTTCCTTTTCTCAATGTTACTCTGTTATGGACATAACAGGCTGTGTTCGTAGCCTCAACCCAAAAATACATAGGTAGTTTCTTAGCATGAATCATTGCTCTAGCTGATTCTTGTATAGTCCTGTTTTTCCTTTCTACTACTCCGTTTTATTGGGGTGTAATAGGGGAGGAGAATTCATGACTATTTCCTTCAGTTGAACATAATTCAGCAAATTTGGCATTCTCAAACTCTTTTCCATGATTGCTCCTAATTCTGAAGACAGTGCTTTCCTTTTCTCTTCAAAGTCTAGTGCAGAGCTCCTAAAAGACATCAAATACGTCGGATTTTTCTCTAATGAAGCTTATCCATGTGTGTCTGGAGTAATCATCAACTACTACATAAGCATACCTTTTCCTCCAAGACTTTCTACTTGCATTGGTCCCATTAGATCCATATGCAGTAGTTCCAGGGTTTTAGGGGTGGTGAGTTGACTGACCCTTGGGTGAGAGGTCCTGGTTTGCTTCCCAACCTGACATTCTCCACAGACTTTGCCTTCATTAATCTGTAGTTTAGGTATTCCTCTCACAGCTTCCTTATTTATGATCTTTTTCATCCCTCTCAAATGTAGATGTCCCAGTTTTTTATGCCAGAGTCTAACCTCTTTTTCTTCTTTTGCCATGGAGCATATTGATGAATGACTTGCTATTTTGGGTTCCCATAAGTAGCAGTTGTCTATGGATCTTACTCCCTTCATGACCTCTATGTTTTCTTCATTAGTGACCACACATTCATCTTTGGTAAATCTGACTTTCAGGCCTTGGTCACATAGTTGACTGATGCTGATCAAGTTTGCAGCTATACATTTGACCAGTAGAACATTGTCTAGTTGAGGGGCTCCTGAATGTTCTAGCTTTCCTACCCCTTTAATCTCTCCCCTGGCTCCATCACCAAAGGTCACATAGCTGGTGGAGTGTGGCTTGATTTCTTCTAGCATGTTTTTCATTCTTGTCATGTGTTTTGAATATCCACTATCAAAATACCAGTCTCCTTTGGTTGACACCCTCAAGGAGGTGTGAGCAATTAAAGTAGAACATTTGGCAACCCATTGTTGTTTCGAGATAAGGTTGTGCTGGTTGAGATTGTTCATGCACTTTTGCCAAGGGTATCCAACCAGTTCATAGCAGAATCATTTCAGGTGGCCAGATCTTCCACAGTAGTGGCAACTCCATTTTTGAAATTTCCCTTTTGTTTGGTTCCAATTCCTCATTTCATGATGTCGTGACGTCGATGCTGACATCTGATTAACAAGGAGAGTTTCTGGTTCTGACTTTTTCCACCCTAGATTAGGTTCAGTTTTTTTTTTTTTATAAATCCTAATCCAGACCCATTTCCTCCTTCCTGTCCAAGTTCAAGAATCTTTTCAAGGGAGTCAGTTCCATTGTTCAGCATTCTAATTGATCTTGACATCTGATCTAGTTTGTAGTTGAAAGTGCTGATTTCACCATTTAGATGTGCTATGGTTGCTAGAAGTTCTCTTTTCCCAACTTCCAGTTCTTCTATAACTTTCTTTGTTTCTCATTTATTCTCCACATTTCAGCACTCTTGGTTCTTAGATCATTGTATGAGATGGCCGGTTCTTCGAAGGTAGGGGCCTTTTTGTTGTTTTTTGATCAAGTGTACACACACTTGTTAGAGCAGCACATTCCTCTTCAGTATCACTATCTGAGTTTTCATCAGATCGAGTGGCAGACATACCTTTTCTTTGCTCTTTGAGGTAGGTGGGACATTCAGCTCGAATGTTTCCATATCCTTCACAAGCGTGACATTGGACCCCTCTTTCTTGATCTGCCTTTTCTTCAGTTGTGACTCTTCTGTTAGGAGCGTATGTTTTGCTGATGTCATTGGAGGTGTTCTTGACTTTGAATCTGGACTTCTGACCAACCCTTTTAATAAGTCTGTTGAATTATTTTCCAAGCATGGTTATGGCTTCTGATATATTGTCATGATTTCCATCATTATCATCTGTGTTGGTGATAAATGCTATGCTTTTGTTCTTCTTTTCAACAGGCTCACAGATGCTCGACTCAAAGGTTTGTAGAGACCCAATGAGTTCGTCTAGCTTCATGTTGCTGATGTCTTGGGCTTCATCTATGGCAGTTACCTTCATATTAAATCGCTTAGGCAGTGATCTGAGAACCTTCCTTACCAATTTTTCTTCATTCATTTTTTCTCCTAAGGCACCTGAGTTGTTTGATATCTCAAGGACATTCATGTAGAATTCATAAATGGTTTCATCCTCTTGCATTTCAATAAATGTTTCAACATTCTCTGAGGCATCGAATTCTCCATGTTGATCATCGACGACCACATTGATGGATTCCATCAACACTTGTGTTCTGGTGTTGAATAATCTATAAGCCCTGCTGTTTGTTGAATAACCCAAGAATATGCCTTCATCACTTTTGGAGTCCATTTTTCTCCTTTGGTCTCGATCTGTCAGGATATAGCACTTGCTCCCAAAAACATGAGAATACTTGACACTTGGTTTCTTTCCTCTCCAGAGTTCATAAAGAGTGGAGGAGGTTCCTTTTCTCAATGTTACTCTGTTATGGACATAACAGGCTGTGTTCGTAGCCTCAACCCAAAAATACATAGGTAGTCTCTTAGCATGAATCATTGCTCTAGCTGATTCTTGTATAGTCCTGTTTTTCCTTTCTACTACACCGTTTTATTGGGGTGTAATAGGGGAGGAGAATTCATGACTATTTCCTTCAGTTGAACATAATTCAGCAAATTTGGCATTCTCAAACTCTTTTCCATGATTGCTCCTAATTCTGAAGACAGTGCTTTCCTTTTCTCTTCAAAGTCTAGTGCAGAGCTCCTTAAAGACATCAAATACGTCGGATTTTTCTCTAATGAAGCTTATCCATGTGTGTCTGGAGTAATCATCAACTACTACATAAGCATACCTTTTTCCTCCAAGACTTTCCACTTGCATTGGTCCCATTAGATCCATATGCAGTAGTTCCAGGGTTTTAGGGGTGGTGAGTTGACTGACCCTTGGGTGAGAGGTCCTGGTTTGCTTCCCAACCTGACATTCTCCACAGACTTTGCCTTCATTAATCTGTAGTTTAGGTATTCCTCTCACAGCTTCCTTATTTATGATCTTTTTCATCCCTCTCAAATGTAGATGTCCCAGTTTTTTATGCCAGAATCTAACCTCTTTTTCTTCTTTTGCCATGGAGCATATTGATGAATGACTTGCTATTTTGGGTTCCCATAAGTAGCAGTTGTCTATGGATCTTACTCCCTTCATGACCTCTACATTTTCTTCATTAGTGACCACGCATTCATCTTTGGTAAATCTGACTTTCAGGCCTTGGTCACATAGTTGACTGATGCTGATCAAGATACCAGTCTCCTTTGGTTGACACCCTCAAGGAGGTGTGAGCAATTAAAGTAGAACATTTGGCAACCCATTGTTGTTTCGAGATAAGGTTGTGCTGGTTGAGATTGTTCATACACTTTTGCCAAGGGTATCCAACAAGTTCATAGCAAAATCATTTCAGGTGGCCAGATCTTCCACAGTAGTGGCAACTCCATTTTTGAAATTTCCCTTTTGTTTGGTTCCAATTCCTCATTTCATGATGTCGTGACGTCGATGCTGACATCTGATTAACAAGGAGAGTTTCTGGTTCTGACTTTTTCCACCCTAGATTAGGTTCAGTTTTTTTTTTTTTATAAATCCTAATCCAGACCCATTTCCTCCTTCCTGTCCAAGTTCAAGAATCTTTTCAAGGGAGTCAGTTCCATTGTTCAGCATTCTAATTGATCTTGACATCTGATCTAGTTTGTAGTTGAAAGTGCTGATTTCACCATTTAGATGTGCTATGGTTGCTAGAAGTTCTCTTTTCCCAACTTCCAGTTCTTCTATAACTTTCTTTGTTTCTCATTTATTCTCCACATTTCAGCACTCTTGGTTCTTAGATCATTGTATGAGATGGCCGGTTCTTCGAAGGTAGGGGCCTTTTTGTTGTTTTTTGATCAAGTGTACACACACTTGTTAGAGCAGCACATTCCTCTTCAGTATCACTATCTGAGTTTTCATCAGATCGAGTGGCAGACATACCTTTTCTTTGCTCTTTGAGGTAGGTGGGACATTCAGCTCGAATGTTTCCATATCCTTCACAAGCGTGACATTGGACCCCTCTTTCTTGATCTGCCTTTTCTTCAGTTGTGACTCTTCTGTTAGGAGCGTATGTTTTGCTGATGTCATTGGAGGTGTTCTTGACTTTGAATCTGGACTTCTGACCAACCCTTTTAATAAGTCTGTTGAATTATTTTCCAAGCATGGTTATGGCTTCTGATATATTGTCATGATTTCCATCATTATCATCTGTGTTGGTGATAAATGCTATGCTTTTGTTCTTCTTTTCAACAGGCTCACAGATGCTCGACTCAAAGGTTTGTAGAGACCCAATGAGTTCGTCTAGCTTCATGTTGCTGATGTCTTGGGCTTCATCTATGGCAGTTACCTTCATATTAAATCGCTTAGGCAGTGATCTGAGAACCTTCCTTACCAATTTTTCTTCATTCATTTTTTCTCCTAAGGCACCTGAGTTGTTTGATATCTCAAGGACATTCATGTAGAATTCATAAATGGTTTCATCCTCTTGCATTTCAATAAATGTTTCAACATTCTCTGAGGCATCGAATTCTCCATGTTGATCATCGACGACCACATTGATGGATTCCATCAACACTTGTGTTCTGGTGTTGAATAATCTATAAGCCCTGCTGTTTGTTGAATAACCCAAGAATATGCCTTCATCACTTTTGGAGTCCATTTTTCTCCTTTGGTCTCGATCTGTCAGGATATAGCACTTGCTCCCAAAAACATGAGAATACTTGACACTTGGTTTCTTTCCTCTCCAGAGTTCATAAAGAGTGGAGGAGGTTCCTTTTCTCAATGTTACTCTGTTATGGACATAACAGGCTGTGTTCGTAGCCTCAACCCAAAAATATATAGGTAGTCTCTTAGCATGAATCATTGCTCTAGCTGATTCTTGTATAGTCCTGTTTTTCCTTTCTACTACTCCGTTTTATTGGGGTGTAATAGGGGAGGAGAATTCATGACTATTTCCTTCAGTTGAACATAATTCAGCAAATTTGGCATTCTCAAACTCTTTTCCATGATTGCTCCTAATTCTGAAGACAGTGCTTTCCTTTTCTCTTCAAAGTCTAGTGCAGAGCTCCTTAAAGACATCAAATACGTCGGATTTTTCTCTAATGAAGCTTATCCATGTGTGTCTGGAGTAATCATCAACTACTACATAAGCATACCTTTTTCCTCCAAGACTTTCCACTTGCATTGGTCCCATTATATCCATATGCAGTAGTTCCAGGGTTTTAGGGGTGGTGAGTTGACTGACCCTTGGGTGAGAGGTCCTGGTTTGCTTCCCAACCTGACATTCTCCACAGACTTTGCCTTCATTAATCTGTAGTTTAGGTATTCCTCTCACAGCTTCCTTATTTATGATCTTTTTCATCCCTCTCAAATGTAGATGTCCCAGTTTTTTATGCCAGAATCTAACCTCTTTTTCTTCTTTTGCCATGGAGCATATTGATGAATGACTTGCTATTTTGGGTTCCCATAAGTAGCAGTTGTCTATGGATCTTACTCCCTTCATGACCTCTACATTTTCTTCATTAGTGACCACGCATTCATCTTTGGTAAATCTGACTTTCAGGCCTTGGTCACATAGTTGACTGATGCTGATCAAGATACCAGTCTCCTTTGGTTGACACCCTCAAGGAGGTGTGAGCAATTAAAGTAGAACATTTGGCAACCCATTGTTGTTTTGAGATAAGGTTGTGCTGGTTGAGATTGTTCATACACTTTTGCCAAGGGTATCCAACAAGTTCATAGCAAAATCATTTCAGGTGGCCAGATCTTCCACAGTAGTGGCAACTCCATTTTTGAAATTTCCCTTTTGTTTGGTTCCAATTCCTCATTTCATGATGTCGTGACGTCGATGCTGACATCTGATTAACAAGGAGAGTTTCTGGTTCTGACTTTTTCCACCCTAGATTAGGTTCAGTTTTTTTTTTTATAAATCCTAATCCAGACCCATTTCCTCCTTCCTGTCCAAGTTCAAGAATCTTTTCAAGGGAGTCAGTTCCATTGTTCAGCATTCTAATTGATCTTGACATCTGATCTAGTTTGTAGTTGAAAGTGCTGATTTCACCATTTAGATGTGCTATGGTTGCTAGAAGTTCTCTTTTCCCAACTTCCAGTTCTTCTATAACTTTCTTTGTTTCTCATTTATTCTCCACATTTCAGCACTCTTGGTTCTTAGATCATTGTATGAGATGGCCAGTTCTTCGAAGGTAGGGGCCTTTTTGTTGTTTTTGTGATCAAGTGTATACACACTTGTTAGAGCAGCACATTCCTCTTCAGTATCACTATCTGAGTTTTCATCAGATCGAGTGGCAGACATACCTTTTATTTGCTCTTTGAGGTAGGTGGGGCATTCAGCTCGAATGTTTCCATATCCTTCACAAGCGTGACATTGGACCCCTCTTTCCTGATCTGCCTTTTCTTCAGTTGTGACTCTTCTGTTAGGAGCATATGTTTTGCTGATGTCATTGGAGGTGTTCTTGACATTGAATCTGGACTTTTGACCAACCCTTTTAATAAGTCTGTTGAATTGTTTTCCAAGCATGGCTATGGCTTCTGATATATTGTCATTATATCCATCATTATCATCTGTGTTGGTGATAAACGCTATGCTTTTGTTCTTCTTTTCAACAGGATCACAGATGCTCGACTCAAAGGTTTGTAGAAACCCAATGAGTTCGTCTAGCTCCATGTTGCTGATGTCTTGGGCTTCCTCTATGGCAGTTACCTTCATATCAAGTCGCTTAGGCAGTGATCTGAGAACCTTCCTTACAAATTTTTCTTCAGTCATTTTTTCTCCTAAGGCACCTGAGTTGTTTGATATCTCAAGGACATTCATGTAGAATTCATAAATGGTTTCATCCTCTTGCATTTCAATAAATTTTTCAACATTCTCTGTGACATCGAATTCTCTATGTTGATCATCGACGACCACATTGATGGATTCCATCAACACTTGTGTTCTGGTGTTGAATACTCTATAAGCCCTACTGTTTGTTGAATATCCCAAGAATATGCTTTCATCACTTTTGGAGTCCGTTTTTCTCCTTTGGTCTCGATCTGTCAGGATATAGCACTTGCTCCCAAAAACATGAAAATACTTGACACTTGGTTTCTTTCCTCTCCAGAGTTCATAAAGAGTGGAGGAGGTTCTTTTTCTCAATGTTACTCTGTTATGGACATAGCAGGCTGTGTTCATAGCCTCAGCCCAAAAATACATAGGTAGTTTCTTAGCATGAATCATTGCTCTGTCTGATTCTTGTATAGTCCTATTTTTTTCTTTCTACTACTCTGTTTTGTTGGGGTGTAATAGGGGAGGAGAATTCATGACTAATTCCTTCTGTTGAACAGAATTCATCAAATTGGGCATTCTCAAACTCTTTTCCATGATCGCTCCTTATTCTGATGACAGTGCTTTCCTTTTCTCTTTACAGTCTAGTGCAGAGCTTCCCCATTTACAACTTCTCACTTAATCACTACCCAATGAACCTTCTACCTAGGTTCTCCCTAGATATGGAATATCTCCATTCTACTCCCCCTCATTCACAGCACTGATTACACATAAACAATATAACAATTACAGATAGAAGACACTCTTCAAAAACACACCTTGATCTTCTTAAAAGCTTCAATCAAGAGACACACACTCGTTCTTAAAAGCTTAGAGTGACATTACACAAACACAAACTATTCCAACGCAATCATCAAGGACAATTGCTTGGATCACACGAGACAGTTATAAAACAACAGTTCTTCACAATACAAAATCTTCTGTCTGCGTTCCAAAATAGGATTGCAGTCCTTTTATATGCAGTCTTGGGCCTTGGGCTTTTTAAGAAACACATTAGGGTTAACCAAGTTAACCTAATTCACACGCCATCTGTCTGTTACACAATGTGCTGTCAACATGATCTTCTGGATGAAATATTCAGCACTCAATAAAAGGTTTCCTAAACTGATAATTGGGATAAATCAGGAAACACATTTAATAAACAATAACAGCTCCTGCTGTCACACACGGATGTCATGACATCGATCATGACATTCACTACGAAACCTGTATTAGCTTCACACATATGCAACCTGCATAATACAATATCAACCAGGTATGTTTTACCATTAATGATGCCAACATGAAAACACCTTCAAAGGAAGCTTAATGGAAGGAGAAATTTGTTTGGAAATGGTTGGAAATATGAAAACGAAAATTACGAGTTCAGAGTTCGAATGGGATCTGAACAGGGTGAATTTGGATCTTCAAGCTTGGGTAAATAAATGAGGGATGATCCTTTATTTATAGTGAAGCTGATGGAAGCAAAAAGAGGGTGAAATAATCAAAGTTTCACTCAATTCATGTAGCACCCGTGGATGAGAAAAGTGTGATCTCATGTGCCTCAAAACTCGTCTATTTCTAGCATTTTATGACTCAAACAACTTCTAGAAGAATTATGGGATTGATTAGTGAAATAAACACGTGATAATTTTGATTAATTTTAAGAATCCAAGTTAATACTTGTGCAAAAAAATCTTATTCATGGAGGCAACTTCAAAAGAGTGGGGCAAGCAACCTAGGAGGCTTTATCTTGTAAGTTTTTTTGTAATTGGAATGTCTTGCTACAAGGAACACAATGTGCCAAGAAAGTATCCATTTGGATACTTGAGCACAAAGTTATGCATCTTTGGAATCAGGAAAAACCAACTAATTTTTATACTTAGAAAAATTTCTAAGTGTAGAGCTTTAAAAGTGACCTATAATGTTTTCCAGAATTACAAGGTCTTCCTTAATGATTTAGATTTTGGTGGTTGAATATTATTTGTAGAGCACATCAATAAGAGTTCATAGAAAAAAATAGGAACTCATAAATATTTAGAAATGAGCAAGTTATGATTCTTAGAAGTTGATGGAAATTTCTTGAAAACTCAATAGATGACCTATAATCTTTTGCAATCTTTCATGATCTTACACTCAAAATTTTCTCTTGAACTTTGAAGGTGATTTGAAGTAGACTCACTCAAGAATATTGTACAAAAGGAGTGGGCTCAAAATGATGAAAATTATGCAAGTTATGATCTTTTAAAGTTGACACAAAATTCTTTGAGCTCTCAAGGAGGACCTATAATGTCTTCACATCTTTGATGGCTTTCTAAACAAAATTACTTCTGGACTTGTGAAGATAAGTTGTTGATGATGTCAAAGATAGTCATTTTCTAAAAGAAGCACTCAAAAATATTGAAAATTGAGAGAGTTATGCCCTTTTGATCATAGAATCAAGAACTTGCCAAATTAGGTCAAATATCTTGAATCAACTTTGAATCCTTTGAACTTTGCTTGCAATCTATAGCATGATGAAGTACATAGGATCTTGAAATGATGTTATCTTGAAGTACACTTGATGATAAAGCTCATAGCTTTAAGAAATCTTGGTGAATAAGGCATGGAAATAAACACATGAACCTATGGAACTTTTTGATGAAACCAACCTCCAAACCTTGGGAAGAATTTGATCAAATGGAGCTAGAATATGCTCAAGACACAACACTTTAGTGATAGGAGTGTTTCTTTGGAGTTTATAACCAATGAGCTTCCGTGAATGGCCAATTACTTGAGAGTGGATCCTCAAAACCATAATTTAGGAGAGGAGATGAATGTACTTGGCTCAACAAGATATCTTTTTGTACTTTTGGTTAGAGATTAGTATAAAAATAAATATTCACAATATAATCAAACATGAGTGCTTGGTGATCCCTCAAAGGCAACATTAGCACAAAACCAAGGGTAACTCTCAAGATTACGATCTTGATGTGTTGCATGAATGTAAAATGATTGAGTGATCTTAGGGTTAAAAATTAGGGTAAACATTATGGACCGTAAAAATCTTGTTTTAGAGGAGTTGGCAAGAACAATGCCCAATGAGTGTGGTCTACCTAGATATTTTTGAACCGATGCTATCAACACGGCATGTTATGTTTTGAATCGGATACTTATTCGCCCTATTCTTGACAAAACTCCTTTTGAGCTTTTAAAAGGTAGAAAACCAAACTTATCACATTTTCATGTGTTCAGATGTAAATGTTTTCTCTTAAATAATGGAAAGGATAATCTTGGTAAATTCGATGTGAGAGCCGATGAAGGTATCTTTCTTGGATACTCACAATCTAGTAAAGCATATAGAGTCTATAACAAAATATTTCTTATTGTTGAAGAGTCAGTTCATGTCACTTTTGATGAGTCTTGCCCAAATAGTGTTGGAAAAGGTATTTCTTTTCATGGTGTAGGTGCATCCACAGAAGTCATGCTCAAGGAAACCAAAAAAGGAATTGATCAACCTAAATCGGTGGAAATTGAGAAGCAAGGAGATCACAACCAATAAAAGAAGGATGATGAAAGTCAACAAGAAGACGACGGTCTTCCATTGTGTTAGAATAAGATTTGGTTCTACATATTATCTCTAATTTTTTATGATAACAACACATATATTTTATACGTAAACAATTTTGTTTCTAATGTTTTCTTGAGTGTGCAGATCAGAAGCTCTGAGTAATTCAGGACTGTGGTCTGAAGAATTATCAGATATGATGTCGTCGGAAAGATTATTCACTTCTACGTCTGAAGAAACATCAGTAGTTCTATGGAATGCTGAATGTTAATCTGAATGAGTCTCCTGTGTACTTCTCAACAAGCTGCTACTTTAGAAGTCTCAAGTGTCTCCAGAAGAAACAAAGTTTACATCAGATAAAAGTTGTTGCTTCAAAGATCAGATGTCAATATATGTTCGTCGGAAGAGTTGTTGCTCGTTACTCTAAAGACATAGTCAAGATCAGCTGGTACAAATCAGAAATACGGATTAGTAGTTAGAACTCTTGTTCAGATATCAACATGTGTTCCTCAGATATATTGTTATACTAATATCTAAAGACATTGTTCTATTTTGAAGGAATCTAATACTTCTGCTTGTATTGTTCATGTTGTCCCATTCTCAAATCAATTATTTCTTCACATACAGATTTGATCTAGGAAGTCCTACGTCGTACTTTAGAAAGGTTGTTGTCATTATTTCTGAAAGACAAAGTTCTATTCCTATTGGTTCTGATGTTCTCATGCTATCATAACAAAGTAGTTTCTAAACTACTCATCAGATACATCATCATAAGAACAAAGAAAAAAGTGAACTCTTCCAAGCTTACTACTTCAGAATCAGAAGTATATCATTTGAAGATTGAAAATTCTAGTAACAGACGTTCGATGTCGTATCGGATGTTATGACATCCACTACTGAACAGATAATTAATCTTAGCAGTAAGTAAACAATAATAGTAAAGAACACAGGGAATTGCTTACCCAGTTCGGTGTGTAACTACACCTACTCTGGGGGTTACCAAGCCAGTGATCAAATCCACTATAAGCAGTATTAATTCAGAGCTAAACTACCAGTTTACACCCCTCACTTAAGACCTACCCAATGCAATTTCAATCTAATACTAGACCTGAGTTCCTACTCACCCCCCCCCCCCCAATCCCAGTAGTGATAATAACCCTAGTCCAATACAATTATCAAAGTAATAATTGCTTGGCTCACAAGAGAACACAAAGAACAATAAAACCTAACGCACAAAATGCAGCACACTGAATTCTTCACGTAAAAATATCTGCCTCTTCAAGTAGGATTACCAATATTCTTATAGGCAGAACATGGGCCTTGGGCCTAATCAACACAAAATAGGGTTAACCAAGTTAACCTAATTTCCACAAAATCAGGGTGTTAACACATATGCTGTAGACGAGATCTTCTACTGTTATCCACTCAACACTAAATAGATAGTTTCCTAAAATATAGCCTGAGATAAATAAGGAAACATAACAGAAAATATAACAGCCATTGTTGTCAAATACTGATGTCACAACATCCAGCATGACATTCAACTAGATCATGTATTAGCTTTAAACATTCAAATCCTGCAGACCACTACAAAAAGCATGTCATGACATCAGTCAAGACATCAGAACACACAGGGATGTTTTACCATAAAATGCATCCAATCAAGAACATCTACAAAGATAAGATTAAAAACTTTCTTAAGAAGATTCGATACAACAGTCTGCTCAGTAACTCATACTTATCCAGATGTTCGTACTATTCAACAGTTGTCTTCCACGCCATTATATTAAAGTTGCAAGCTACAAGCTAAGGAAGTATTGTGTTCTACTATCCAGCATCTCACTTATATCCGTTGGAAAGTAACCGTTGGCTTTTAAGAAAAGACTATTCTATCCTCACAACGTCTCTTTCTTTGAAGACTATAAAAGAAAATCAAGACTTCAGAAGAAAAGCTGCTGGAAGGTGAACAACCAAAGCTGTTGTAACCTAAATGCCAAAGCTGCGGATTGCTACTACAAGAGCCAAAGATGCTGCTAGTTGCAAATGCTAAAGATGAAGATATTATCTTTCGCAAATACTAAAGCTAAAATGCTACTACAATGCAAAGAAGCCAAAGCTCAATAAAAGCAAAGAAAAAGTTGTTGCAAAATTAAGAAGCTGAAGCTGAAGAGGACAAAGAAAGAAGAGAAATAAGATTACTACAAGATGAAACTCTACAAAATATCAAATACATCTTTGTAGAATCTTGTAAAAGCAAGAAGGTGTTGCTCAGATCTTGCTCAATACTTTTGTGTTGTAATTGTACTTAAATCTTTTGTGCAATCTGTTTTTAAGAAGCAATCTTGTAAACATAATTGATAATCAACTTCTATTGATTGTTCCTTGAGTGACTAGTCTTGGTCTGTATACTAAAGAAGACGACGAATTTTTGTCATCGTGGGAAATCTTCTTTAGGGGACCAGTTGGGTCAGAATTCTTAAAGGAGTTGTTGATCGTTATATTTCTTAGGAGATCAGTCGGTTCAGAATTCTTAAGAAATCACTAACAAAATTGATCAATGTTATCGCCAGTTGGCCCGTGCAATTGTAATCATTTCTATGATTAGTGGATTAAGTCATTTTCTAAGGCAAAATCACCTTGGCAGGTGGACAAGACTAATCTTTTCTAAGGGGAACCTGGATAAATGAATGTGTCATATTTCTCTTTATTGCATGCGCTATTGTTTATCTTAAACAACTGTTTTTCTAAAAGGGAAAAGTTTTGAAAACCCAATTCAAATTCCCCTTTTTTGTGTTTTTCTCTACCTTCACATTAGAGTGGCGAACTTCCAAGGATCACCCAATTGACAAATTTATAGGTGACATCTCAAAAAGGGTAACAACTCGCTCTAAAATAAGTAATTTTTTTATCACCACGCGTACGTATCACAAGTGGAACTTAAAAACGCTAAGGATGCCTTAATTTATGAGCATTACCTTTTATCAATGCAAGATGAATTGAATCAATTTGAAGGAAATGGAATTTGATACCTTCTCCCCCACCCACAAAATCATCAATTCATTGGCACAAGATGGGTTTTTAGGAATAAACCTAACAAACATGGTGTGATAACTATAAACAAGGCCAGGCTAGTGGCTCAAGGCTATAGCCAAGAGGAAGGCATTGATTATGAGGAGACGTACGCTCCTGTGGCTCGACTCAAATCCATACGGCTTTTACTAGCGTATGCAAGTTCCAAGAACTTCAAACTATATCAAATGGACATAAAAAGTGTGTTCCTAAATAGATACATAAATGAAGAGGTGTATGTTTCACAAACTCCCAATTTTGAAAATTATGAATATCCTAATCACGTTTTTAAGTTAAAATGTGCTTTGTGTGGTCTCAAACAAGCCCCTGGGGCATGGTATAACCGACATAGCAAATTTTTGTTTGATCAAGGATATTCGAGAGGGAAGATAGATACTACTCTCTTTATTAGACTTCAAGGAACGCATCTTTTACTTGTTCAAATTTATGTTGATGATATCATTTTTTGATTGACTAACATGCATCTTGTCGAGGAGTTCTCTAAGCTTATGCAGGGAGAGTTTGAAATGAGTCTTATGGGGGAGTTAAGCTACTTTCTAGGACTTCAAATTAAGCAACTCAAGGATGGTACATTTGTATGTCAAACCAATTATTGTCTTGAATTACTAAAGAGATTCGGAAAGGACACTGCAAAGGAAATTGACACACCTATGGCAACAAATGGAAACTTAGATAGAGATGAAAAGGGTAAGGATGTTGATGTCAAGAAATATTGAGGTATGATTGGATCTCATATATATATTACGGCATCTAGGCTCGATATTAGTTTTAGCATTTGCATGTGTGCACAATATCAATCGGCTCCCAAGGAATCACACTTAAAAGCGGTTAAACATATTCTTAGATACCTTATAGGTACCTCTAAGTTTGGACTTTGGTATTCTAAGGGAAACGATTGTAGCTTGGTTGTTTACTCTGATTCTGACTTTTCTGGTTGCAAATCGGATGGAAAAAGTACTAGTGGGACTTGTCACATGTTTTCAAAATCCTTGATTAGTTGGCATAGTAAAAAGCAATTTTTCGTATCTTTGTTAACAGCCGAGGCGGAATACGTGGCAACCGGTAGTTGATGTGCCCAAATTTTATGTCTTAAGCAATAATTACTTGACTTTGACATCAAGCTTTCGCCTATTCCTATCATGTACAACAACAATAGTGCAATTAACCTAAGCAAGAATCTGGTACTATATTCTCGCACTAAACATATTGAGATTCATCGCCATTTTCTTTGCAATCATGTTGAAAAATGGGACGTTGTATTCGAGCATGTTGATAGTCAGAATCAACTTGCTAATATTTTAACTAAACATGTAGCAACCAAATCATTTTCAACATACGTTGAGAATTGGGGCTCATTGGTATCTCTAATATTGCTCAATTTCTACCATGTTGCTTACACTTTATACGAGTGCTATAACATTCTGTTTGAGTATTTTACATTATGTGATTGCAACTTTCTTCCCATCAAGAGTAAGGTAATATTGTTTCGATTTATCCTTGAAAGTAAGATTTTTCTTCATGCGTGCTTTTTGTTGGTAAAATTTTTTTCACATGTACTCAAATGATGAAAAACTTGAATGTTCACTTCCAAAGAATTTGATTGATAACCATTGTGTGTTCTCAATGTATATGCTTATAGTGACTTCATGTATTAATTCTTTCACATTTGTATAAGTTTGTTCTTGTGTGTACTAGCATGAATCTTATTTACTATCTCTTTTTGCATGTGTGCAAGATTTATAAGTTGGCATGTAAATTGCATGTACTGTTAGTGTTGCTATTGTGTCATATGTTATGATAACATTTTCATTTTGAGTTGAGTAGTGACATGTTCTTGTCGCTATGCTAGGTATATGCGTGTGCGGCATCATGAGTTTCATTATGATATGTAAATAGTTATGACGTTATAGAAGCAAGTTGACAAGTTGGCTCTTGCATCACTTTCTTTATTAATATTGTGTCGTATTACTTGAATGGTAAGGCTTTATGCTTGTTATTTATAAATTTCACATCATTACATATATATATGGGGATATGTGATTGTTGTTCTTCTATGTAAAAACACCATTGAGTGATATATTAGTATATGTATTGGAATATGATACTTCTCAGGATTTTCTATCTTTATTTTTGATGTTGTCAAAGGGGGAGAAGTATATTAGAAGATGAATTTGGGAAGCACAAGGTCAGGGGGGCCTTCGATAACAACATGAAAAGCCTTATCGCAAGTTTTTCCTTCATAAAAAAGGGAGGAGTATGTGAGTGCAACTTCGCCATTAGATGTTTTGCATGATGTCAAAACTATAGGAAAACTTAGCATTTCTGTATATTGGATGGTATCTTTGAGTTTGTGTAGCACCCCTTACATTAGAAGTCTTAGGACCAAACCATGAAAAAAGTTTTCTGTACAAAAATGCATTACATGTATCGGCACATACGATTTTCAGGGCAGCACATATAAATCAATATTGAAGCCTGTAGCTTCTGTCAGAGTTTGGCCGGCACGTAAGCCGTTTCAGGAAGGCACATACTGAAATGTCAGCTTAATGTGCTAGCACAGAAAACCTTTAGGTCGACATGTGAAACTCAATAAAGAATCATGTAGCCTTTGTTTCACTTGGGTCGGCACATAAACATTACAGGCCGACACATACTAAAAGAAATCTTTTTATGTGTCAGCAGATACGTCGTACAATTCGGCACGTATATTTGCTCAAATAAGGTTATAGCTTCTGTTTTGTTTTGGCCGACGCATAGATGTCTTCAGGTTGCCACATGCTGTTATTCTGAATACTATGTGTCGGCACATACAACATATAGGCCGACACATATTGTTTGTTGGGTCACTTTCTTTTATTCTTTTAATTATGAATTTCCTCTTTTTGCCACCAAACTTCCATAACTATAAAAACACCATTCATGCATTATTTCAACTTGATGAAACTATAATCACTCATTGCATTTGCTCTTCATCTTCAACTTCTAATCTATGCATACACACTTGAAGGATAGAAAAACACTTAGAAAGGGGGGGGATTGAATAAGTGTGACTTTAAATCTTGGACGATAAAAATAAATTGCACAATTATTTTTATCCTGGTTCGCTGTTAACGAAGCTACTCCAGTCCACCCCCGCAGAGATGATTTACCTCAACCTGAGGATTTAATCCACTAATCGCACGGATTACAATGGTTTTCCACTTAGTCCACGACTAAGTCTTCTAGAGTATTCTGATCACAACTTGATCACTCCAGGAACAACTGCTTAGACAACTTCTAAGACTTTTCTAGAGTCTACTGATCAACCTGATCACTCTAGTTACAAACTGCTCAGCCAACTGCTAAGACTTCCTAGAGTATACTGATCACACGATCACTCTAGTTCCTTACAACTTAATGTAATTCTAAGAGTATTACAAATGCTTCTTAAAAAGCTATAATCACAAACTGTGATATTTCTCTTATCGTTTAAGCTTAATCTCACTAAGATATTACAACAGCAATGTAGTGAGTTGATGAAGATTCTGAGCTTTGATTGAGTAGCGTTTCAGCAAGTTTATTTTCGTTCAGAGTTGTTAAGAATTGGTAACCTTGCTTCTCATCAGAACTTCATATTTATAGGCGTTGAGAAGATGACCGTTGAGTGCATTTAATGCTTTGCGTGTTCCGTACAGCATTGCATTTAATGTTATACGCTTTTGTCAACTACCTCGAGCCTTGTTCACGCTGTGTCTACTGACGTTGCCTTTAGTAGCTTTAACGTTCCTTTTGTCAGTCAGCGTAGTCTGCCACCTGTACTTCCTTCTGATCTGATGTTTGTGAATACGACGTTTGAAAATCGTCAGAGTCAAAACAGCTTGGTGCATAGCATCTTCTGATCTTCTGATCTTGAAGTGCTTCTGTTGCGTGATACCATCTTCTGATCTTCAGTGCTTCTGATCTCATGTTCTTCTGATGCTTTCATAGACCCATGTTCTGATTCTGCTTCGACCATCTTCTGATGTCTTGCCAGACCATGTTCTGATGTTGCATGCTGAACCATTTGAGACACAACTTCTGAGCGCTGAATTATGCGTACTCTTTATATATATTTCCTGAAAGGGAAATTGCATTGGATTAGAGTACCATATTATCTTAAGCAAAATTCATATTATTGTTATCATCAAAACTAAGATAATTGATAAGAACAAATCTTGTTCTAACAATCTCCCCCTTTTTGATGATGACAAAAACATATATAAATGATATGAATTTGCGATCAGAAAGAGTAGACGGCAAAAGACAAATTACACAGCTATAGCATAAGCATATGAATATGTCTCCCCCTGAGATTAACAATCTCCCCCTGAGATAAATAATCTCCCCCTGAAATAAATACTCGAAGAACTTTAATAAAAGACTTCCCTGATTATTTCGGTAGAGACGATCATATAAGCTTCTGCCTTCAGAGAATTCATAGCTTCTGACTTCTGCTTCCATTGGACAGCTTCAGAACTTGAATTTCTTTAGATCCTTAGAACACTCACAGCTTCTGATTCCTGCTTCCATCGTGGACAGCTTCAGAACTTGAATTTCTTTGATCTTCAGAACATTCACAGCTTCTGATTTCTGCTTCCATTCAGGACAGCTTCAGAACTTGAATTTCTTTGATCTTCAGAACATTCACAGCTTCTGATTTCTGCTTCCATTCAGGACAGCTTCAGAACTTGAGTTTTCTGGATCTTTTAGAACATTCACATCTTCTGATTTCTGCTTCCCTCGGATAGCTTCAGAACTTGAATGTCTACCAACATCACTTCATGCTAGATTTGTATCAGAACATTGTTGAATGTACCAGAGCATCATCAGAGCATCTCTACATCCTGAAATGTTACAGAACAAAAACTAAACGACAAAAGTCAGCATGAACGAGTTAGAACATAAAATGTATGTTTGAACACATTATATGTATCAGAGCCATATAGGCTGAAATAATGTATCAGAGCAAATAATGTATCAGAGCCATAACATTATATGTATCAGAGCAAATAGAATTTTGTCAGAGCAGGATAGACAATGATATTCAAATTCTATTATCAGTGCTTCTGATTCATTCTTCTTTCTTGCTTCTGATCTCTGAAGCTTGACAGCACTCAGCTTGCTTCAGTTTCCAAGAGCTTATTCCTTTTACAGAATAACGCTTCTTATGGTTTTGCTTCTAGTGTTTGCTTCTGAAGATTCACTTCACTTCTCTGTACCTGCAAAACACTTAAACCATATAGAACTTGCAGTTCTTATTAGTGAATGTGTGGGAGCCTCTTTACCCAGCAACTGATAGATTTAATCAAATCATTTATCATTTATCTTCTCCCCCTTTTTGTCATAACATCAAAAAGAATATTTAAAAAGATTCAGATGCATAAAACGACAAATAGAATCACTGGAATGTAAATCAAGGAAACTTTTTCATTGATAATCAAAAAGGTTTACAAGAAATACTTATGTTTAACAAGCAGAAGCAACAAGGAAAAGAAAACTACAAAGACCAAATCCTAGGACCCTAGCTAAGACAACGTCTGTGCCAGCATGCCATGAAGGAGTGAAACGCTTCATTGACTGCTTCTCGGGCTTTCAGGCGAGGAGTCAGGGAGACTTGGTTCTGATGCAGATCTTCCACCATCTTTACCAGAGACAGCATTCCCAGCAGGTGAAGATGAAGAGATTTCTTCAGAAGAGACTAAGGGAGAGGAAAGGTTAGATGAAGAGGAAGCTGAGTCTTGAAGGTCGAAAGATGAGGAAGAAGATGGAGATGATGGAGGGCTTTCACCAGGAGGATGAAACACTCGTCTAGAATAATTTCCAGACAACATTGCTTCGAATGGATTCACCTTGAGAGGATCATAGGTGATTTTGATCTTTTTGGGTTTGGAAGGTGATGTTTCAACAGCTTTTCTTTTGTTGTTTTGATCATTTTCATTATTTCCTGGGCTTGATGAAGAGTTCATGATGGGTTTGCAGAAAAATGAACAAGTAGGGTTTGATATGGAAGAGAGAGAGAGAAAAAAAGAGATAGAGAAAGATGAGAGGGAAAGAGAAGAGTTTGAAGAGTATTTAAAAAGAAATAAAATGAAACGAATGATGACTAGCATTTAATGTTACGTGACGTGAGGAGAGATAATAAAGACAAATGAGGTGACTAGCACAGTTACCTATGGTCGGCGTCCCTTCAACTGCACGCGCGTTTATCCATGAATAGTAACGACAGGTTTACCATCCCGAGATAAAACGTAACAGCTGTTTTGCTTTAAGAGAGGTTCTGAATCAACTTAGACAATGAAACGTTAGTAATAACCGAATCATAATTTCTAAAAGATTTCAATCAGAACTTCTGATTGGAAAATCACATTTCATTTCAGAAGATACTCATATATAAGAACTTCTCATCTTCTCATTCTGGGCATAGATCCATACTGATGTTCTTCAGAATGAATTTAAACCTATCTTCAGCCAGGGGTTTTGTAAAGATATCAGCCCATTGATGGTCTGTATCCACAAAGTTTAAAGAAATAACACCCTTCTGAACATAGTCCCTTATGAAATGATGTTTAATCTCAATATGTTTAGCTTTTGAATGAAGAATAGGATTCTTAGATAAACATATAGCAGAAGTATTATCACAGAATATAGGAATGTTACTCTCAAATATCTGATAATCTTCCAACTGACTCTTCATCCAGAGCATCTGTGTACTACAGCCAGCAGCAGCGACATATTCTGCTTCTGTTGTTGATAGAGCAATAGTTGCTTGCTTCTTGCTATACCAAGAGATCAAATGACTTCCAAGAAATTGGCAACTTCCTGAAGTACTTTTTCTTTCAATTCTGTCTCCAGCATAATCAGCATCACAGAATCCTACTAAGTTGTATTCTTTAGATTTTCTGTAAACTAAACCAACATTAGTAGTACCTTTCAGATACCTTAGAATTCTCTTAACAGCAGTTAAATGAGATTCTCTAGGATCTGATTGGAATCTAGCACACAAACAAACACTGAACAGAATGTCAGGTCTAGAAGCAGTCAAATATAGAAGAGATCCAATCATACCTCTGTATAACTTCTGATCTACCTTCTTACTTACCTCATCCTTACCTAGGATGCATGTTGGATGCATAGGAGTTTTGGCTTCTTTGCAGTCCAGAAGATTAAACTTCTTCAGAAGTTCCTTCACATACTTGGTTTGGTGAACATATGTTCCTTCTGATGTTTGATTTATTTGTATTCCAAGGAAATACTTGAGTTCTCCCATCATGCTCATTTCAAACTCAGCCTGCATAGACTTAGCAAACTCCTTTCCAAGTGTAGCATTAGATGTTCCAAAAATAATATCATCTACATATATTTGACAGATTAAAATATCCTTTTCAAAGGTTTTACAAAAGAGAGTAGTGTCCACTTTTCCTCTAGTGAAACCATTATCTAGAAGGAAAGAACTTAAGCGTTCATACCAAGCTCTGGGAGCTTGCTTCAATCCATATAATGATTTCTTTAGTTTAAACACATGATTCGGAGACATAGAGTCTTCAAAACCAGGAGGTTGATGGACATAAACTTCTTCATCTATATAACCATTTAAGAAGGCACTCTTAACATCCATCTGATAGAGAGTGATGTTATGTTGAGTGGCAAAAGAAATTAATAGACGAATAGACTCTAACCTGGCCACTGGTGCAAAGGTTTCTGTATAGTCAATCCCTTCTTGCTGACTATAACCCTGAGCCACCAATCTGGCTTTGTTCCTTACCACCTCACCTTTCTCACTGAGCTTGTTTCTGAAGACCCATTTTGTACCAATTATATTGAATCCATCTGGTCTAGGAACAAGATCCCAAACATCATTCCTTGTAAACTGATTCAGTTCTTCTTGCATAGCAATTATCCAGTCTGGATCTTCTAGAGCATGATCAACAGAAGTTGGCTCGATCAAAGATACAAGACCTAATTGACAGTCTGCATTGTTCTTAAGGAATGCTCTTGTTCTGATTGGATCATCCTTCTTTCCAAGAATGACATCTTCTGAATGACCAGAGATGAGTCTAGATGATCTTCTGACAGATGGTTCTTCAGAAATACTTAGATCCTCCAGAGAAGCTGATACTTGATCTTCAGATTCTTTGCTTCTGAGAAGCTCTGCTTCTGATGCATTGCTTCTTGGCTCAACAACTTCTGATATGTCAATATCATAACCTGCAAAATTATCAACCTGCTTTGGTTTTTCAGAACCAAGCTTATCATCAAACCTGATATTGATTGATTCTTCCACAATCAATGTTTCAGTATTGTATACTCTGTAGCCTTTTGAGCGTTCAGAATATCCAAGAAGAAAACATTTTTGAGCTTTGGAATCAAACTTACCAAGACGATCTTTAGTGTTCAGAATAAAACATACACATCCAAAAGGATGGAAATATGAAATGTTGGGCCTTTTATTCTTCCACAATTCATAGGGAGTCTTATTTAGAATAGGTCTGATAGAGATTCTATTCTGAATATAGCATGCAGTGTTTATTGCTTCTGCCCAGAAATGCTTAGCCATATTGGTTTCATTGATCATGGTTCTGGCCATTTCTTGCAGAGTCCTATTCTTTCGTTCTACAACCCCATTTTGCTGTGGAGTTCTAGGACAAGAGAAATCATGGGCAATACCATTTTCTTTGAAGAACTCTTCAAAGGATCTGTTCTCAAATTCACCACCATGATCACTTCTGACCTTTATGATTTTACACTCTTTTTCAGATTGAATCTGAGTGCAGAAATCAAAGAACACTGAATGAGTCTCATCCTTGTGTTTCAAGAATTTTACCCACGTCCAGCGACTATAATCATCTACGATGACTAATCCATATTTCTTTCCTCTGACAGATGCTGTTTTGACTGGTCCAAACAGATCAATGTGCAAGAGTTCTAATGGCCTTGAGGTAGAAACAACATTCTTAGACTTGAATGCAGGTTTGGAGAACTTGCCCTTCTGACATGCTTCACAAAGAGCATCTGATTTGAATTTCAGATTAGGGAGTCCTCTGACAAGATTCAGTTTGTTAATCTGAGAGATCTTTCTCAAACTAGCATGACCTAATCTCCTGTGCCAGACCCACTGCTCTTCAGAAACAGACATAAGACAAGTCACCTTCTGACTCATAAGATCTTGCAGATCTGTCTTATAAATGTTGTTCTTCCTCTTGCCTGTAAATAGGATTGAGCCATCCTTCTGATTTACAGCCTTGCAAGACTTTTGATTGAAGATTATATCATAACCATTGTCACTTAATTGACTGATAGATAAGAGGTTATGAGTTAATCCTTCTACAAGAAGTACATTAGAAATGGAAGGAGAGTTACCAGACTTTATAGTTCCAGAGCCAATTATCTTGCCCTTCTGATCTCCTCCAAACTTGACTTCTCCTCCAGACTTAAGCACCAGGTCTTGGAACATAGACCTTCTTCCTGTCATGTGTCGTGAGCATCCAGAGTCCAGGTACCATGACATGTTGTGCTTTGTCCTTCTTGCAGCCAAGGATATCTGCAATAGGAATAATCTTATCCTTAGGTACCCACATTTTCTTGGGTCCTTTCTTGTTAGATTTTCTCAAGTTCTGATTGAACTTGGGTTTGACATTATAAGCAATAGGAGGAACAGCATGATAATTTTTAATATGAGTTTCATGATATTTCCTAGGTTGTGTCACATGCTTCTTGGTGTGTGTTATGTGAAAACTTTGTGCATGTGAAGTGTGCCTAATATCATGAGAGTGGCCATACTTGAACTGATCATACAATGGCTTGTATGTGAGTTTCATTTCATCAACAGGTTCAATTTTGTATGGGGTTTCACCCTCATAACCAATGCCAACTCTTTTGTTTCCAGACACAGCATATATCATAGAAGCTAGCTGACTTCTGCCTAGACTTCTAGATAAGAACTTCCTGAAACTTAAATCATATTCTTTCAGAATATGGTTTAGGCTAGGAGTGGATTTTTCTGAATTAGAAGGAGATCCAACATCATTGGATAATTTTAAAAGTTTATCTTTCAATTCAGAATTTTCCAACTCAAGCCTCTTTGTTTCAAATTCAAATAGCTTTTTCAGCTTTTTGTATTTAATACAAATCTGAGACTTGGATTCCAGAAGTTCAGTTAATCCGGAAACTAACTCATCTCTAGTAAGTTCAGAAAATACCTCTTCAGAATCTGATTCTGATGTAGATTCTGATCCGTCATCTTCTGTCGCCATCAGCGCACAGTTAGCCTGCTCATCTTCTCAATCATCTTCTGACTCATCCCAGGTTGCCATAAGACCTTTCTTCTTATGAAACTTCTTCTTGGGATTCTCCTTCTGAAGATTTGGACATTCATTCCTGAAGTGTCCTGGTTCATTGCATTCATAGCACATGACCTTCTTCTTGTCAGATCTTCTGTCATCAGAAGATTCTCCATGTTCAAATCTCTTTGAACTTCTGAAGCCTCTGAACTTCCTTTGCTTGCTCTTCCAGAGTTGATTTACCCTTCTGGAAATCATGGACAGTTCATCTTCTTCTTCAGATTCTGATTCTTCAGGATCTTCTTCTTTGGCCTGAAAAGCGTTAGTGCATTTCTTGATATTAGATTTTAACGCAATAGATTTACCTTTCTTTTGAGGCTCATTTGCATCCAGCTCAATCTCATGGCTTCTCAAGGCACTGATCAGCTCTTCCAGAGAAACTTCATTCAGATTCTTTGCAATCTTGAATGCAGTCACCATAGGACCCCATCTTCTGGGTAAGCTTCTGATGATCTTCTTCACATGATCAGCCTTGGTGTATCCTTTGTCAAGAACTCTCAATCCAGCAGTCAGAGTTTGAAATCTCGAAAACATCTTTTCAATGTCTTCATCATCCTCCATCTTGAAGGCTTCATACTTCTGGATTAAGGCAAGAGCTTTTGTCTCCTTGACTTGAGCATTTCCTTCATGAGTCATTTTCAAGGACTCATATATATCATAGGCTGTTTCCCTGTTTGATATTTTCTCATACTCAACATGAGAAATAGCATTCAGCAAAACAGTTCTGCATTTATGATGATTCCTGAAATGCTTCTTTTGATCATCATTCATTTCTTGCCTTGTCAGCTTTACGCCACTGGCATTTACTGGATGTTTGTAACCATCCATCAGAAGATCCCATAGATCACCATCTAGACCAAGAAAGTAACTTTCCAGTTTATCTTTCCAGTATTCAAAGTTTTCACCCTCAAATACCGGCGGTCTTGTATAACCATTGTTACCGTTGTATTGCTCAGCAGAGCCAGATGTAGATGCAGGTGGATTTGTCGGAGTTTCACCAGCCATCTTTTAAATGAAGCGTTTTTCTCTTCCTGAATCTTTTCTAAACACGGTTAAGTGCTTGCACCTTAGAACCGGCGCTCTGATGCCAATTGAAGGATAGAAAAACACTTAGAAAGGGGGGGGATTGAATAAGTGTGACTTTAAATCTTGGACGATAAAAATAAATTGCACAATTATTTTTATCCTGGTTCGCTGTTAACGAAGCTACTCCAGTCCACCCCCGCAGAGATGATTTACCTCAACCTGAGGATTTAATCCACTAATCGCACGGATTACAATGGTTTTCCACTTAGTCCACGACTAAGTCTTCTAGAGTATTCTGATCACAACTTGATCACTCCAGGAACAACTGCTTAGACAACTTCTAAGACTTTTCTAGAGTCTACTGATCAACCTGATCACTCTAGTTACAAACTGCTCAGCCAACTGCTAAGACTTCCTAGAGTATACTGATCACACGATCACTCTAGTTCCTTACAACTTAATGTAATTCTAAGAGTATTACAAATGCTTCTTAAAAAGCTATAATCACAAACTGTGATATTTCTCTTATCGTTTAAGCTTAATCTCACTAAGATATTACAACAGCAATGTAGTGAGTTGATGAAGATTCTGAGCTTTGATTGAGTAGCGTTTCAGCAAGTTTATTTTCGTTCAGAGTTGTTAAGAATTGGTAACCTTGCTTCTCATCAGAACTTCATATTTATAGGCGTTGAGAAGATGACCGTTGAGTGCATTTAATGCTTTGCGTGTTCCGTACAGCATTGCATTTAATGTTATACGCTTTTGTCAACTACCTCGAGCCTTGTTCACGCTGTGTCTACTGACGTTGCCTTTAGTAGCTTTAACGTTCCTTTTGTCAGTCAGCGTAGTCTGCCACCTGTACTTCCTTCTGATCTGATGTTTGTGAATACGACGTTTGAAAATCATCAGAGTCAAAACAGCTTGGTGCATAGCATCTTCTGATCTTCTGATCTTGAAGTGCTTCTGTTGCGTGATACCATCTTCTGATCTTCAGTGCTTCTGATCTCATGTTCTTCTGATGCTTTCATAGACCCATGTTCTGATTCTGCTTCGACCATCTTCTGATGTCTTGCCAGACCATGTTCTGATGTTGCATGCTGAACCATTTGAGACACAACTTCTGAGCGCTGAATTATGCGTACTCTTTATATATATTTCCTGAAAGGGAAATTGCATTGGATTAGAGTACCATATTATCTTAAGCAAAATTCATATTATTGTTATCATCAAAACTAAGATAATTGATAAGAACAAATCTTGTTCTAACAACACTGACAAATCACACATAATCATCTTTTGTTGGGGTGCCATTTAGACAGGGTTTGATAACCTCCGATTCGGTTCTTGTGTAGCCAAGAATATTAGGTTGAGATTTGCAGGGGGTTTTATCCGGAAAAACCTAGGGCTTATCCTCCAAGATCTTTGGTAGATTTGGGGGTTTTATTATAAGACGGTCCAAGAAGAAATTGTAGCCTAGTGAAAGCTTAGGAGATAAATCATGAAAAGGAGTAGAACGAGAACGGCGAATTGAATTGGAAGTCTTGTGTTACAATAGGCACAATTGATCGTGCGCAAAAGCTTTGGAGATAAAGAATGCAAAAGAGTAGCAATATTAAAATAATCAATTGGTAGTTACTGTGTCTTGGTCTTGCTAAAGATAAAAAGAAGAGAAGGGTTTGAATGAACATCAAACGGTTGTATTTGTGGGTTGCTCTTGGAACACTTCTCTTATAATCAACTTTTTGCATAGTAAGAAATTTTCCTAATTCCACAATTGGAATTAGGGGGAAGACGTACCCGCACGCAAGGATGAAGTGGGGACCGCACGCGAGGACAAAGTGGGGAACTGCCTAAACAAATCCTCGTGTCGATCTCTCCCTCTTATCTCTTTACTTGCTTTGATTTCATTGCGCAATTTATCGAATAACATTGTTTGATCGATCGACTCGTAAGAATTTTTCTGCAATTGTTTTTGTTTAAGGTGTTGTGCTGATTAGCTTATAATCACTTTGATCATAAGTGGTTTTCATATCAACACAATTCAATAGAAAATTTATGAAAACTCGTTCGCACACCAAGTGTTTGATAAATTGTATAGCTTGAAATTTCTACTCTTTAGCATTGGAAATAGCGTTGCAAATAACTTGGCATAAACGGATAATATTGTGGTACTTGATATAAGTCAATTAATTAAATCCTAATGTGTTAATTCATTAGATATCTCTTTGTGCATATCTTTTTTTAATAAGCAATTTTATAAGATATCGCACTAGGGGTGCAACCCTTACAATAAAAACTCTAAAGAGAGTTAAAACAGTTTAGAGGTAATTTATATCAATCATAAAAATGTGTCCTAGAAATAGGATCACTACCACCTAACCATCTCCAAGAGAAGAACAAAATGTTGGAGATTACCGTTTCAAAGCTGAAAGAAGCATTCTCAAAGATGATTGTATTTCTCATCAACCAAATACACCAAATTATAGCTAACCAAATAGAATTTAATTTAATTCTAGTGTTGTGATTCTTCACCTTCTCTTGAATGCAACCGAAGCTTTTGAACTCTTCCAAATTAAACTCCACTTCTTCACCCAACCAATTGTAGACCTTCTCCCACACCTCTTTCGAAACATTACAATGAAAGAATAGGTGAAGCGATGATCCGGATGATTAGAACAAATGACACAATCTAGAGAGGTGAAATTAGTGACCCCCCTATGAAGCAAAAGATCTTTTAAAGGAAGGCGGTCAATAAAGAATCTCAAAGAAAAAATGTGGACCTTTTTCGGTACCTTAGACTTCCACATTGTTTCCAACAACTTGATAGTATAGGTTGGCCAAGCATTGTCTTTGGCACTAGAAACCAAACTAGTCACGCTTGCAACCGAGAAAACACTGGAGGGATTAAGTTTCCAATGAAAAACGTCACTTTCCGAAATAATCGGAATGAAGCTCTCCAAAGCTTCTTTTAAGTCCCTCAATTGAGTAGCCAAATCCGAGATAGTACCGTTTTGATCAGGAGAGAGGGAAGGCAAGTTCAAGATGGACATTCCGTCAATGCCGAAGAGATCATTGATATTCCAAGAGAAGACACCATTGGTCTATGAGAAAATATCGCTAACCTTGCAAAGTTTATTGGTTGAGATATCGAACAAATGAGGTAAAAGATCACGAAGAGTTTGATCGCCCAACCAACAACTATGCCAAAAGAGAATGTTGTTACCATTCTTACACTCACAATTAATCCAATCGGTAAAACCTTCAACGCTATCCTCCTCTTTAAAATCATTAAGAATGATATCTCTCCACCAACTAGAGTCACCCCGATTTAAAACATCCCCACAAGAAGCTAGCACTTTGAATTTCGAATTATGGTATCTCAATAATAGAAATCTACTCCAAATGGAATTATCCTCCTTCAATATCCTCCATTTCCATTTGAGAAGGAAAGCTCTATTAATGTCACCAACATCTCTAATACCTAATCCACCTTTCTCCTTAGGTTTGCAAACATTTTCCCACTTCACCCAATGAATACTTCTTTTATTTGCATTCCCATTCCACAAAAAATTACTAAAAAGACCTCTAATCTCTTTGATAACCTTGCTCGGAGCTTTATAAAAAGAAAGGGTGAAAATTGGAATTGCGTTAAGCACCGACCCAATGAGGGTCACCCTTCCACCTATAGAAATGTTTCTCCCCTTCCACATCGACAATCTTGCTTTTATGTTTTTAACCATGTCCTTCCACACCTTCGACTTGTTAGCTCTTTCTCCAACCCATATGCCAAGAAATTTAAAAGGAAATGATCCTTTTTTGCAAGATAAGAAAGAAGTGGCGGAAGTATAAAGCCAATCTCCAATGTTAGTACCAAAGAAATTGCTTTTATGGAAGTTAATTTTCAATCCAGGAACAAGCTCAAAACCTCTCAAAATCACCTTCATGCTCCAAAGATTGTCACTTGTAGGTTCTCCAATAATTACGGTGTCATCTGCAAATTGAAGAATGTCCACAAAATCATCTTCACCATATTTGAAAGGTTGGAACTCCCCCACCTCTATTGATTTCCTCATGAGAGCACTAAGACCTTCCATAGCTATAACAAAGAGAAAAGGAGAAATCGGGTCGCCTTGGCGAAGACCACGATGAACTTTAAACTCTTTAGTGGCACTACCATTCACCAAAACGGACATGTGACTAGAGAAAATGTAAGATTCCATCCAATTCATCCATCTCTTCCCAAACCCCATTCTTCTCATTATCCATCTTAGGTAATTCCAAGAGATAGAATCGTAAGCCTTTTCAAAGTCCACTTTAAGTAATAGACACCCCCTCTTTTTTCTTTTGACCCAATTAAAAATCTCGTTAACCATTAGGACTCCATCCATCATGCTCCTACCCGGAACAAAGGCGGTTTGGTTGGTTGAAATCAATTTATCCAAAACACCCCTTATTCTAGCCGCCAAAATCTTCGCAAGAATCTTGTAAATACTCCCCACTAGACAAATAGGACGATACTCGGACAAATCTTGAGGATTCTTCTTTTTAGGAATAAGCGCAAGGAAAGAAGAAGAAATGGCTTTGACAAGCGTACCTTTTAAGAAGAAATCATTGCATAACTTCACCAAATCTTCTTTAAGAAGGTACCAAAATCTTTTGAAGAACTCCAAAGAAAAACCATCCGGCCCCGGACTTTTGTTCCCATCACACGACCAAATAGCCTCCTTGATCGCTTCCTCGGAAAATGATTTTTCAAGGTCCAAAGAATCCCCTAAAGGAAGCACTTTCAAATCGATCCCTTGCGGTTCCGGTCTAGTGCAAAACTCTTCTTTAAAGAATCCTTCAAAATGCTTGAAAACAAAGTCTTTGATATCCTTGACCTCTTCTATTCTCCCCCCTAGTCTCCATGGAACAAAAAAAATTCCTTCTTCTTCTATCCATTAAGGAATTATGGAAAAAACGAGTGTTGTCATCCCCCTCGGTGAGCCAAAGTTGTCTCGACTTTAATCTAAGGAGCCCTTCTTTTTTGTTTAGATTAGTCCAAAAGTCCTCCACCATTTTCAACCTTTTCTCAACCACCTCATCCGGAGCGTTACCTGCAAAATGAACAAACAAGTTATCTAGAGAATGCGTCTCTTTCACGTCTTTGTCAATCTTAAGGTCAATCCAACCATAAACCGTTTTGTTCCACCAAGAGATCCAACTTTTAAGGATTTTCAACTTTTCAACCAAGCAATAGTCCCCTCTCCCTTTAACAACAAGTTTGTTCCACTCCTCTTCGACAAAATTATCAAACTCCTCATGCTTTAGCCATAAGTTATTAAACTTAAAAGGCTTAGGACCCCAATCCTTCCTATTATTTTTCAACCAAATGGGCGCATGATCCGACACATCCCTCTCTCCTATATATTGTCCATCCACCTTCATATCTTCTATGTAGCACTCGGATAAAAGAAATCTATCAAGCCTACTCATAGCCTTCCCGTTGCTTTTGAACCAAGTAAACTTGCCACCTATTGTGGGGAGATCCACCAACTCCATTTCCCCTATGAAATCGTTGAATGATCTTGTATCCCTACTATAATCGCTAATAGAAACACCAATTCTTTCATCAAGAGTAGAGATAGAGTTGAAGTCACCCCCAATGCACCAAGATCAAACGTTGTTATTATTCTTGAACTCACAAAGATTCTTCCATGTTCTTCTCCTAGTGATTTTGTCGCAAGAGGCATAAACATTGACATAATAAGTGAGTTTTCCATCCTTCTCCACACATAAACCTAGAAAACCTTCTCCTCTAAAGCTATAGATGAGAGAAAAGAAGTCTTTCTTCGACATTGTTAGAATACCACCTGAGGCTCCGTTAGCATCTAAGTAAGACCATTCAACATCAACGCTTCCCCACAACTCTCTAACCAAGTCCAAACCAATTCCACTAAGTTTTGTTTTTTGAATAAAACAAAGATCAACATCTCCCTTTTGAATTATGAATCCGACTCTCTTGCGCTTAGCCCGATTCCCGCCCCCTCAGATATTATACGAAAGAATTATCATGGAGGAACACAATTTAGAGTCCCCTTTTCCACCTTCACACCTTTGTGGTCTCTCAACTCCATTTCCTTCAAACATTTGATCGGATCAAAATTATTTGATATATTGATGATCCCCAATCTAGACATAGAATTCCAAAGCCCCTCAGAAGCATTGTTACTCACGCTATTAATTCCTCTTCTATTGCAGTTTCTAATATCCGAGCTTGAAGTGGACTCACAAGTTATTGGTATACCGTAAGAAAGATAATTATTTTTGTTCTGTTTAATGAGTTGAAGATCAGTGCACTGTTGGTTTGACTCTCTATGATGAACCCCACTCAGAATTGGGTGAGTAAAATCAAGGACTTTCTCTCCTAAGTCCAACACCTCCCTTATTTTTTTCCTAGACTTTTTTGAATTCTTCACTATTTGACATTGATCATAAAAACTCAACTTTTGAGTATTTCTACCACTGGACCCTTTCCTCTTCCTAAATAAATTTCCTCTCTTCAATTGAAGAGAGACACGCTTTTTAGAGGAGCCTGAAGAAAATCCATTAGAAGGCAGCGAAATGCTGTTGTTGTGCGAAGAAGAATTCTTGTCCATGCAAGCAGAACTATTAATAAAATGTAAGCTGGGCCCATCTGTTGCCACGTCATTAGAGTCTTTTCTCCCAAAAATTTGAGTGTTGATCGGTTCAAGGGGATATTATGTCTCCGAGTGGCCCCCACTCCCAGAATCCAATTTCAACGTATCTTTACTTAATATCTCACCAAAAATATCATTAATAATAATACCTGCTGGGCCCACATGGAAAATCTCTTTAACCTTCTTTCTTCTCAACGGCGAATTTGCAGAAATCGCATCCTCTAAGGCTCTGCTGCCACTCCTCAGAGAAATAGGGTCAGAAGAAATAGCCTTCCCTAAAACGGGATTAAGATTGTCCGCTACAGAGTCTGAGCCATTAAAGCTTGTACAAAAATCCTTCTCCTTTCTTGATCTGTCGCCTTCACTTTTCTTTGTATCTGACATTCTCTCACCATCAACTCCAGGCTTACTAATCGTTTCCCGATGCGATTTGACAGGTTGGTCGGAGTTGTCTCCCGGTGGCCGCTCCAAACTCCGGTGATTCAGAGAGACTGGCGTCGAACGGACAAAGGCCGGCACGTCGTCTCTGACCGAGGGATCTGGGGAAGACACAGATGCTTCTTCATCTGAGGGAGTACGCTCGCACAGAGACAACTCGTCGTTCGCCTCTTTGTGGAAAGTAACGTCTTCTAAAATTAGTAAGTTGAACCATATTCCATCTATGCAAGTTTTGACTCTGTGCTTGATTGTGTCCGCCGAATCTGTGTAGATCATGATGTTAAGAACATCCAATCTGTTAGGTTTGGTGTTAATCGTTTCTAGATTTACAACTTTCCCAATGTCTGCCAGGAGAAGATTGATGAAGCTCTCGTTCCTAACAAAGCAAGGGATACCATAGATGGAAATCCACGCCATTCTCGCGCACTCCGCATCCGAATTCTTCTAGCTTCTAACTTCTTTGAACCACTGGTTTTTCCACTCTTCTTCTTCTGCTAATAGGTTCTCCAAGTCACCTTCGATTTCCTCCTCCAGGAGACATAAATTAGGACCCAAAGCTGTCGCAGAGATGGAGAAAAAACCTTCTTCTAGAAGACTCTGAGCTACTCCGAAAGCGAGTCCTGGGCTTCGGACTACACCAACTTTGGCCTTGCAGAATCTGTTGGATACAACCTCAGAAGAGGAATAGAAGAAAGTCTTGCAACCTTCTTGGATTTCTACAAACTCCTTCGGTTTAGCTCCTAAAATTGCTTCCGCATAGGAACGAGATGGCCCAGAAGCTATGATGTTAAAGTCCTTGCTCTCCTTGATTTGTTCGGATCCACCACCAATGCCGATACCAACACACTGCCTGTGATTTTTTCTAAGGTTCTGATGAACTTCTTTCCTTTTGATCTTTGATATGTTAGCTTTTAGTTTTACTCCTTCTAACCATATATTATCCATCTTTGTCTCCAGATTCTTCTCATCTTTAGCATTGATGAATCTAACGAATCCAAATCGATTGCCTCTCCAATCTCTCTTAGGAGGTATAACTATCTCCTCTATTAATCCTAAATCCTTGAACTCCATAAACAAATCTCTAGCATTCCATTTGTCCCCAAATTCTATGATAAAAATTGTTGTTAACAGGTTCCTCTTCTCACCATGATCCTTTTTTAGAATGTCCCATTTTGTGCCTCCTCCTAGCCTCTTGTTCCTATCCTTCACTTGAATCCATCCACCCTCCATAGTTGCTCAGTTGAAAATGAAAATACAGAAAAGTCAATCTCTCTTGGCACTCTCTCTCTCTTGTTTCTCTCTCATCTTGAATATTTCTTTGTGCATATCTGAGTTCCAATAATGTGGTTCGTATAGACGACTTGTTCGATCTATAGGGATAACTTTCGCTCGCACTTTTTCAATAAACTTTGAAAACCAAATTTTATTTGTGCTTTTTATATTGATGATCTATTCACCCCTCTAGATAAGTTGCCATCTTCTAACAGAAACTTTTTCAGCATAACTTTTCATATCATTGCAAAAAATTTATGAGCATTTTAAGATTAGTATATTTCTGTTGCACATTGAAAGAGAAGACCAAATTTTATGTATTGTAATTGATTCAAGAAAAACTTCATATTCATATTTGCATAATTGTGTAACTGGTTACACTTGTGATTTTTTTGGAAAATTCTGAACCAAAATGAAACATTTTCATTCCAAATGTTCATGAAACCTTTTCCAAACCATTGCTATTGAACATGAAGTGTTTTCCAAACGTTGTCACTCATTCAAGAGGCATTTTGCAATGTATTTAAAGGAATTCAAATTCAGATTTCAAATTACCTCTTTCACTCAATTTAAACATCAATTCAAATTTGTTTTAAGTTTTTCTCCATCCAAAACCTTGAAACTTTTAAGCATAAATTGTCATATCATTGCAAAATGTTTCTGAGCATTTTAAGGTTAGTATATTTGTGTTGCACATTGAAAGAGAAGATCAATTTTTATGTAGTGGAATTGATTCAAGAAAAACTTCATATTCATATTTGCATAATTGTGTAACTGGTTACATTTGTGATTTTTTTGGAAAATTCTGAACCAAAATGAAACATTTTCATTCCAAATGTTCATGAAACCTTTTCCAAACCATTGCTATTGAACATGAAGTGTTTTCCAAACGTTGTCACTCATTCAAGAGGCATTTTGCAATGTATTTAAAGGAATTCAAATTCAGATTTCAAATTGCCTCTTTCACTCAATTTAAACATCAATTCAAATCTGTTTTAAGTTTTTCTCCATCCAAAACCTTGAAACTTTTAAGCATAAATTGTCATATCATTGCAAAATGTTTCTGAGCATTTTAAGGTTAGTATATTTGTGTTGCACATTGAAAGAGAAGATCAATTTTTATGTAGTGGAATTGATTCAAGAAAAACTTCATATTCATATTTGTTCAAGACTTGTATTTGATCACCAAGTGTCTGGTGACTTGTTTTATAATAGAAAGTGGTGTGCGTTCCAAGTGTTGTAAATTGAAAGTGGTGCGCTTTCTAGTTTATGCGTTAATCATCATAGTGTTGGTGATTATTGAAAAATGCCCTTTGAATCGAGGTGATTCAAAGTCCACCATAATTGTTGGTGTTTTTTGTGAAATCAAGGTAGTGACGTGCTTCTTTGTTTTTGTTAAAAGATTGTAGGAGAAGTCTTGGTGTGAGATTTGTACAAAGATCTAATAACAGTGAAAATTTCTCACGCAGTGTGAGGGGAATACATGTTGGTGCAATTCTAGGGGTCAAGTGAAGAACATTTTCTACTTTGGGACTTTCCTTTCCTTTAGGATAAACATACCTTTGTGAGAAACATACCACATATTCACCCAAAATCTTAAGGTGGTAGGTGAGTGGGTTCTCTCACTTATAAATACTCAAATCTCCAAATTTCTAATCAATGTGGAACTTCCCCGCACTACTCACACTTATAATTATTTTTCAAAATATATCCTTAATTGATAAGAAGATCTGATATACATCTTTGTGTATACATCTTTGTATTCCCCCTCTTTTCTCTTTTAAGTTGCACTTTATACTTACAAAAGTGTCAAACATTAACTAGGTGTTTTATAAATTATCGGACATTTATGCTTTTGAAATTGAACGATACATTTTTATACACTTTTTTAGTATTTTATTGGATTTTTTAGCACTTATCATGCTTAATACTCGTCTCTTAGTATGTTTATAAATTTTGAAGCTTGTTGTTTAGGGCTTTAATAATTTTACTAGGTGTTTTTCTTATTAAATCTCAACTTTATCATGCTTCACTCTTCATATCAACTACCTAACTCATAATATAACATACTACCAATCACCCAAAATTACCCTTAATACAAAAATTAATTACTCTAAGAAAAGCCCTTTTTTGTAATTTGCTAAATAAAAAAATTATTTCCACCAATCAGAATACCTCAATCCTCCAAATGGCACTCTCTTTTCATTTTCCTATAATCCCTTTCTTAAATTTTCTATTACCCATTGGTTTTTTCCCTCCATTCTTTCAAAACCAATATACCCATTCAAGTTGTATACACCGGTCTCATGTCTGTACTTCACTTTTCCTTTTTTCCCTTCTCTCTCTGCATCGGAAAGCCAAAGTTGCCGAAATCATCATCCTTGCAGCTGTAAGCTATCGTTTTCTCCCATCTTCTCTCTCGCACGAAAAGTTTTGCAGCCCTTCCCCTTTCCTTGTCTTAGGTTTGCCCGAACTTCTGTTTTTTCAGTGTTGTTCCGATTTTTCCACCATTTCCGAGCTTCATGTTTCTAAAAACATTGCTTTCGTTCATCTGGGTTTGATTTCCAGAATGTTTTTGTTCTGTGTATGTCGAGTATTTATGAAAGATCATGTCTTTTTTAGGTTATCAACTGTAACACCCTTCTAATACCCCACATAATATTAAACAATAATCAGAGTAAAACATGAAAAGGGCATTACAACTTTCATATAATTAAAATAATACTCATGTCATGCCATAAAAAGGAACGTTAAACTCAAATATCATTCAGATCGTCATGTCAACACAGCGGAAATATATTTAACATCTGAACAATGCAACATCCAAAGTCATAGACTTAAAACGCCACCATAATAAAATACTGAAGTAAAAAGAGTTCCACAAATAACTCTAAACAACGTCCCCAGTGTTACACGACCAGAGCATGACACAGACCCAACTGACTCTAACGAACTACTTGACGAGCTAATCCTCACCAAGTACAAGAGCTACTCCTCAATCAGAAAAATAGCAACAGTAAGGGTGAGTCTCATTCACATTTAACTAATGTTATAAGATATAGATAATAAAATATCATTTCACATGCCATTCACCCAATCGCAGTTACGATCAAATTCAAACCATACAATCAGTAAGCAAACAACCAATCAACACATATTATAACATTGGACAATCTTCCATTCATGTTATAATAGCACAAACAGCCTAATGCAATGCAACTACATGCATGTGGTACCAAAATCTAGGATAACGCAACTCACCGACCCACCATCGTCAAGGATATGGTAACACCCACTCACTAATTCCACACAATGGGAATTAGCTACCACTGATCCACCATCGTCAAGGACCAGCCACAAAATGATTATGAATGCATGCATCAACCATAACATGCTCATCACCCACATAAATCGACCAAATGTCATAATCATCAATTACCATAATAAACAGCCACACACAATCATACCATTCCTCAACCATAGTAAAACACATATTTTACACCAACAATACATGTATAACAAACACCGGTTACAACCACAACATCATACAGGTAAAACATTCTTTAGTGTACCTATAAGCATAAACCACCACAACCAAATAAAATCGAGTATTTTAAATAATTTCGAGTCACAACTCAAAACACCATTTTATTATGTAAATTATCTGATTAGCTTCACCATGCTCGAAACGGCACCAAAATCCGGTTTACGGTTTAAAAGTTACACATTTTTAAACTTTCAAAATGGCCTGTCACCAACAGCACGCGGCGCCAACCTTGGTTCGCGACGCGAACTGAGCGAGTCAAAAATCCCCAATATTCTGCCAAGCACTTCGCGGCGCAAACATGTGTTCGCGGCGCGGAATGAGAAAAGAAGTACGCCTTCGCGGCGCAGCCATATGCTCGCGGCGCGTACTGAACACAACAAAACTTCCTGGCTTTCTGCCAAGCAGTTCCCGGCGCCAACTCCTGGACGCGGCGCGAACTGGCGATTTCCAGAACTCCGAATCGCAGAAAGCAGCCTGCGATTTCGCCCTTCCTTCACCAAGTCATTACCAAACCAATCCCATTCCAACCAGATTTCACATACGGTGAAACAAACACAGATTATAACACATCATAATACATTTAAATCATCTAATTAACACCATACTTGATCAACACAATCATTACCAATCAATTCTCCCAAAACCTAACATTTCTACAACCTAAGCATAACTCAATTGGTACGATTAACATGATCAATTCTATCATACTACCTATAATCCCATAATAAAAGATAAACGGAAGAGTCCCCCCTTACCTGAAGGTTGATTCTTCGCTCTTCCTCTTGTCGCACTTCTCCGCTCCTCTTCTCTTTTCACGTTCAGACTCTTTTCCAAAATGATGTAACCCTCTCTATTCCACAACTCCTTCTATTTTATTAAAAAATAAAATAAAATTATTTTAATTAGTAATAGGGCCTACCAATGCACCCCCTTCCTTACTAACCACAACTCAAGCCCAATTGCTTAATTCCTCATAATCTTCCATAATTCCAAATAATTCCCCATAATTCAATTAAATTAATTAAATTAAATTATGAAAATAAATGGAGTGTTACAACTTTCCCCCACTAAATAGTTTTCGTCCTCGAAAACATACCTTAGGCAAATAACTCTAGATAGGAATCCTTCATCTGACTTTCCAGTTCCCAAGTCACATTCCCACCTGCTGGTCCTCCCCAAGCTACTTTGACCAGTGCTATCTCTTTGCCACGCAATTGTTTCAGCCTTCGATCTTCAATCCTCATAGGCAAAGCTTCAACTGTCATGTTATCCTTCACCTGTACATCATCGACTTGGATCACATGAGATGGATCAGCAATGTATTTCCTCAACTGCGACACATGGAATACATCATACAGATTCGCAAGTGCCGGTGGCAACGCAATACGATACGCCACTTCTCCAACCCTCTCCGTAATCTGAAACGGACCAATGAAACGTGGAGTCAACTTCCTTGACTTCAGTGCTCTACCAACACCAGTTGTAGGAGTCACCCTCAAGAACACATGATCCCCTTCTTGAAATTCAAGTGTCCTTCTTCTTTTATCATGATAACTCTTCTGACGACTCTGAGAAGTCTTCATCTTCTCCTGAATCATCTTAATCCTTTCTGTTGTCTCCTGAACAATTTCCGGCCCAATCACAGCACTTTCGCCAGATTCGTACCAACATAAAGGCGTTCTACACCTCCGACCATACAAAGCTTCAAACGGAGCCATACCAATACTCGAGTGAAAACTATTATTGTAAGTAAATTCGATCAAGGGTAGATAACTATCCCAAGCACCGCCCTTTTCCAACAAACAAGCACGCAACAAATCTTCTAGTGATTGAATAGTTCTTTCCGTCTGTCCATCCGTCTGCGGATGATAAGCAGAACTCAATCTCAGCTTAGTACCCAAAGCCTTCTGCAAACCTTCCCAGAATCTGGATGTAAACCTTGGATCTCTATCTGACACGATACTCGAAGGAATACCATGTAAACTCACTATCTTCTCAATATACAATTGAGCCAGCTTCTCCATTGGGTAATCCATTCTCATTGGTATAAAGTGAGCAGACTTTGTCAACCTGTCCACAATAACCCAAATAGCTTCACAATTCTTCATCGTCCTCGGCAAACCTGAAACAAAATCCATAGATATACTATCCCACTTCCATTCCGGAATAAATAACGGTTGCATAGCTCCATACGGTTTCTGATGCTCAATCTTCGACTTCTGGCAAGTCAAACAAGCATAGACAAATTCAGCTATCTCCTTTTTCATTCCAGGCCACCAAAACAGCTTCTTTAAGTCATGATACATCTTGGTAGCACCAGGATGAATACTCAATCCGCTACGATGTCCCTCCTCAAGAATGCTTCTCCTCAATTCGGCAACATCAGGAACACAAACACGATTACCAAACCTCATTATACCATTCTCGTCGATTCTGAATTCACCTCCTTTATCTTGGTTAATCGGATTCAACTTATCAACCAACTCTACATCAGTCTTCTGACCCTCTCGGATTTCCTCAAGAATACCACTAGTCAGCTTCAGCATACCCAATTTAACACTGGTAGGAGTGTTTTCACATACTAAACTCAAATCTCGGAATTGCTCAATTAAATCCAATTCTCTCACCATAAGCATAGACATATGCAGGGACTTCCTACTCAATGCATCGGCAACAACATTTGCTTTACCCGGATGATAATTCAATTCAAAATCATAATCCTTGAGAAATTCTAACCATCTTCTTTGTCTCATATTCAGCTCTTTTTGGTCAAAGAGATACTTCAAACTCTTGTGATCACTAAATACTTCAAACCTTGAACCATATAGATAATGCCTCCACAATTTCAACACAAATAACACTGCTGCCAACTCTAAGTCATGAGTCGGATAGTTTCTCTCATGCACTTTGAGTTGTCTCAATGCATAAGCGACTACCTGTTGATTCTGCATTAGTACACCTCCTAATCCCAACAACGAAGCATCACAATATACAACAAAAGATTTCGCCGGATTCGGCAAAATCAAGATCGGCGCACTAGTCAACCTCTTCTTCAACTCTTGGAATCCTTCTTCACATTTCGAATCCCAGACGAAGGTTTGACCCTTCCTAGTCAACTTAGTTAACGGCAACGCTAACTTTGAAAAACCTTCAATGAACTTTCTATAGTAACCCGCAAGACCAAGGAAACTACGGATTTCGGAAACTGACTTCGGAGCTTCCCACTGAGACACTGCTTCTACTTTCGTTGGGTCAACGGCAATACCATCCTTAGAAATTACATGCCCAAGAAAGCTTACTTCATTTAACCACAACTCACACTTTGACAGTTTTGCATAAAGTTTCTTTTCCTTCAATAGTTCCAATACCACTCTAAGATGATCTGCATGCTCTTCTTCATTCTTAGAATATATTAAAATATCATCGATAAATACTACTATGAACTGGTCGAGATAGGGATGAAAATCCTATTCATATATTCCATGAAAACCCCCGGCGCATTAGTTACTCCAAATGGCATCATTGTATATTCGTAATGGCCATACCTTGTTCTAAATGCCGTCTTCTGAATATCGTCCGTCTTCACCCGAATCTGATGATATCCCGACCTCAAGTCAATTTTGCTGAACACGCTCGCACCAACCAGTTGATCCATTAAATCATCAATCCTCGGCAATGGATACCGATTCTTGATAGTAACTTTATTCAGTTGCCTGTAATCCACACACAGCCTCATTGAGCCTTCTTTCTTCTTCACTAGTAACACCGGTGCACCCCACGGTGAGACACTAGGACGAATAAATTTCTTCTCAAGTAACTCTTCCAATTGACTCTTTAACTCAGTCAATTCCGATGCCGACATACGATAAGGTGCCATCGACACAGGACTAGTTCGAGGAATTAATTCAATAGCAAAATCCACCTCCCTCTCTAGCGGTAATTCTCTTACATCTTCTGGGAAAACTTATGGAAATTCACATACTACCGGTAAGTCACTACTCACCGCTTTCTTTTTCACTTCCATGGATGCAATCAACATAAACACAACAGCCCCGTCCTTCATTGCTTCGTCCACTTGTCTAGCCGTCATTGCTAAATCCTCAACACTGACATCTACAGGAAAAATAACCGTCTTCGTGAAACAGTTGATATGAACCCGATTAAATTGCAACCAATTCATGCCCAGGATAACATCGAGTTGTTCCAACGGAAGGCACACTAAGTCCATTCCGAATTCTCTACCAAAAATATCAATTGGACAGTTCAAACAAGCAAACGAAGTAGTCACTGAACCCGACGCAGGAGTGTCAATGATCATACTTCCATTAATATCAGATATTTCCAAATTCAGGCGTTTAGCACAATCCAATGAAATAAACGAGTGAGTTGCTCCAGTATCTATTATTGCAATTAAAGGAGTGCCATGGATAAAACACGTACCTTTAATCAACCGATCTTCTGGAGTAGTCTCTGAACCAGATAAGGCGAACACCTTACCACCAGCTTGATTCTTCCTCGGCTTAGGACACTTAGGACTAATATGACCTTCTTCCCCGCAGTTGAAACAAGTTACAGTGTTCCCTTTGCATTCGATAGCAATGTGACCTGCCTTTCCACATCTATAGCACTTCTTTTCCTCACTTTTGCACTCGTGAATGCGATGTCCAGGTTCTCCACACTTGAAGCACTTAATAGGGGCACTAGAGTCTCCCCCACTAGGTTTCTTCCAGCCTCCAGCTTTTTGGTTACCCTTACCATATGGCTTACCACGATCCATATGCTTTTTCCCTTTCCTGTCGACTAACTCGCGAGAGTGTGACGACTTCAGCTTAATATTGTCCTCTTCAAAGATTCGGCTGCAGTCAACCAAATCGACAAACCTGTGAATCCTCTGGTATCTGATACCCTGTTTAATCTAGTCACAGAGACCATTTTCAAACTTAACACACTTCGAGAACTCGCTAGCCTCATCATTATTGTAGTGGACATAATACTTTGCCAGTTCAACAAACTTGGACGCATACTCTAGCACGGTCATGTTACCTTGTGTCAGCTCCAAAAATTCAATCTCTTTCCTACCTCTAACATCCTCAGGAAAGTACCTCCGCAAGAATTCTCTCTTGAACACAGCCCAAGTGATTGCAACACCTGCAACTTGCAGTTCGTCCCTACTAGCCATCCACCAATCATCAGCTTCTTCAGACAGCATGTGAGTACCATATCTCACCTTCAGATTTTCGTCACAATCAATCACCCGGAAGATCCTTTCAATTTCCTTTAGCCACTTCTGGGCGCCTTCGGGATCGTGAGTGCCTTTGAACAACGGAGGATTGTTCCTCTGAAAACTGTTCAACTGCCTATCAGCACCAATACCAGCTCCATTGGCATTCCCTCCTAACACACCAGCAATCATACCGAGAGCCTCAGCAATCGCGTCGTCGTTTCTTCCTCCTCTTCCGGCCATTGTTCTGCTAAGTATAAAACAATATTTATTAGAACAAGAAGTATCGACAGTGTCAATCTTACACTAATCGCATACGAGGAATTAACCGACACTAAGACTCTGACTCAAACGACCGACTATGCTCTGATACCACTATTGTAACACCCTTCTAATACCCCACATAATATTAAACAATAATCAGAGTAAAACATGAAAAGGGCATTACAACTTCCATATAATTAAAATAATACTCATGTCATGCCATAAAAAGGAACGTTAAACTCAAATATCATTCAGATCGTCATGTCAACACAGCGGAAATATATTTAACATCTGAACAATGCAACATCCAAAGTCATAGACTTAAAACGCCACCATAATAAAATACTGAAGTAAAAAGAGTTCCACAAATAACTCTAAACAACGTCCCCAGTGTTACACGACCAGAGCGTGACACAGACCCAACTGACTCTAACGAACTACTTGACGAGCTAATCCTCACCAAGTACAAGAGCTACTCCTCAATCTGAAAAATAGCAACAGTAAGGGTGAGTCTCATTCACATTTAACTAATGTTATAAGATATAGATAATAAAATATCATTTCACATGCCATTCACCCAATCGCAGTTACGATCAGATTCAAACCATACAATCAGTAAGCAAACAACTAATCAACACATATTATAATATTGGACAATCTTCCATTCATGTTATAATAGCACAAACAGCCTAATGCAATGCAACTACATGCATGTGGTACCAAAATCTGGGATAACCCAACTCACCGACCCACCATCGTCAAGGATACGGTAACACCCACTCACTAATTCCACACAATGGGAATTAGCTACCACTGATCCACCATCGTCAAGGACCAGCCACAAAATGATTATGAATGCATGCATCAACCATAACATGCTCATCACCCACATAAATCGACCAAATGTCATAATCATCAATTACCATAATAAACAGCCACACACAATCATACCATTCCTCAACCATAGTAAAACACATATTTTACACCAACAATACATTTATAACAAACACCAGTTACAACCACAACATCATACAAGTAAAACATTCTTTAGTGTACCTATAAGCATAAACCACCACAACCAAATAAAGTCGAGTATTTTAAATAATTTCGAGTCACAACTCAAAACACCATTTTATTATGTAAATTATCTGATTAGCTTCACCATGCTCGAAACGGCACCAAAATCCGGTTTACGGTTTAAAAGTTACACATTTTTAAACTTTCAAAATGGCCTGTCACCAACAGCACGCGGCGCCAACCTTGGTTCGCGACGCGAACTGAGCGAGTCAAAAATCCCCAATATTCTGCCAAGCACTTCGCGGTGCAAACATGTGTTCGCGGCGCGGAATGAGAAAAGAAGTACGCCTTCGCGGCGCATCCATATGCTCGCGGCGCATACTGAACACAACAAAACTTCCTGGCTTTCTGCCAAGCAGTTCCCGACGCCAACTCCTGGACGCGGCGCGAACTGGCGATTTCCAGAACTCCGAATCGCAAAAAGCAGCCTGCGATTTCGCCCTTCCTTCACCAAGTCATTACCAAACCAATCCCATTCCAACCAGATTTCGCATACGGTGAAACAAACACAGATTATAACACATCATAATACATTTAAATCATCTAATTAACACCATACTTGATCAACACAATCATTACCAATCAATGCTCCCAAAACCTAACATTTCTACAACCTAAGCATAACTCAATTGGTACGATTAACATGATCAATTCTATCATACTACCTATAATCCCATAATAGAAGATAAACGGAAGAGTCCCCCCTTACCTGAAGGTTGATTCTTCGCTCTTCCTCTTGTCGCACTTCTCCGCTCCTCTTCTCTTTTCACGTTCAGACTCTTTTCCAAAATGCTGTAACCCTCTCTATTGCACAACTCCTTCTATTTTATTAAAAAATAAAATAAAATTATTTTAATTAGTAATAGGGCCTACCAATGCACCCCCTTCCTTACTAATCACAACTCAAGCCCAATTGCTTAATTCCTCATAATCTTCCATAATTCCAAATAATTCCTCATAATTCAATTAAATTAATTAAATTAAATTATGAAAATAAATGGAGTGTTACATCAACTATGTTTTGTTGTTATCAAGTATTAAAGTTTATGTTTTGTTGTGAGAAGAGTTATTTTTGCCATAAAAGTTGATTTTGTTGTGAGAACGAAGTGTTACTTTTTTGGGCTGGTTATTCAAACTCTTGAGCTTTCATCAGTTGCTATGTTGTGAAACAAAAGGTTATGCTTTGTTCGTTGTTGTTACCAACCCATGAATGCTTTCGTTCTATTTATGCGGAGTCTTTACGAAAGTTAATGTTTTTTTTTATGTTATCAACCATGGTTTGTTGTTACAAAGTTTGAAAGTTTCAGTTTTGTAGTTGAAGTGTTATTTTTACCATAAAAATTAATTTTCCTGGGTTGGCTATTACAACTTTTGACCTTTCATCAGTTCGTATGTTGTGAAACAAAAGGTTATTCTTTGTTAGTTGTCGTTACTATTTCCATGAAAGTTTCATTCTTTGTGTGTTTATTTGATTTTGTCACAGATCTTGCTTCCAGACATGTCAAGGCCTCCTATCATGATTTGCGACTTGATGCCAGAACAAAACGTATGGAAAATTGCGGTTCGTGTTGTCTACATTTGGATCGTCAAGAAGCGCAATGGTCAGCAGCATATTGAAGCAATTATCCAAGATGCAAAGGTATTGTTATTTGTATTTTGCATTATTTTTAACCATTCAATGTTTCCCTAGCATTGTTCATATGTTTATTATGTTTTGAAGGTTTGTGACAACATGTACAAACTGTTTTTTACCCACTCAACAACAATCAGTGCCATTGACATGCCAGAGATACCACATGTCTGTTTCAACTTCAAGTCTTTTTCAGATTTCGTTAATGGAGAGTTCGATGCTAATCGTCTATATGGTTCTTTTCTTTGCAACTTTTCTCCTAATAAGTAACATTCATGTTTTACTCAAGTTAATAACTGTCTTGATTTTTTCCATTAGATGTCATAGGTTTTGTCCAACATGTTGTTAGGACTCACATTGGCTGACGAATCGTATATTTCATTTCTTTGGCAATTTTAATGTACTTCAACAATTACATAGTATATACATTTTTAAATTAATAATCCTCCATTATCTTTAATGTAGTGATACTGAATTTTCCTGAAAATTTCTAGAATTCGTCTTTTACACGACCACATTTTAGTGGATCTGGGAGTTTGTGTTGTTTTTCGGTTTAATAAAATAATGCCACAGAGGAAATTATCGGCTGAGTCGCGGATCGGTACGCTTTCTTTAAGACGTTTCGCGGTACTGCCAGATTTATGCAAAGCAGCTCGTAAATACCCACGACGCCTCCAGGATAAAACAGCTCGTTTCAATACGATTCACACTTGCACGTGTGATGAATCGTTCTAAATGATACACCTTTTTGATGGTTAAAAACCAGTCTCAGTATCTGGATTTATTCCAGTCGAAAAAAGAAAAGAACAATTTGAGATGAAGCAGAGTAAGAGAGAGAGAGAGGAGAGAATTCGGAATTGAATTCTGGAGTGCAGAATAAGTGACTGAGGGAAATGTATTTATAGGCAAAAGGATCCACCCGAATGGACCAAAACGTGGGCGAAAATATAGTGGGAGAGTTGAACCGGCCCAGTCAAAGTAACCGTTATTCACTTGGTCAGACTTGGAGGACAAGTAAACCTAGTCAAAATCTAGGTTAAGACTTGGTCTAAGGACACGTCACCAATTCGTATTAATTAATATTAAATATTAATTAATTTCTTATTTAATAGTATTTAATTTTTACCGAATTAATTAATTATTCAATGATAATTAATTTCCATTAATTCGGGTTCCAAAAAATTAATTCATGTAGACCGAACCGAACCGAGCCGAGCCGAGCCGAGCCGGCCGGCCGGACGGACGGACGGCGGCGGCGCGCGCGCGTGTGTGTCTTCTTGGCACATTGGTGTGTCCTCACTCCTTTATAAAATTGTAGGTGCCCTTGGGCCCAACAACAATTGTTCAAGTTGGAATATATATACACTACTAATATTTGTGTTCCCTCCAATGTGGGACTTAAATGAACCTTTTCAAATTCATCTCCATATTAGCTCTTACTTGTGTTCATTTATTGCTCATTTAATGTCAATAAATCTTTCCAACTCTTCCTCCAAGTTATCATCATTCCAAGTTCCAACAATCCCCCACTTGAATTTAAAAGGTGATTTTAGAAGTACGTTAAACGTTTCTAAGATTATGCATAAGCAAAGGTGTCTACGACTTGAACCTTTGCGTAGCAAGTAAGATTCTGATTCAACAAGAGTGACACTATTGTCTTGAACTCTATCTCAGACATCAGACCCGCACATAACCTTTTCTTAAGGTGTATTCTTAATAGCCCGTGCTTTTAATGGCCCTGCACGTGTATCCCGGTTTAGTGAAGGCTCTAGGAATTCTGCCTCGAAATTCCATAGGAACCGGCCTCAGTTCCACAATCACATAGGTGAATCTATCAAGAGTACTCCTGTAGCCTAGGTACCCCCTCATATAGAGTATAGATTTCATTAAGAGTTTCTATTATCTCATCCTCTTATCACTTCAGGATTCATGCTTCTTTTATTTAGTTTAGCATGATCGTCTCATATCACTCACAACTTGTTATTACCCATTGAACCTATTTCTTGGGATCTCCAGTCAATTAGGTCGGGTTACCATCATGAGTGACTCACGTTCCTATAGGCATTAGTCCCATCTTATATGATGTATTATAGACTTTCTCTCTAGCTAATCCTTTCGTCAAAGGATCTGCTAAATTTTCATCAGTGCGTACATGATCCACTCTCACAGCTCCTTTAGAGATACAGTCTCTAATAGTGCTATGCTTTCTTCTAATTTGACGTCTTTTACCATTATAATAACGGTTCTCTATTTTTGCAATAGCCGCGGTACTATCGCAGTGGATCAACACAGCTGGCATAGGTTTTTCCCACAAAGGAATCTCAGCTAGCAAGCATCTTAACCAACTTGCTTCTTCACTAGCATTTGCTAATGCTATCATTTCAGACTCCATCGTGGACTGAGCCAGGATAGTCTGTTTCTTTGATTTCCAAGATACAGCTCCTCCGGCTATGTTGAATACATAGCCACTAGTAGCTTTGGAATCATCTGATAAAGTATTCCAATCTGCATCACTGTATCCTTCAAGTACTGCAGGAAATCTCTGATAATGTAGACCGAGGTTCATTGTCTTTTTAAGGTACCGCATGACTCGCTCAATAGCTCGCCAATGCTCATTACTCGGTCTACTTGTAAACCTACACAACAATCCTACAACATATGCAATGTCTGGTCTAGTACAATCAGTGGCATACCTAAGACTGCCAATGATGCTTGCATATTCTGCCTGTCTGACACTTTCACCAGTGTTCTTAAACAGTTTCATACTTGGATCATATGGTGTACTTGATGGTTTACATTCAAAATAGTTATATTTCTTTAAGATCTTTTCCACGTAGTGTGATTGATCCAAAGAAATTCCTCGTTCAGATTTTGTGATCTTGATGCCAAGAATCACACTCGCTTCTCCGAGGTCTTTCATATCAAAGTTGTTGCACAACAATGATTTCATAGCATTAACGGCATGAATGTTTGATCCAAATATGAGTAGGTCGTCTACGTATAGACAGATGATAGTGCAAATGCGATTCTCAGATTTGTAATAAACGCATTTGTCACTTTCATTCACTTTGTAACCATTCGATATCATTAAGTTATCAAACTTTTCATGCCATTGCTTAGGAGCTTGTTTTAATCCATACAAGGATTTATCTAACTTACAGACCTTGTTCTCTTGTCCATGGATTACAAAACCTTCAGGTTGTTCCATATAGATTTCTTCTTCTAAGTCACCGTTTAGAAAAGCTGTTTTTACATCCATTTGGTGTACTATCAAATTATAGATAGCAGCGATTGATATAAGTACCCTAATGGATGTAATTCTAGTGACTGGAGAGTAAGTATCAAAGAAATCTACATTTTCTCTTTGTCTAAAACCCTTGGCTACAAGACGAGCCTTGTATTTATCAATAGTTCCATCAGGTTTTAGTTTCTTTTTCAAAACCCATTTACAACCAATTGGTTTGCATCCAGGAGGCAAGTCTACTAAGTGCCAGGTCTTGTTAGACTCAAGAGAATCTATCTCATCATTAATGGCTTCCTGCCATAAGTCTGCATCTAGCGATGACAAAGCTTCTTGAAGATTTATTGGATCTTCTTCTACGTTATAAGCCGCATAGTCAGGCCCATAATCTTTAGAGACTCTTACTCGTTTACTTCGTCGAAGTTCTGTTTCTACCTTGTCGTTGCTTTCTGTGCTTCTTATCACAGGAATGTGACTCGATTGAGTGCCCCCACTATTTCTTGATTTGAAGGGAAATTTGTCTTCATAGAAATCAACATCATTCGATTCTATGATCACTTTTGCATTTAGGTCATAAAACCTATATGCCTTACTGTTTGCTGCATAACCAATGAATACACATTCGTATGCTCTACTAGCGAGTTTAACTCGTTTCGGATCCGGAATTCTGACATAAGCCAGACAGCCCCAAGTTCTCAAATAAGACAAGTTTGGTTGTCTTTTCTTTAATATCTCATAAGGTGAGATCTTAATTTTTGACTTGGGTATTCTATTCAGGACATAGCAAACAGTCAATAAAATTTCCCCCCACCAGTGAGGTGCAGCACCAGAATTCATCATAATTGCAACAACAAGTTCAGTAAAAGTTCTATTCTTTCTCTCTGCTTTACCATTCATTTCAGGAGAGTATGGAGCAGTCGTTTCATGTACAATTCCATGCTTAATATAAAATTCATTAAATAACCCAGAATCGTATTCAGTTCCCCTATCACTACGAAGTCTCTTAATCTTCTTACTAAATTGATTCTCAATTTCAGTCACATACATCTTAAACATGTCAAGCGCTTCACTTTTATTTTTCATTAAGTATACATAAGTATAGTCAGAAAAATCGTCAATAAAAGTGATAAAATAACGTTTACTATTTCTAGTTAAGGTTCCATCTAATTCACATATATCAGAATGTATAAGATCTAGGGGATTAGATTCCTTAATTATTGATTTATGTGAGGTCTTAGTTATTTTAGCTTGACTACAATATTCACATTTATTAGTATCATTCACTTTTAATTTAGGAATTAAGCCTAAGTCGCTTGCATGAGAAATAACTCGCTTATTAACGTGACAAAGTCTAGCATGCCAAATATTAAAATCACACAAAGAGTAAACGGAAGGAGAAACTTTATTAAAATCAACATTCAACTTAAACATGCCATCAGCGGCGTACCCTTTCCCAACAAAAATACCATTCTTAGTGATGGTGTACAAATCTGCCCCTATAGTTTGACTAAACCCTGCCTTATTTAAAAGAAAACCAGAAACAAGATTCTTCCTAATTTCAGGAACGTGCATGACGTCCTTCAAGATTAAAGTCTTTCCTGAGGTGAATTTCAGCTCAACATCTCCAATTCCAGCAACATTAGTGGTGTGAGCATCTCCCAGCAGCACTTTCTTATCTTCAGCAATAGTGTATGTCTTGAACATAGCACGGTCATAGCAGACATGGCGAGAGGCACCAGTGTCTATCCACCAGCCATCACTTCCACCAACCATGTTGATTTCAGTGATCATAGCAACAAATGGCTCATCAGTCATGTTAATTTGAGCATTTGATCCAGCAACAGGTTTAGGCCTGCTCTTACATTTCCTTGCCATATGACCCGGTTTTCCACAATTGTAGCAAGTGAAAACCGGAGCGTCATTTCTCTGTGGTGGTGGTTGCTGCCTAGCAAATGGAGCAGATGGGGCCCTAGAGGGATTCCCATTCTTAATTCGGTTCACAGCATTGCGGTTCTGATTCTTTAATGGTTTGCCAGTAGGCTTCAGAACCGCACCGAATTTCTTTTTGTTGTTCGAAACAACTAAGACTTCATCTTTCTGATCTTGTCTCTGAGCTTCCTCTTCAATACGGAGGCGAGTAATCAGACTCTCGATTGAAAATTCTTTTGTTTTGTGTCGAAGGACATTTTTGAAATCTTTCCAACCAGGGGGCAGTTTGTCAATTATTACAGCAATTTGAAATTGTTCATCGAGGGGCATACCTTTAGTAATGATTTCATGAGCAATTTTCTGAAGCTCGTGGCTTTGAGCTTCCACAGACTTTTCATCCACCATCTTGTAATTCAAGTAGCGGCTCACAGCATATTTCTTTGCACCAGCTTTTTCAGAGTTAGGAAAAACTTCATCTTAGATTGCCAACGTTTGAAATTGGATCCCTCAAACTTGAATGGTTTGTCATTCACAGAAGCGGCCGCAGTATTACCGATAGTTTCCTCAGTCGACATGGCAGTTACAGAAATCGTCTTAAAATTGTTGTTTTTCGGTTTAATAAAATAATGCCACAGAGGAAATTATCGGCTGAGTCGCGGATCGGTACGCTTTCTTTAAGACGTTTCGCGGTACTGCCAGATTTATGCAAAGCAGCTCGTAAATACCCACGACGCCTCCAGGATAAAACAGCTCGTTTCAATACGATTCACACTTGCATGTGTGATGAATCGTTCTAAATGATACACCTTTTTGATGGTTAAAAACCAGTCTCAGTATCTGGATTTATTCCAGTCGAAAAAAGAAAAGAACAATTTGAGATGAAGCAGAGTAAGAGAGAGAGAGGAGAGAATTCGGAATTGAATTCTGGAGTGCAGAATAAGTGACTGAGGGAAATGTATTTATAGGCAAAAGGATCCACCCGAATGGACCAAAACGTGGGCGAAAATATAGTGGGAGAGTTGAACCGGCCCAGTCAAAGTAACCGTTATTCACTTGGTCAGACTTGGAGGACAAGTAAACCTAGTCAAAATCTAGGTTAAGACTTGGAGGACAAGTAAACCTAGTCAAAATCGGGTGGATGGACGGCGGCGGCGGCGCGCGCGCGTGTGTGTCTTCTTGGCACATTGGTGTGTCCTCACTCCTTTATAAAATTGTAGGTGCCCTTGGGCCCAACAACAATTGTTCAAGTTGGAATATATATACACTACTAATATTTGTGTTCCCTCCAATGTGGGACTTAAATGAACCTTTTCAAATTCATCTCCATATTAGCTCTTACTTGTGTTCATTTATTGCTCATTTAATGTCAATAAATCTTTCCAACTCTTCCTCCAAGTTATCATCATTCCAAGTTCCAACAGTTTGTGACTCTAAAGTTAACTCCAATCTTGAAGAAATGCGGACCGTTTCAATAAAAGCATACTCTGAGTCTTTGCGTCGGTGTGTATACCTCTCACACAAAGATTTACTTGTAACCTACTGCTGCTAACATAATATGCTTGGTGCAGGAAGAGCAGTTGTTTTTCAAGAGGACTAGCACAATATCACGGACTCTCCAGGTGCGCATCTAACAAATTGTTTTAACATAAATTGTCTGTCAAAACAATTCTTTATCTACATTCACAGACAAATCTGTTTGGGCATGTGTGTAACATTGACCAGGATGATTTTATATTTCTTGGATTTACAATAGAGCTACAATTCTTCCTGATATGGTGTAGTTGTCATGGATTTGATGCTAATGAAAATTTAGTAGTAACAACATATGCCCAGAGAACATAATGGATTTGGTAAAGATGATATGATGATTTTAGTTATTGGGAGCTCAATCTTCTATGATGATCTATCTTGGGAATATGATGTTGCAATGCATTCCATATGGTCTCCGCTGACAAAATATGCAAGGAAAAATGATGCACTCGAGTCATTCAAGTTTGTTTTTCTATGTGGCAATTCAATTGATGGTTATGACGACGCCTTAGAGGTAGTCTCTTTTTTTATATGTATTGTGCATCATATGTTATTTTAATGCTCATGCTATCGAAAGATGACATTAGGCTGCCATTATTATTATGTTTTCATAAGTTTTAACCTTATCTCTAAGTAATAATTGAATGTAAGAAGAATTTTCCATTGTATGGGAGGTAACAGTAAGAATAATGACAAGATAGGAGTGGGTTGGTAATGCAGTGACAAAGAAACTAACAACTGGAGACATATAAACGATAAATCTCAAATATGGTCTTTCTTAATTATACGAATGACTTTCCTTTATATATGTTACTGTTTTCATCTTAGCATTTTTCAACTATATAGGAATTTGTGGAACAACCTTCAAGGCCCCATTCCAATTTGAATTGTCACAGATAGTTAATTTGGGTACACTGTGAAGCTTCATACAATGATGTGTATGCGCGGCATGATCAACAGTGACGACATTAAGACAAATGCGACATTAATCTATAAAATAGTCGCCTTTTACCTCAAGCATATGTGGTGCAATACTAAGCATTCGATTCAATGAGGATATAGTGAGTGTTTGGAACCGCAATTCTGCTGAATATCAGATTAGCATCATCATTTAACCTATTTGTGTGTTTGCACGTACATGCTCATGTGCTCAAAATGTATACGCATGCATGTTCCTAATAACATTCTTGGTTTCTCATGTAGGCCGTAATGGCTTTGAGATATTTGATTAAGTGTCACTTAAACTTCCTCACATCTTTAAATGATGATGTCAGGATTTATCATTTAGGTTTCTTTTCTTTTATATCTAGAGCTACATGTTAATACTATTTCTTCACTTTTATTAAAGCTTAAGGATCATATCACCTAGATTTATTTGAAGTTTTGCAGTTTGAAGTAAATTACAGTTGGCTGTGACATGGTGACATGCAGTGTTAGGAGGAAGTGCTACTGTGACATGGTGACATGGTGACATTTTGAAGTAGATTTCTTTTGATTTTCACTTGGCTTTATTCACTTGGTCAAGAATGTGAACTACTACAAACATACCGAGTAGCATATAAACAAAAAAAGTGAGTTTTTCTAACTTAACTATTTTGATTTCTAAATCAAATAAATGATGGAATACCGTAGTGCAGTGTTGAATTCTACATAGTGCATAATTGAAATATGTTCAGTGTGTATCAGAACCTTTTTGTTTTCTTCTTCATTGACATGGGTGAAATATTAATGTTTATAGTTGACATGATTACACATGTATCTTAATGTTAGCTTCAAATGAAATGGTTAATTTTCAATACACATTTGAGTGTACAAACCTACTGAGTTAGAATGTTAACAAAAGAATTCAAGTATGTTTGTTATTCTATAATGAAGAGTTAACACTATAAATTACTTTGTAAATTATGCATACAACGAAGATAAATTTGAACAGATGATTTTATTTTGTTTTATTTGTGGTCATGATGTATTATTGTTCTCCTTGAGCTTAATTTAAAATTTTGGCCTTTGATTAATGTTAGTTTTAATTGGCCTTGTATCAATGAGTAATCCAATCAGTTGGCATGTTGTAACATTAGTCAAAACTTCAATTTTTGGTTTAGCATTGTCCAAATAAAAACCATTTTAAATGATAATATTGGCTAAACTTTATTGAGCTAAGTGTATGTGATATGTATTAGTAATTCAGTTATGTTTATGTTAAGGCTAAAACCCTCTTTTATTTTAATTTGCAACTGATATTTTTGGTTTTGATTATTTTGCAGCTTTTGTCCAGCAGGTGCTTGTTGCTGGTATGATATTTGTAGGTGGTCTGCTTCGAATTCCTTCTCTGTGGAGTTTAATCCTGGTTAGAAGTAGTCCAACAGTTGCAATTATATCAGGAGAAAATAATCAATAGGAAGCTAGAAATTAGAGTGTTGCTCCATCTTTTTCTTCTAGAATTTTTGCTTATATAGACAGTTTGATTTTGTTTGTTGAAATGACACAAGGTTCTCTTTGCACTCATATTACTTATAAGAGATTCTAACAAAGAAGTCTCCAAAAAAATTCATACAAAGACTTGCAACTCACAAACTAATGTGTAAGATGTAGTTACAATAAAAAGCCTAAAGATATTGTCTCTAATATAACTATAGCTGAAACTAAATTTATTCTATAGATTGAAAAAACTGACAAATTACTCTTCGGCCAGTAGTAAATATTATGTTAAATCTATTTCATCACACTCATTTCTTTCAAATTATCTAATAAGTATTCACTAATGTTTAAAAAAATAAGATTATCTTTTAAATATATTTTATAAATTTTTTTGTAGTCACTAATTTTTAAAAAAATAAGATTATCTTTTAAATTCGATTTATTTATTATCGTCAAAAATACTAATTAATTAATTTTTTTAATTTTAATAAAATTAACAAGGGTTGTTGTCAGCATAATATCTATTTTAATTTAATCAACAATTATTTTTATTTGAGAAACAAAATCATTAATTTCAAATATCAAATTTTCTTTTTATTTTCTTTCTTCTGACAAGTAATATATTTGAGTTTATATTATTATGGCTTATTTATAATTAAATAATTTATTTTAAATTTAAATGTATTTTAAATATATTTTCTACCACATTAAATAAATTTATCTGTGCACGTTATTTATACATGCCTCAAATAAAATATATAAATACACCTATAATTAGAACTTTATATCACATTTGGATCCTCTCAAAATAAAAGACTATAAAAAACTACTTTTTTATTTTATATATTAATTACATTATATGGTTAAAAAATTACTTTTTTATTTTATATATTAATCTACAATATAAGAAAGTTAACTGCTCTGGAAAATACCGAATTGCCCCCTTGCTTCCATATTGTTCCACGTGGCTACCTTGGTTGCTATTCTTTACTCCATGCTATGCTATCAATTGCTACCTGCTTTTGCTACCTGTTCTTTTGGACATGTCCAATCCGTCTGCTATGCCTCTTCCACACCCTTTCTCAAATCTCATCCTTTTCTTTTTCTCTTTCTTTCTCGTCTGTGCAGAGCTTCATCTTCTTTCTCCTTATTCTTCTTCCTCATCCCCAACCTTCTCTGTCTTCTTATTCTTCTGTTATCGCCGGGTTTAAAGTTTTGGTAACATCGTCACCATCCTCTTCTCCTCTTTCGTTATATTCGTATCACACCGAAACAAGAATGGTGTGCAAATAAGTTGGATTTTGATTTTAGAGTTTCATCTATTTTTCTGATTTCTTCTGATTTAGTGTTTGTTGTTTCAGATTTGGTTGTGTTGGCTCACACGGAAGGGGGAAGATGTGTCGAAATCTACAATATAAGAAAGTTAACTGCTCTGGAAAATACCGAATTGCCCCCTTGCTTCCATATTGTTCCACGTGGCTACCTTGGTTGCTATTCTTTACTCCATGCTATGCTATCAATTGCTACCTGCTTTTGCTACCTGTTTTTTTGGACATGTCCAATCCGTCTGCTATGCCTCTTCCACACCCTTTCTCAAATCTCATCCTTTTCTTTTTCTCTTTCTTTCTCGTCTGTGCAGAGCTTCATCTTCTTTCTCCTTATTCTTCTTCCTCATCCCCAACCTTCTCTGTCTTCTTATTCTTCTGTTATCGCCGGGTTTCAAGTTTTGGTAACATCATCACCATCCTCTTCTCCCTCTTTCGTTATATTCGTATCACACCGAAACAAGAATGGTGTGCAAATAAGTTGGATTTTGATTTTAGAGTTTCATCTATTTTTCTGATTTCTTCTGATTTAGTGTTTGTTGTTTCAGATTTGGTTGTGTTGGCTCACACGGAAGGGGGAAGATGTGTCGAAAATTGAATCATCGAAATTTCTTTGGTGAAAAAAACATTGTCTGTTTGTGGCTTTGGCGGAGTTGGAAAGGGGTATACAAAAGCAAAGATGCGAGTTTACGGATCTCATGTGATAGTTATTGACAAAGAAGTGAGTTTTCTTGTCGGTGTTATTTATGTGTTATTGATTTAACTTTATTTCATATCTTATGGATTTATTTTTTTTTTCTTTATCATGTGTTTGTTTGTATTTTGTTTTTATTTTTACGTATCAGTTCCGACTATTGTATTTCAGATTCTTCTTTGCATGCATTCAGAGGTACGCGAGATGATGTCGAATTGTGTGCTTAGGTTGCTCATAATGATGCTCGAGTTTTGTTTGTTTCTATCTTTCATCATGATTTTTTTTAGATTCTACTTTTTTTTCCAGGAGGTAGAAGATAAGTGAATTTGGGTTCATGGCTAAACAAAGCGAAAGATCTGGGTATTGACAGAGGTAAATATGGAAACTGCAATCAATATTGGGTATTCTTACTGCAATTCAATCTTGCTCAAATAAATTTAATGTAGGAGTATTTTAGTTTATTGTTGATTTATTCAAGTTTCATGTATGCCCACCAAGTGTTTGATGAAATTATGCAGTAGATTCTCATGAAGAGTGTATGATGATGAATCACTCATCATATTTAACGAACATATTTAACTCTATGAATCGTGGCATGATTTTTCGTTGCAGGAAGCTCTATTTTCCACGAGCTTTAAAATTTGTATATTTAAAGTATATGTTGTGACAAGGCTTTGAAAATTTGTTTTCTTTTTCTTTCTTAGGTTGGTGATTTTGGTTTGTCGAAAATTAAACGGAATACCTTAGTTTCCGGTGCGGTGCGGGGCACTCTACCTTGGATGGCACCGGAGCTGCTGAATGGTAGCAGCAGCAAGGTCTCAGAAAAGGTAGAATTTTGAACTGTCTAAACTAATCACTTTATTTGCTACAAATATGTTTTGGTTTTTTGATACTGACTTAAACCAAAGCTCATTGATAATTTGAGCTAACCACTTTCTTCGTCGGGTATATATTTATGCAGGTGAAATTGTTAACAACACACTAAGACCAACAATTCTGAATTATTGTGATCTTGAATGGAGGACACTGATGGAGCAATGTTGGGCACCAAATCCAGCAGCTAGGCCATCTTTCACATAAATAGCGAGTCGGTTGCGTATTATGTCTTCGACAACTAGCCAGGCCAAATCACTAGGCCTCAAGGCATCCAAATGATTGAAACAAATGCATGGTGGTGTAGTGTTTGTTTCTATCTTTTGCCATTATTATAGGCATGAATGCTTTCTTTTTTTAATATGGAAATTAATGGTTCATTGATTGGTCATCATCCATGAAAGTATTTGATGAATTTTGTATGTCAAAAGTCCACGGCTGATTGAAAAGTTAAGGTAACATTTTTGGTGTTAAGAGTTCCTGACGTGAAACTTTAATGATTTGTCACATGGCTTTCAAATTTGTTCCATATTTTTATGATTTTTAGTTGCACTTTGATTCATCAAAGAGTGAACAATATTTACTTTAATCTTTATGTTTTTTCTTATGCTATTGATATGTGATTGTTTAATTGGTAAATCATATGCTTTCTAACGTGATTATGAATCTGAGGCTGATATTTTCATGTTGTTAGGTCGTTGAAAATCAAGCCAATAGAGAGATTTAAAGTGATGAAGATCTCATGAATTAATTGTTGATTGTTTTTCAGGCCTAAAAGAAAAGTGGTTCTATTGACAAAGATTGCGGCAGCTGGAAAGGTCAATGAGACTGGGGAGGAACGAACATATGCGAGAAAGAGGCAGCCTGCAATTTCTTTATAGCTTAACTTCATTAAATAGTAAACTTTATATTTATCTACTGATAGAAATCCTTATAACAACACTGATTTTACAGTGGAGAGGTACAAGCTGTCAAAGGAATTCATAAATCTTTGAGTGTTGGCGTAGTTGTGTCGGGTCCATCAAATAAAATATTGGTCTTGAGTGCTACAACACGAATCAAAATCTTATGAAAATGAGATACAGCAGGTTGTTTCAATTTGATTTCTTTTGAAAGTGGTATTGTTTTATTAAGTTTGGTTATGTTGAGCTGAAACGTAAAGGTGTTATGATGCAACTCATTTGTGGGATACTCTGATATGGATACTTTGATTATACACTCTGTTTGGCACATCAGTCAGGTTTCACTCTTCGATCTCCTATTGATTTTGAATGGTGGTTACTCTCTCATATTTATTCTACTTCTCCTTACTTGTGTTTCCGTAGTATAGTTTGATTCTGTTGTGTTGATGTCGATGATGTGAAGTTTTGCATCGTAACTTCAGTCTGCAGGTTGTGTTGCGGAGGAGTTTGTCTAAGAACATTTTGGAACTGAGGCTTGACTGAGAAATCTGAAATGGTAATGATTGTTTGAGAATTTTTATGGGTTGAGCGAGGACCGAGTGGCTTTGAGTGAGGTGGCTTAAAGTCCCTATTTTCCAGGCTTTCAACTTGTGAACCGTGTATGAGAGAACTCATGAGTTGATTGACGACTTCATCAATTAAATCGAGCCTTACTTATATGATTCTTGGATTCTTAAAGTTTGCTTGAGAAACATTTTGAAAATCATGATTTCTGCTCAATTATGCAATTTTAAATTTCTCATAATTTGTACTGACTCTAATTCAACCATGCTTGAAATATGTGATTTTCTTTTGAGCTTTACTGGTATGCCTGAAAAATTGCTTTGAATGGATCTGGCATATTCATGTATTGATGTCAATTAGAGGTTAGGGTGGTCTGTTAGGCATGTGCATGCTGTTTATGCGAATGTTGGGTGCACCTCCGCACATTGGAGTAATCTCTCATGTTGCATTTAAAAAAAATTTATCTAGAAAAGACATATATTTTTTGGTAGTGAGAGTTTATATCATTTTATGGTTCGTTTGGTTGGAGAGCAATTCCATATTTAAAAAGGCCTTTTTATTGATATTTTAGAGGTATTTGTTTTTCCTTACTTTGATATGGAATGGGATTGTGTTTTTGGTTTCTCTTTAATATAGTATATATTTAATATAAGAATCCTTCAACATAGATAAAATGGTAATTTGAAATTGAAGTTATTGGAAAAGGTTTGCTTTGAATTTTGTTTCGGTAGTGTTTTTATACCTCAACAGAGACACTCAGCAAAAGAATACTTAGTTCAATTTTTTTTAGGCTTATGAGTTTTTAATTTTGATATGCACCCTAAGGTTGGTTTGTTTTGTCGCCAATATATCTCTACAAGCAGTGAGATATTTGCTTACTGATATTTGGCTACTGATATTGTGTTACAAGCAATGAGATATCTCTATAATATATCTATGTATGGAACATGTATGGTGCAACCATGACCTATGAAGGTTGGCATAATTTTGTTGGGAATGAAATGATTGTAATCTACCTTGTACTGTTTGTCTGTCATGTTCATGTACTCAAACATGTTTGATGTAAAACTTAAAAAATAATAAATCTGTTAAATTATCACAGGTGTACTTTTTATCAAAGGTATTTTATGTAGGAAAGAACCATTTTTTCTTTCTACTTGCAGAAAAGGTCTCCAACTTGTACTCAGTGTTGTTTCTATCCTTGGGGTTCAATTTATAGTTCTAAAATGTTTTTTACAATTTTAGATTTTAAAAAGAGTATAATATAAGAAAATTTATGCTTTTAAAATGAAATTTATAATATTTTTTAACTTAGTTTTAGTGTATAAAATAAGATGCTAAAATAATATTATGTTTTACTAAACTTTTTGTACACGAGAACATTAAGTTATTGATCAAAATATTGATTATTAACGGGACATGAAGTTACTGATCAAATTGATTATTAACGGGACATGAAGTTACTGATCAAAATATTTTTTAAGGTTGACGGGGACATGAAATTATTGATCAAACTAATATTTGTACACAGAAACATGAAATTATTGATCAAAATATTGATTATTAACGGGACATGTAGTTACTGATCAAAATATTTTTTTATTAATTATATATTCAATTATTATTTTTCCACAGATAAACAAATATTTTTTTATTAAAAAATATATATTTGAAACAAATGCGCGTCCCATACCAGAACTCGTGCGAACGCACGGGTTTAAAATTATTTACATATTTTTAAAACTTAAAAGTTAAAGGATACGGTAAAAAAAACATTCTCAATATTTTAAAAACCCTCTTTAATTTAGAAATTTGCATCAAATTAAGGAGGTTTTAATTTATCATTGAAACTCATGTGAATTTTATTATTGAGACTCACTATTTTCACGGGTCATTATCACCACAATACCTTTCATCGTAATACATTATTCATCTTAATGTAGTATATACATTTTTAAATTAACAATCCTCCATTATCTCTAATGTAGTGATACTATGTTTACAGGTCATTATCACCACAATTCTTTTTTTATTTTAATCAACAAAATATTTCTACATATTTATAATTATGGGTGATATTTGTAAATATTTATAGTTATTAATCATATTTATAAATATTAGAGATATTAAATTTATCATGTTGTTGATTTGATAAATATTTATTTTTAAACATTTTCAATTAGTAGTAATTTTATAATAACAATTGTATATCATCAATAACTCAGCCTTATTGAATGACCTAAGATATGAATAATTATTGTATTTCCATGTTCTTTTTTTACATTCCATCTATATTATGTTTTGTAAATCTTAAATAAACATTTCTCATTCGAATTTTTAAACTCCATTTTTTTACGTTTTTAATACATTATTCATCTTAAGATTTGACTTACCCGTGCGGACGCACGGGTCTTCTACTAGTTACCTACTAAAACTCTTATATTAGACTCCAAACGCATCTCCAACTATATGGTGGTAAAAAATATCAAACAAAATAGTTAAATATATTCATAGTGGATTTTACTGTGAATTTTTTTAATAGTCTAATCTTGTAGTGGGTCGTTTGTTACCTAAAATATTTATTATGAAAATTATTATAAGACAAACTAACATATTGCTCACGCATAATATTACATCCTCTTATTTTCACATTTTTTTTACTCTAACATATATTTCGTCCAATCTAATGAGTAAATAAAATAAATAATTCATTCATTCATAAAGACACATTAATAAATAAAAATAATAAATTGTTCAAAAATACTTGCTTTGTCACATATAATTAATGTATCTAGTCTATATAGACAATACATTAACTATTCAATAAATCTAAAAAAATGAATTCCTCTTCTAATATTGGACGGAGGGAGTAGATACTAAAAAGTAAAAATGGTAAAATAATGATCTCTCCGATTTGACATTATTACCCTCGAAATATAGCCGTTAAGAAAGACGTTATTCAAAACAAAATCCGACCGTTAGAAAATACCAATATTTCCTTTTCTGCTATTCACCTATCATCTTTTCTTCGCCCTCTTTCTCTCCAATTGCTGCAAAAACCAAACCAAAGATTCAAGATCTAGAAGCAGCGTGCTTGTTGTGAGCGAATAACCGCAACAAAAATGGTAGAAAATGGAGAACAAATTCGAAGTCCCGTAATCCGAAAGAAAGCGGCTTTGATGGAATCAAATAGCCAAAATATGGCTTCTTTTATCAGTCCTAGGTTCAAATCTGCTGCTGCTATGGCTGGTTGGGATGAAGAAGCACTTATGCTTGCCGCTCTCATTGTTGAAGATACCCCGGATCGAGATTCCAAACAAAAGAAACGGCTTGTTTTGAATTCCAAATCGCCGCTATCCAATTCATCAAGGTAATCACCATTTGCTGCTTTTTTGTTCATCTTTTGAAATACCCATCTGTAATTTGTATTATTTTTGTTAAAAATTGGATCTTTACTAAGAATGTTGGGTTGATTAGGATTAGGGTTTATCTAAATGTAATTTTTTTGTTGAAGAATGTTTGTTTTATTTGTAATTGGGGTTAATTTGAGTTGTTATTTTGTGTTTAGGAAACGTAGAGCTTTGAGGAATCCACAACCGATTGTTCTTGATCTTGATGAAGATGAAACCCCCAAAAAAGGTAAATTATCATGATTTTGATTTTGATTGTGATTCATGTCTATTTGAAGTGTGTTCTATTTGATTTATGTGATGGTGTTATTGATGAACAGATAGTGGGAAGAAGAAGAGAGAAAAGAAAATTTGTGTCGGCGAAGAAAGTAAAGTTGGAGAAAAGGAATTGACTAAGAAGGGATCTGATGTTAATTCTAATAGTTCTGGTCTTCCTTGTATGGATAAGCTAAGAGAGGAGCTTTCATGTGCAGTAAGATTCTTGTGATGTTTCATTCTATTTTTCTGTAGTTTTATGATGTTGTTTAGAGACAGATGGTGATTTTTATGTGTTGTTATGCAGATTTGTTTGGAGATATGCTTTGAGCCAAGTACCACTCCTTGTGGTCATAGGTATGAAATTCAAACACATGCTTTAGGAGTTTTCCTTTTCTGATTTGGCCAATTGAAGTTTTGCTATAAAATTCCTTATGAGATACTAGTACAATTTTATTTTATATGAATTCTTAGATTTTTGACATAGAATATATAATTTTGCAGCTTTTGTAGAAAATGTCTGAAATCTGCTGCAGACAAGTGTGGCAAAAAGTGTCCCAAATGCAGGCAATTGATAAGGTATATAAAATTAACTATAAACTGTCTAGTGACCATTGTTTTAAAGTGCGCAATCTGCCTATTGTGCTAAAGAGTGGCCGATGCAGCTGCCATATTGTGGCCGTAATTGTGGTTGTCGTGCAAATTAAGATTATGCTTATAAGGTTTCTGTTCAATAAATTGTTGGTAGCTCATGATGATAATAACATGTTGCAGCAATGGACGATCGTGCACGGTGAACACGGTTCTCTGGAACACGATTCAACTTCTATTTCCTCAAGAAATTGAAGCAAGGAAAGTTGCTGCTGCTAGCGCCATAAATAATAGACAAGCTGTTCAGAATCCAATTCCAGAAAAAACATTCTATACTAGCACAAGGAATAGAAGTTTACAACCATATCCGTCCAGTAGGAGTATGAATTCAAGGAGAAACGAGGCGGCAACAACACAGGATGAAGAGGATGCTGCATTGGCTAGAAGGCTGCAAAGAGAAATTGATAGAGAAAACAACAACCGTAGAACTTCAACATTATCATCGATGGTTAGAGCGAGGTCAAGAAGAGGGGTTTCTAACCAAGATGAAGATGCTGCTTTTGCTCTAAGGTTGCAAAGAAATGAGTTTATGCAAGCTTTTAGAAGTAGCAGCCAGGAACCGTCATCTTCTTCTTCCTCCACATTATTAGCTGGACCAAATTTGAGGGCTATGGCAACTAGAGCCATGAATCTTCGTAATAGAGAGAGAAGGGTTTAATGATCAAGACAACTGGAAATGTATGCAAAGATGGCTAATACATAGGTCATAATTATCCTGCAAGATGGGCTACAAATCTTATGTGTGGTGATTCTTTTGATATGCTAAGAAATAACACAAATTGTATTAAACAAAACCATTGGAGTAGAATATGCTAAGAACTTGGAGTCATATGTATTGATGTAGTTTAATTTTATAAGATTGGCAATATTATAATAGGTGTAAGCAAGTAGTCAAGCACGGGATCTTAAGTAAAATTGGACAGTCTGTGAAAGATTATAAAAGTAAGATCGTAGCACGGCACTTAAGATCTTACCAAAGGGCAAAATGGTAAATTCACATAGACAAAAACATGAAAATTATAATACATAAACAAGATAACCTATTAATCACAACATTCAACAAAAAACATAAATATAACAAATAAGTAGTCTAATCATCTAAGATATTATGCATTATGACAAATATGTAGCACCACTTTTAGCCGTTGATGAAGCAGTTTATGATCCTTTATTTGAAGTCATTATAGAGGGCAGAATCGTGGGAGAAAGAAGATGAACGCGAAATTGGGATGATAACGGAGGGAGAAGAACAAAGACGATAGTAGGGGGAGATGAATGGCGAAGATGATGGTGAAAAGTTTTTGTTTTTCGTGGAAGGAGAAAAGTATCGTATGAGGAAGATGCTGCAACCATTTTACGTTTTTAATTTTAGGGTTAGGAAAGACATAACTTAAGTAAGACAGAAAAACAGGTTCACTTAAAAAAATCCGACCCGGTTAGAAAGTCAAACAAAACAGGCCCAGCACTATGGTTTTTACGATCTTACTTAAAAGATCTCGATCTTGACTACAAAGCATACGAAAAAGATTTCTGCAAGATCTTAGCACTAAAAGGCAATAAAAGATCGTAAGATCTTACGATCCTACGACCAAGATCTCGATCTTGACTACCTTGCTCGTGTAAGCAGTTCTTTTTATAAGATTAAACAAAACGATTGGAGTAGAAAATAATTTATTTCATGCAAAATGGCTACGAATCTTATGTAATACAAGATTGGCAATGATACAGGTCAGAAACATGTACGATTTTGTCATGCACATCTCGGGAGGGAGGTTGTAAGGGGTTACAATAAATGGCCAACAAGAATACGCACTTCCCGACGCTTGGACATATGGAGCAAATCCATCAAAGCATAATCCAAGCCTGACGTTTCTAAGTTCTGCAGCAAAATCAAGATGTATTCGATCAAAGTGCTTCTAAACCTCGCCATCAGATGGATGTCGCATAGTGCCTGGACTTGTTTGGTTTGTATGATGCCATGTCATTTGACTTGCACTATGCATTGAAGCAAACATTCTTTTTAACCTTGGTATAATTAGAAGATAAAACATGGACTTCAGTGCTACACGTGTTTGCTTACGGTTAACGGCTTTACTTTGAACTTGGTATCTTGGACAATTACAAAACTTACATTCCTCCAACAATCCATCATTAGTACTAAACTCATTGTCATAAAACAACATGCAACCATTAATGCAACAATCAATTTTTCTTACACTTAAACCCAACTTCGACACCGACTTCTTTGCATCATAAAAAGTTGTAGGCAAGTTGTCTTTCGTAGTAGTCGAGTCCAACATCATTTTTATGAAGAATTCAAAACACTGATCATGAACATTCCAATTTGCCTTGGCGACCAATTATCTCACACACATTGATAACTTTGAGTCTGATGACCCTTCAAACAACGGTATATTCATCTCATTCAACAACTGATAAAATCTCTGCGCTTCCTCATTCGACAACTATTCCCCATCAAAATCTTCAGGTTGATTATAGGTCACGTTCACACCAAAAGCATCCTCAACCATGTCACCGATCAGATTAAAGTTTTCCTCATATTCCATAGTCGGTCTACTACTTGAAGCATGTGTATTGCTAGTCTCGGATACGTTCCTTGGCAGTTTTTCACCATTAGACGTCCATATACTAAAAATCTAACATATAATACCTACTATATATTCTATTTTTTTAAGTTATGTTTTATTCTAATATAATAAAAAATATATTTAATATTTAATATATGCTCAAATAATACATTGTATACAAATAATTTTTTTAAATAGTTTAAATTTAAATAATCTACATTATTAGTCTATATTATATGCTACAAATAATAAAATATTTTTTAAACAAATATTACAAATAATACATATAATAATATTATGTGTTTGTTTTAAATACATATTTAATAAAATATTTTTAATACATCACTATTATTTTTTAATTAAAAAAATATAATAAAAATCAAACATATAATACATATCATGTAATCTATTCTTTTAACTTTTATGTAATCTATTCTTTTAACTTCTATTTTATTCTAATATAACACACACACACACACACACACACACACACACACACACACACACACACACACACACACACACACACACACACACACACACACACACACACACACACACACACACACACACACACACACACACACACACACACACACACACACACACACACACACACACACACACACACACACACACACACACACACACACACACACACACACACACACACACACACACACACACACACACACACACACACACACACACACACACACACACACACACACACACACACACACACACACACACACACACACACACACACACACACACACACACACACACACACACACACACACACACACACACACACACACACACACACACACACACACACACACACACACACACACACACACACACACACACACACACACACACACACACACACACACACACACACACACACACACACACACACACACACACACACACACACACACACACACACACACACACACACACACACACACACACACACACACACACACACACACACACACACACACACACACACACACACACACACACACACACACACACACACACACACACACACACACACACACACACACACACACACACACACACACACACACACACACACACACACACACACACACACACACACACACACACACACACACACACACACACACACACACACACACACACACACACACACCATTTTATTTTTAATAGATTCTATTTTTTAATAAATATTATATATTTAAAAATAAATTCTATTTTAAAAAAATAAAATACTACATATTCTGTTTAAAGATTCTATTTTACTAAATATTATATATTTAAAAATATATTTTATTTTACTAAATAAAACTTATTCTGTTTTTTAATAAATAATAACATAGATTTGAAAATAAAAAATAAAATCAGTTTTATAAAAAACAATTCCTATTATAATCAAATACAAAATATGTTTAATATATAATAGGCTTAAATAGTCCCTTGGTCCCTGGGTCCCTTGGCAAACGGAAACGGGTTTTGAACCAATGACATTTAGCTTAAAAACACCAAAGGCTTTCCACTCAGCCACTTCTATTACTTGTAATATATTTGCAATTCGTTTGTATACATTACATAATGAGATAATTTTTTTGAAATAGACTTTATTTTATTTTGAGTTTTGGTATTAATTTTACATAACTGCAAATATTTTCATATTATATCCAGTATGCAATGTTGCAAATATTTTGAGTGTTATTTTGAGTTTTGGTATTATTTCCACTATGCAATGTTTTAAATATTTAATATTTACTAGTCTTCAATTTAAAAAATTAATAAATAAAATATTTAATAAATTAAAAAATTGATAAATATTAACGATAAATATCTCAACTATTAAATATTTCAATAATTATATATTTAATAATTATTTCATTATATTTCAACTATTAAATTAGTATATTAAATATGAAATATTAAATATTTTAATTTGTAATAATAATATAATATAGTTAAATAATAATTAAAATGTTTCAAACTATTTAATATATATAAATTACTGTATATTACTATTTATTTAGAACAAAATAAAAATTAATACCGGCGCTTATAAATAAATATATCGTTGTTTATAAATAAAAAATTTGCTGCATACAAAACAAAAATTAGAACAAAATAAAAACAAATATATTGCTGTAATTAGTATATTTAATTGTAATTAGTATAAAACAACATTAAACATAAACATACTATTTATTGTAATTAGTATATTTAATTGTTAATTATTTTTTAGATAAATTAAACAACATTTAAAGAATACAAATATGATACATTTTAATGCATTTAAAAATAACATAAAAAATGCATTTAAAAATAGCATACATTACTGTACCAAAAAAAGAGAGGATACATTGTATTCACTGGCTGGCGTGGGATAAGTTGGCTTGTCCGAAGAGGGATGGAGGATTAGGATTTAGAGATTTTTGGGCGTTTAATTTGGCTATGGTAGCTAAACAAGGATGGAAACTGTTATCCGATCCTGTCTCCTTAGTTTCCAGATTCTTCAAAGCAAGGTATTTTCCTAATTCCTCGTTTTTGAATGCCAATTTGGGTTCTAATCCAAGCTTTATGTGGAGAAGTCTCTGGAAAGCTAGGGATGTTTTGTGTTTGGGCTGTAGGTGGAGTATCGGTACCGGAAGTAATATCAAAGTTTTACATGATTCCTGGCTTTGGGGAAGTACATATTTTCGTGTCAGTGGCCTGTTCCTTGAAGGTGTGTACAACCTAACGGTTCAAGACCTCCTCTTACCCAATAGTAAGCAATGGAATGTCGGTGTTGTCAACTCTTTATTTGAACAAGTGGTGGCTGATCAGATTTTGAATACTCCTTTGATTGAGGAGGTAGTTGATGATGTTCTTATTTGGAATGAGGAGAGAAGTGGGGCCTATAGTGTTCGTATAGGGTATAATTTGTGGAGAAATTCCTATTTATATCTGTCTAATTGGAGGATGGATGGAAATTGGGATAGTTTATGGAATATCTCGGTGCCGCCTAGAGTTAAGCACCTTCTTTGGAGAATTTTTCGAGGTTGCTTACCGTCTCGTAGTAGACTTAGAAATCGTTTTGTTCAGTGCCCTTTGGTGTGCCCGGTGTGTGACTTGGAAGTGGAGGATGACTGACATGTGTTCTTTGGATGCCAAACTTCTAACTCTTGTTGGCGGGCAGCAGGTTTATCTACTATTGTTGATCATCGGTTACAAATTTTTAGTGATGCTAAGTCTCTTATCTTTGATATTTGTAGTCGGGAGGATAAGAAAGATGCTGGGCGTTTTGCTATGGTTGTAGAGAGTCTGTGGAAGAACCAGAATAATATTGTTTGGAACAATAATAGGGAAGATCTTGCGAGAATTGGTATCCAAGCTTATTACAATTGGTTTGATTGGTTTAATGCTCGGGATGATCTTGGTGTGAATATTGATCCTCAGCTCCCTATGGTTCGGAACCCCCCTGCTGTAGGATGGTTGAAGTGTAATGTCGACGCGGGTTTTAATAATTACCATCAAACTACGAATAGGGCGTGGTGGCTTCGTGATAATTTGGGGAGATTTCTTGTTGCAGGTGTAGCTTGGGATAAAGGTATCACTTCACCTATAGAAGCTGAAGCTTTGGCTCTGAAGGAGGCCATCCAGACTGCTATTACCATGAACTTAAATAATGTGATTTTCGAAAGTGATTCCCAAGTGGTAATTCATGCTATTAATTCTACGGTTACTGGGAAGTCGGAGTTTAATATTATTATTACTGCTATCCGGAGATTGTTGAGTCTTGTTACAAACTTTGAGGTGAAGTTTATTAAGCGCCAAGCGAATATGGTTGTCGACTCTTTAGTTAAGGCGGCCAATTCTTGGTCTAGGCGTAGTTTCGTTAATGTTGCACCTCCTTGTATTGACATTTATTTGGTTAATGATATGAATTAATTTTGTTCCTGTAAAAAAAAAAGCAAACAACATTTAATGCATTTAAAAATCAAATATCATTTATAACCAAATAGCATGCATTGCAAATAAATATCAACCAGCACAAGTGGCTTAGTGGAAATGAATGAAAGGAATGATTTAAAGGGAATGGGTTTGAAAATGTTATAATTTGACCCTACAGGGACCAAAATCAATCGCCTTGTGTAACACCCTGGATTTCCGCTTACCCCACAGGGCTTCCGGCCTACCAAGCATGTCACTAGCTTAATCAATACTCCCCCCTGGGTCCGCTTATCGGCTGCCCAGGAAATATTGTTTTTGCCTCCCGCAGGAATCGAACCATGTACCTAGGGGTTAAGTACATATTCATAGCAATTCCTGCTACCAATTGAGTGCGCTGGGTAATATTTAATGGGCCATACCGACGTGATTTCCATGATGCAACCCAGCAAAGTGAAAATCACGTCGCAACTTCTCCAACTGATAGAAGTTTGCTACACGTGGAACATGTTGCTAGTTGCGACGTGGAAAGCATGACGCAACAGTTCTAACAACTATTGCATTAACTACTTTTATTGAGTCAAGTCTGACCAAGTCAATTCAAGGTCATCGATTATTCCCTCTAAAGCGTTGCGACGTAGATACCACGACACAACCAAAATTTTCAAAATTTCAGAAATCCCTCCATTAGGTTGTTAGGCTTTTTAATATTTTTTAAATTAATTTAAACCCAGTGACGTTATGACCACGTCGCAAATATACTTTTTAAAAAAAAAAATCTCTGACTCCCTCCATTTTTAAGTTATCTTCAATATTTATTTATAAAAGGTGTAGGGACGTGGGAACCAAGTCACAACCACCAATTTCTAGCCACGTGATAACCATGTCACAACTTCACGTGGTTGGGGAACATATTTCTTGTAGTGCATTCTTTGAAAAAAATATTTTGAAGAACTAAAAATGAAATTTGAGATATTTATGAGGAAAACAGACATATTTAACCCTAAAATCTTTGATCATATATAAAACTAGTGTCTTACCCGTGCGTTCGCACGGGTACCCGTCGTTTTCGCGCATTGTGATTGAGAAAAATAAAAAATATTAGTAAAAGATTAAGTTTGGGGTAAAATTGAAAAAGTTATAAAAATAATAATATTTTATTTGACAAATTATAATGAAGGAAAAGTTAAAATTCACAAATTATAACGAAGAAATATTCAATAAAATCATATAATTCAATTAGTGATAACTATGGCTAGTTAAGGAGAAAATTAGTTATTTTGGCTCAATTATAACTACAAACTATCAGCCCAATCTCAAACGATCAGCTCTCTCTTGTAGGCCAATGAGAAACCACTACAAACTCCATTTATAATAATGATTCATTCAAAATACATAATTGATAGAAAAATATTTTGACCAGTTACTTCATTTTCCCGTTAATATTCGTTATTTTGATAAGTAACTTCGTATTCCCGTTAATATTTCAAATTTCTTCCCGTTAATTTTCAATATTTTGATTAGTAAGTTCATGTTCTTGTTAATATTCATTATTTTGATCAGTAACTCCTTGCTCTCGTTAATATTCATTATTTTGATCAATAAGTTCGTGTTCCGCTTAATATTCCAAATTGTTTCAGTAACTTCGTGTTCCTGTTAATATTCAGTATTTTGTCAATAACTCCGTGTTTTCGTAAACATTTATTATTTTGATCAGAAACTTCGTGTTCCCGTTAATATTCAAAATTTGTTTTCGTTAATTTTTAAAATTTGGATCATTAACTGAATGTTTTCGATAATATTCACAATTTTGACCATTAATTTTGTGCTCCCGTTAATATTTAATATTTTAATCTATAACTCCGTGCTCCCGTTAATATTCAATATTTTTATCAGTAACTCTGTGTTCCCAGTAATATTCAATATTTTGATCAATAAACTTCATTTCCCGTTAATATTAAATTTTTTACCAATAACTTCATGTTCCCCTTGATATTTAATGTTTTGATCAGTAACTTCGTGTTCTCGTTGATATTTAATATTTTGTTCAGTAACTTCATGTTCCCGTTAAAATTCAATATTTTGATCAGTAACTTCATGTTATCACTAATATTCATTATTTTGATCACTAACTTCGTGTTTCCGTTAATATTCCAAATTTGTTCCTGTTAATATTCAATAGTTTGATTAATAACGCCATGTTTCCGTTATTATTCAATATTTTTAGCAGTAACTCCATAATCCCGTTAATATTATATACTTTGCTCTATAATTTAATACTCACATTAATATTCAATATTTTGATTACTAACTTCATGTTCTCGTTAATATTCAATATTTTGATTAATAACTTCATGTTCCCGTTAATATTCAATATAGTTTGATCAATAACTTGGTTTTCCTGTTAATATTCAATATTTTGATAAATAACTTCGTGTTCTCATTAACATTCCAAATTTATTCTCGTTAATGTTCAAAAAATTTATCAGTAACTTAATGTTTATGTTAATATTCAAAAAAATCATCAGTAACTTCGTGTTCCCGTTAATATTCAAATTTTGTTAACAGTTAGAATAATATATTCATTGTTATTATCTTTAAAATGCAACAAATATTTTTTCTATTATATTACTATTATTATTATTATAGATTTTTTATCATAAAATATTTTATTAATGCTTTTTGTTATTTTATAACTAAAATATAATTATTTATTATCATACTATTAATATGGCTCTATATTTATTCCAAAAAATATTTTTCGATTACTATATCTTCTTGTATTAAAAAATAAGGGGTTAAATACTATTCACCCCCTGCCAAATTAGCGAGATTCGGTTTTCCCCCTTATTAAAAAAAAATTTAGCCTTCGCCCCTTAGAAAACAAGATTCTGTTTTCAGACACCCCCTATCCCTTGTTTGGCTGACTGGGCGAGGGGAATCTTGTTGACTAGGCATGGTATCTTGCTGACCGGGCATGTTTTTGGAAAGCTTGCAAAATTGCAAATAATCAAACTTGCAAAAGCTGGGTTTCGAGTAACAATGGTTAATAGTTGCATAACCAACCACTGAAGCAGAATGCTCAATTCTGTTTTAATTTCCAAAGCAAATAAATATATATATATATATATATATATAAATATATATATATATATATATATATATATGTATATATATATATATATATATATATATATATATATTACCTTTATATATTACTTTATTTATTTATTTATTAATATACTTTATTACTAATATATTAATATATGTTTATATATTACTTTATTAATGTTTATTAACATTTTAATGTTATATATATTTTAAATTTTTAAAATTTAACTGTTAATGTTATATATATTTTTAATGTTATAAAAATTTAACATTTTAATGTTATATATATTTAACATTATAAAAATTTAACATTTTAATGTTATATATGTTAACTGTTAAATTTAACATTTTAATGTTATATATATTTTATAAATTTTTTATAAATATATATATTAACATAAATAAAAATTTTACAAATAAAAATATATGAACGTAAATAAAAACGTAAATTTTACATATTTATATATATTTTAAATTTATTAAAAATTTTAAATATTTTTAATAAAAACGTTAATAAATATATATAGATTTAATTAAAAAAATTATAAATTTTTAACATTTTATAAATATTTACATTTTAACATTTTAAAAATATTAATATTATTTTATAATAACTTAAAAAAGCTGTACATAAAAAATATTTAAATAATTATATAAATGTATTATTTAATTATTATAAAATATTTAAATGTGTTTTAATTAATATATGCATGTTTTGTTGTTAATTAAAATTATTAACTTTTTATATAAATGTAAATTAAAACGTTTTTTTTAAATATGATTATTAAATAATACATTTATATAATTATTTAAATATTTTATATGTACAGCTTTTTTAAATATAATTATATAAAAAAACGTTAATTAAAAAGTTAATTAAATAAAAAAACGTTCTAATTACAGTTTTTTTAATTTATATATTATTGAAAAATTTAATTAAATAAAAAACATTTTAATTAACATTTTAATTTATATATTATTAAAAACGTTAAAATATTTAAAATACATTTATATAATTATATGAAAAAAACGTTAAAGTATTTTAATACCTTTTAAACATAATTATAAAAAAAGTTAATTAAAAACGTTAATTACCTATTTTATAAAAAAAAACGTAAATTAAAATACTTTTAAACATTTTATAATTATATAATTATTAAATAATACAGCTTTTTTAATTTATATATTATTGCAAAAGTTAATTAAAAAACTCATTAATATGTACAGCTTTTTTAATTTACATATTATTGAAAAAGAATGGTGTATTATTATATAGAACTGTTTTGCCATTATAAACAACAAAGTATGCATGGTTTGGTGGTAAGCTTGCAAGTTTCTAGCCTTAGAGACCTGGGTTCAAATCCTAGGTTTTGCAACTTATTAATTTTTCAAACTTTCCAAATGCAGCAGCCACGTCATCCAAACAAGGATATTATGGCGCCCAGTCAGCCAAACATGGCGCCCAGTCAGCAAGATTCCACAAGCCCAGTCAGCCAAATATGGAATAGCATGGAACAGGGTTTTCTTGAAAATAAAATCTTTTTTGTTAAGGGGTCAAAGCTAAATTTTTTTTAATAAGGGGGAAAACCGAATCTCGCTAATTTGGCGGAGGGTGAATAGTATTTAACCCAAAAATAAAATATTTTTATATAAATTATAGTCTTTATTATAATTATATAATAATAAAAAATTTAATATAACTATATAATAGTCACAATCCTTAATATAACTATATATTATTATTATATATTTATATTAATCATTTTAATTAATACGAAATTATATTTGTTAATTAATTTTTTATTATTTTTAAAACAACCATATATGTTTGTAGAAAAATATTTATCAAATAAATATAACTATATTCACGGTATAAAGTAATATGGGTGTTAGGTCTAGAAAAGAGTGGAGGAGATTTAAATTAATAAATATTTATGACTCTTAATATAACATAACGAATATTTGTGACTCTTAAAGAATATTAAATAAAATAAAAATTGAGACATTAACAAAATAGTTAATGTAATAATTATATAATTAATTTGATGATAAAGTCTAATGAAAGATTCGTTTTTACTCTCACTAAATAAAATGAAATATGTTAAACTTATTTCCTATAAATACTAAATCAACATTTATATTTTCACAACTATTATTTTTTCCCGTAATTACACTAATAAAACAGATTTATTAAATTATTATATTAGTTGTTTAAATTTTGATAAATGACACATATATTTCTAGTAGCTGGATTTATTAAATTATTATTATATGTATTGATATCAAATATAATAATGTATTAAATATTTTCTACAGCCAAACATGTTAGTTTAGAGTTAAATTTGTTCACATTTAATGTAAGCCACAATGTAAGCAAGGATGATTAGAAGATTAAACTGTAACAGCTTAATGAAGACATATATCATTAACAGCTTAAATCCAAATGCATATATCATTTGTGAATATAAGCGACATGTCCACATAAACATATATTATTAAGCTGTGATTAGAATGCATACGTGTTTTAGAGCAGGAGTACATATGCTTAAGCTCTATAAAGGCTATTATGAAAATATAAGAATTGATTAAGATACTACCAATTTAATGTTACAAACAGAACAACTTATAGTATCACAAAGACTTGTAATTGACTTTGAGCTTCCTTTATCCTTATATCGTTAAGCTTAAAGAGTGAAGACAAATGAAAATGTTTCTAATTTGTTGCTGATGGTTGGAAAAACAGCAAGAGTAATCAGCAATGTATCATCTTCAAGCTTCTTGACTTGTGGTTAGTCCAGCAATTTCACTCAGTGGCTTCCACATAAACTTTCTGCTGATCATACACTTAAACACCACAATTATTTCTTATCTAATAATACCAAAAGTAATAAAAAATTACTTCAAAACTTAAAAAGCAGAAACATGAGATATATAAAATAGTTCACTACTATTCATTACTTTCAAAGTTTCAATTCAGATTTCAATCAAAGTAATTGGTCAAAAACGTGTGACTTTGGATCTTTGACAAACAAATTAAATTCATTATTCCATTCAGGAATTATTTTGTTGTGCCTTACAAATACACACATAAACATTACATAAGCAATAGCTTTTTGTCAGTGTTGAAATTATAATTTTAAAAGTTTCAAAACAGGAAGGGAGTAACAATCAGAATAATGTTATGAAAGAAATTAAAATTATAAAATGTACATTACTCAATCATCAACAAAAAAAAATCACATGTTAAGAATGAAAGTCTGTACCAGGATGCCAAAATTACCTTGCTCAACACCACCAGTCCAGCACCTGCAGAGATAAAACCAGTAGCTTCCATTCAGCATTTCCTTAGTGTTACTTTCTGCATAAAATCAATCAGTGCTCAATCAGTACATATCAATTCAATTCACATTGCAGAACTATTTATTTTATATATCACTTAGCCATTACAAAATGTTTGATTCCCAAGGATAGTCATGACGTCGAAAACTGTCATCCCCGCAAATCTTATCACCATCACATTATGTACCTCAAACATTATGTACCTCACAATCTTATCACCATCAGCGTACCACGCAATCTTGTCTCCTCTCTGATATTCTCTTTCACTGCAGCCAAACAACACCATAACCAAAACAAAAAATCAAAGTACGTAATCAAATTTGATATCAGAAAGAAAAGAAAAAAAGCAAAACCAAACAACATTCACGATTCAGTTTTGCTCAAATTCATAGTGAAGGATTTTGTAGAATGATAGTTGATACCATAAGATAATAAGATCTAAGCATTACCTCAACAGTCGGAAACCCCAGATTCATCGCCGTATCAGATATTTTGGTTGGTACCCTGTTTCTCCTTTTTGATATCGCAGATTCTCCTTTTGAAACGATTCTGAAACTGTTACTTCAATTGCATGAATATAGGGAAGATTGGAAGTGGAAAAGGGAAAACAATAAATCACAATGATTTGGGTGGAAGCGGTTTGGAACGTGGATAGGCAGAGAGAGTAAAGAATGTGTAACTGCAAGATCATGAGAGGTTGAGAAGTTGAATGCAGAGAAGTTCAATGATCAAGGAAGAAACTGCCGCAGCCCACAATTAAAACTAATGATTAAAAGGCAAAAATTGGAAGAAATGATGTGGATTATTGTGGGAAGAGATGCTGATGTGGATAGCCTAAGAATTGCTCAAATGGTAGACTTTTCTTATATGATAGATTATTATTTATTTAGTGGAAAAATTTATAAAAAAAAACATCATGAAAATGTAAATTAGAGCATGGTGTTAGAAAATAGTGAAGGCTCATGCCCATAGACCAAATGTTAACTGATCTTTTTTAAGATTTACAACAAGGTCTTATGAAATTCGCATATGTCCTAAAAGATGTCGAGACACTGATCTTTGAACAACACGCAATGACAATATATCCAAAATAAACATTGCACAAAAATAAATGAACACAACAAGTTGTTCCCCAGTTCAGTGTATAACAACACCAAGCCAAGGATAAGTCTATTATGATAGTATCAGTTTGAAGTCTTATACAAACAACCCCCGATTTACTGTCTTCTCACCTAATCACTACCCGTGCTTAACTTCTACCTAAGACTCAACTAGGTATGAGACCCTTCTCATTCCCCTCAATCACAATCGTGATAATAAGAAGAAAAAAACTTTAGAAGACACACTTCCAAGACACACAATCATCCAATGCTTAAAAGTTTATGAATGTTTGAAAGAACTTACAACTCAAAAGACACAGTCCTACTCTTTTATTAAAATTATATTAGAGAGGCTCACAAGACTGCACAAACCCTAACACAAAATACAATGTAAGTTCCATGAAAAAACAAGGTTTGTTGCTTTCTATTTAAAGCAGTCTTTAGTATTGGATTGGGCTTCAAAACCGCAGTAGGGCAGTGTTGTAAAATCTCCAATATCTTCTTCATGACGATAAGTATTCAATCCTTAGTTTCCTAAGTAAGATCCATGCTTAGAAACTAAGAATACATCTTGAAAAAAAAATAAAATCTTTTATCCTTAAATCAAGCGCCACATTGGATTGCATACTATTCCTTGAATACTCTGCATCTGTAACACAAAGATCTAAAAAGCTCAGCCCAGCTGTCCACAAACACGATGTCGAATGATTATGCATATGATATCTTGCTCGACTTGTTGCTCCAGTTGATAGAACATCTTGTTCAACATATTTCTCTATAAGTTAATTTTACCAAACATAATATCAATCATAAAAACAGAGAATTAACGTTATGTTCATCCACCACAATTCACTTACAGTAAACCCGTAACTATGAGTATTCATGTTCCTTGCATAAGTCGGAAAATACACTTGAATCATATAGGAAGTCATAGTAAAATCTTACAAATTTCTCTAGACAGTTTCAAGTCACATTAGAATACTAACAACACTTTACATCCCTGAGATAGCAAATGAATGACACTAATCATGAAATAATCAACATGATAATCCAACAGATGACTACATTGTTTAATCAATTCATAGACATTTCCTTTGTAACTTATCAAAAACAAGCCCCCCATATAGGTTAGATTGTTAATGTCCGGGGGAACCAAGCAATGATACTAATAATAATGTAATGGTGAGTAACAATATTACCTAAGGGATTTGATTCTTGATCTCTAAGTTCCTCAATATTGATAATTTCATCCAAAAACTAAGATATAATGTTGGGGAAACACATTGAGAATGTTGTAAAAAAGAGTTTTAAATAGACATTAGTTTAGTGTAAGCTATGCAAATAGACCTTTTTAAATCTCCATTCCCCAATAATGTCTTAGAAGTTGACCCAGATGGACTAAGGTTATGAAATTCACTATGTTTTTTTTTTTTTTTGTTGAAGAAGAAGAGGAATCAAGCATAGAACATTTAGTTAAATATCAAATTGTGTGTGGAGACGTGACCGATGATGAATATTGGAAAACAGAGTATTTTGTGAATTCTTTAACTAAAGATACATTCATGTGGTTCACTATTTTTCCTTGAATTCAATTTTAAATTGCATGCATTTAGAAAATTTATTCCAATAACAATTCTTTAAAGAAGAAACACATGTTAATGTCTTCACCAAAAAAAGGTTAATGTCATAGACTTGGCCAAAAATTCAAATAAAAGATAATGAATCTATTTATGACTTAGTACAAAAGCCCACAACATAAATGAAGTATGATGCTCGAAAGAAAATGGTGAGCCAACTTAAAAGTATGTTATAACTGGTAGATAGTGTCAGATAAATTAAGTAATAAAACCTCTAAAATGAGAAAATAAGAAATAATGAAGGGTTACCTCGAAAATAAAAAGGTTCTTACATGATCTTGGTAGAGAGTGCAGATGTGTTAGGTGACTCTTGCAATGAGTCCACCGATTAGAGTGTTAATGTGGCTAAGTTAAAATGAGGGTCACCATATAAGTGCCCACATTTCAGACTCAATGAGTCAAACATATTCAAATTATAATAAACAGAAAATAAGCATTTAATATTAGCAAGACAACTACATTTTTTTTAATCAGCAAATATTTTTGGGATAAAATCCTCTATTTTGGGATAAAATTAAATTATTAGAAACATGTCATCATAACGACACAAGATACTTGTTTTCTAGTTAAAATACATATTATTTTTTTATTTAAAAATTTAAGTTTAATGGACATGCACGGTATAAAATAATTTAATAAATAATAAATTAAAAATAAAAAATGTGTTATGTCATTTAAATAAATTTAAAATATAAATTTAAAAAAAAAAACATTTTCAATTTATGACTTAAGTGGAAAACAAATTAAATTGCCCCATATTTTTCCAACTTCCTCCGTACCGTAACCTAGAGAGCTCTAGAACCTCTTACACAACTGTCAATGGTCTTTTTGTTGAAAAGGGCAAAATTGAAACATCAAATTGATTTGTTGTAGAATAAAAATTGATTTGAAGAAGAGAACTTGCGCCTGCAGGTACAACATTCAATGTTACTCTTTTTAATATTCAACTCTATAATCTGCATTTTCTATTTTCTATTCTTTCTCGGTTGTTATTGGGTTTTCACCTTTTTAGTATAGTGCATGCCAAGTGTTTGATAAATTGCTTAGATGTCAAGTGCTTGAAATTGAAATTTCTGCGAAAGGGACACAAATTGGTGCAAACCAATTCGCAAAAGTAACATGAATTGGTTCCCAGTTCCCACGGCAGTGTGAATTATGTTACTATGGACTAAGTAATCTATTTTGACGCATTTCTTATTTTGCAGTTGACAACTTGAACTCTATTACGTAAAAATTTCTACTAGGAAGTTGCGCTTGTAATGGATATAATCTCCCAGCTACAAGAACAAGTTAATTCGATTGCAAATTTAGCTTTTAATACCGTTGGGACATTGCAAAGGGATGCACCTCCTAATCGGCTCGCACCAAATTACCCTGAACCACCACCTGCACAGCCTACGGAGGATGGGGCAAACTTTTCTGAGGAACCAAAGCTGATGAGTGCTTCTTTGGTGAAAGCTGCTAAGCAGGTATGTAGCATAGCATTTTAGTCCGCAATAAAAAGGAACCATTAGGTTGGTGTTTGAATTATGTTTAGAAAGTTTCTAAGAACCGTTAAATATGGCTATGTAGTGTTGTAGAATTGGTGAATAATTTGAATCACTAAACTATGAAAATAGACTATGCTATTCACAGTGGGCTGAATAATCTGCTCTTCTAATAATTCTTATTTTGTCCAGCTATACCTCATTATGCATCCTGCATTCTATTTTCTATCTAAAACACTTCTTCCATTTGAAATCTAACGCGGGGTCCATTGATATGTATATATCTGCTGTTTCTTCTGCAGTTTGATGCATTGGTTGCGTCGCTTCCAATATCTGAGACAGGTGAAGAAGCACAGCTTAAGCGGATTGCAGAACTACAAGTAAGAAACTCTCAGCTCACTGACTGCTCTTTATATGTTATTGATTGACAATAGTTTATAACTGCTCGTAACAAATAGTGTTATGTTATGGCTTTTTCATTCTTTATTGATTTTACCTTATAGGCTGAAAATGATGCAATAGGCCAAGAACTTCAGAAGCAATTGGAAGCTGCAGGTTTGTCTATTTTTTTTCCTGTGTATCTTGGGTTCTCTAATACATTAAATGGTAATTCATGTTAAGTAAAAAAAAGTTGTTGAGTTCTTCATAAGTTATGTTCTTTGAAAAAGATGTTTGGGGTATATTATATTTATGTTTTACAAATAGCAGGGTAGTGTTAAGTTTAAGAAAATTGAATTGAAAATATCAAATTGGTTTGTTTAGGTAAAAGAGAATTTCATATGCTATACTGCTGCAGTTATTTGGGGACATTAATTTGCCAGTGATTTGGTTTCTCCTGTTAATTAATGACCTTTAATACCTAGAAGCCTAGATATATAGTACGATACAACACTGCCAAGATATGATGACAAAAAGTCTATATACTTATAGCCCTCCATAGTCTATTATAAAATTCAATGGATTTTATAACAGGGTTGTCAAAATCCAAGGGTGTATAAAGCTATTTTGGTAGTGATGGGCTTACTCACTAAGTATTGTCACTTTGTGCCTTTAATACATCCTTACACTGCACGGACAGTAGCAGAGGTCTTTGGCAAAAGAGATGATCCGTTTGCATGGCATGCCAATATCCATTGTTAGTGACCGTGATCCGATTTTGTCAGTAATTTCTGGAGGGAGAAGTTTCGTTTGCAGGGAAACGGGTGGACAAATGGAAGTGGTGGATTGGTCTTTAGAGATGTACCTTTGTTGTGTCATCGCCGATCATCCTAGATCATGGTTGTCTTGGATACTGTGGGCAGAATTCTGGTTTAACACCACTTTTCATGCTGCTACACTACAGGTTGCACCCCATTTGAGTTAGTCTACAGAAGGAAGCCACCAACCATTACCAGACTGATGGTGGCAGAGCAGACAAGGGTGGAGGCTGTTCAGAAGGAATTGAGTGATTGAGATGAGGCGTTGAGGCAACTGAAACTCCACCTTCATCGGGCACAGGGCAGGATGAAACAGTTTGCTGATTACAAAAGGAGTGATCACAATTTAGGAGTAGGAGATTTTTTTATGCTACGGCTGCACCGTCAAAAATCAGTTGCATCACATATCAACGCGAAACTAGCAGCAAGGTGGGGTGCAAGCTTAAGTTTCCAGAGGGATCAGGAATGCATCTGGTCTTCTACGCGTCGTTGTTGTAGAGCAGGAGCTGTCACAGGATATGGAAGGATATTGTGCTGGAATGTTCAAACCGGGAGAGGTATTAGCAGCCCGTATCACTGGCAGGGGAGGTGATTTAGTGCAACATGTGCTGATACAGCGAGCTGGTAGAACTGCAGAAGAGGCTACATGGGAAGACACAATCTTGATAAAAAGTCATTTCCCAGATTTTCATTTTGTGATAACTGATAGAAACTTCTCTCTTTTTCTCACCTTCCTCAAACCATGAAAACTTTAATTAACTTTTTTTTTTTAGTACTGCAAATGGAATAATAACAAAACAATATACATGTTTACCCTTGTTTGGTTTTTACACTGGTTCTTTATTTAAGTAAAAGGTAGATTCAGCCTAACATATAACATTTTCTTTGGATTTTTGATGCCAGAGAAAGAATTAAATCAAGTTCAAGAGTTGTATAGCCAAGCAACAGATAATTGTTTGAACTTGAAGAAACCAGATATCAGTTAGTTACTTATGCTGCTGCTGGTTGTGCTCGTAGAAGGATCACATACACGAGCTTATCTCATCTCAACTCAAATCAGGGCCTGCTGCTCAAATCAACTCATGTATTGTTCATGTTGCATGACATTTTGTAGAAACTTGTAAAGATAATGATGGTAATTGCTCTCTCCTAAAGGAAAAACTTATTGTGGTTAGCTAATTATTATAACGGGAAAGTTATTTTGACACCTTAATAGGTGTCCTATACTGTACTTGTATACTGTTGTGGTTTTTTATAATAATTATTCGAGGGTTATATTTACACTGTGTTCATATTAGCGGTGTGTAAAAATATGTGTAAAAATATGATTAACTAAACCCTTAACCATATCCCCGATCTAAATTGCACATGAAGCAGTTTTAAACAAGCTATTCAAAAATATATTCAGTACGAAAATGTACTGAACAAGGGTAATGTAGTAAAAAAAAAAGAGTTTTAAGTACTCATGGGAGAAGGAAAAAGAACTCCCTAACAATGTGACAGTGTGCTGTTACGGTAATAATTAAGGCTATTATGAACGGTTTCATTTGAGGATTTTTTTTAAAAAAAATAACTAGTATTTAAAAAAAAATACTCAAATAATCAGTTTTTCAAAAAATTTACATAAATAATCAACTTTAGAGTGTTTTAAGTGTAAGCATCACCCCAGATAGCTCCAATGTATGTTTTTTTATGTGTACACGCTAGAGATGTTATTCCCAGCCTCGACGGCTGCTATAGCGGCGCGGCCCCCACCCGCGCGAGATGCAGGGTGCAGTGGCGGAAATGGTAAAGTGTCCGCTACAGCCGCGTTCCTGGGTCGCGGATCGCGGGTCGTTCCCAGGCGGAGCGGCTCCGATCCATTCTTTTTTTTTTAACTTTTTTTTGGGGAGCTCTTCAATTACGCGACTGCATTGATAAAAAGAAGAGAAAGATGAAGAGGTAAATGAAAAGAAGAGGAAGAGTAGATAACGTGTCTGCATTGATAACGTAAAACTTTATTAAGAAGAGGTAGATGAAAAGAAGGGAAAGAGTAGATAGCGTGTCTGATAACCATAAAACTTTATTACTCTCTCCGTTTCTTTTTAATTGTCACAATTGTCAAAAAAATTTGTTTCTATTTAATTGTCACTTTATAGGTATAAGATCAATTATACCCTTGCTTTTTTTATAGAAAAGCGGAATGGTGGGCTGAATAAAGATAAAGGTAAGGGTAAATTAGGAAAAAAGATGAATATTTTTGTTCTTTTTTGGTTGTCTTGGTTATAGAGATTTTGGCAAGTGTGACAATTAAAAAGGAACAGAGGGAGTATTATTTTAAGAAGAGGTAGATAAAAAGAAGAGGAAGAGGAGATAACAACATTGATAACATAAAACTTTATTATTATTTTTTTATTAATGTGTTACAGCTATGATAACTCACTATAACCCTCTATACAGCTATTATAAAAAGAATTTGATAATATAACCCTTTTTGTTATACTTGTACAATTGTATAGGGTTGTAAGTTAATAAAATGACATAAAATTAAGTTAACAATAGTTATACACTCATTTAAGCATAAATAGTTAAGTTTTTTTATCCATTATCATTATTTTATTAATTTGATTTTTATAAAAGGGTTATTTTTTGTAAATTATTTATATTATTTATATATTTAGTCTAAATAATAGTCAATTTTAAAAAGTCAACAAAAAATATCCCGCTATCCGGGACCCCGCTATTCCCACTATTCCCACTTTTGGGAGTCGGCCGCTCCGCTCCGCTATCCGAGATTAATAACTCTGGTACACGCCACCACCAATAACGATATGGGTAAGAGATTTAGGGTTAGCCAATAGCCATATCAGATAGTACCTTAGTGTATTTTAGATTTTATTTTTATTTTCTTGAAATAATAATAAATATTTAATATAATAAAAAAATATATTAATTAATTATAAAAAAAAAACCATTATAATTGGGGAATAAGAAATATATATATTTTTTAATGGTCCGGTTCACCGTAACGGTCACGGGCTTTGCACCGAGGCACTCTCATAATCCATTGAAGTGTTGAACTCTTTCTCTTTGAGGTTTTTGTTGTGTTTCGGTTGATGGCCCTTATAATATCTCCTCAATGGGCTCATCGTCCATGTAATACGTTATGTTACCAAATTTTCCAGAATACCCGCTAGCAAAAAGTTGGTTGCCCACGTCTACTACATTAACAATCCGGCTAATGGTTGGCACGACCCACCTTCTACGCATGTCTACTACATTAGACATACTGTACAAAATTTTACGCGAGAGATCAAAGAGAAGATTCTTTGGAACACTCTTGCGAACGCGAGTTATTCGTTAACTCAGCCATCATTCCAACACTATCGCCGTGAGATTATATTCTCAAATCCGGATGGGGCAGGTGGATTGATAATCTTGCCAAATGGGGCCAATGGCATACGACAACGGGAAACAATGGGGCCACATGGCAACAAATCTTGTGGGATCGATGAATAGTGTTTTCAAAGGCATAAGAAACTTTCCCATTACCGCATTGGTGAGATCAACCTATTTTAAGATGGCTTCACTGTTCGCGAAACGAGATGAAAGGTATAGTGCAGTGTTACAACAAGGCAGTTGTTCAGTGAAAGTTGCATGAAATTTATGAAGAAACAAACTGCCAAAGCAAACACCCATCAGGTTGCAGGTTTTGACTGATTTAACCGCACTTTCAGTGTCAAAGAAACAATTGACCACAATGAGGAGCTGCTAAGACAAGAGTATCGAGTCCTACTATCAGGTGGTTGGTGCGACTTCGGAAAGTTTTAAGCCTTTTGCATGCCTTGATCACATGTCATAGCAACAGGTTCATATGCTCACCGAGATGCCTTAACACTACTATCTCCCATTTACAAAACTGAAACCTTGCTCGGCGTATACAACAATGCCTTTCCAGTGATAGCAAAAGAGGATTATTAGCCTGCATATGAAAGGGAGGTAGTTTTGCTCAATGACAGGATGCGAAGAAGAAAAAAGGTCGCCCCAACAACAGGCGTATTAGAATCGAAATGGATACGATTAAAAAAATGGAAAAGAAGTGTAGCATATGTCGTCAGGTCAGACACAATCAAAATAATTGTCCTAATCGTAGAACAACCTCTGCCACCCATTGTAGGCACTCTTTGTAACATATTTTTCGAAATCAACTAAACTTTATTTATTCCTCAAACATATTTCTTACAACTTGACAAATGCAAACCAGACTAAAACAACAACACAAACAATAAATAAAATTATTTAACAAGGAAAAATTTTTAAGATAAAAATATCAAACCTCTCAAAATAATATCATCTGATCCATGCATCATAACACATACATCATTGTCACTTTTTACTTCATCCCACCAATGTTCTGGTTCTCCCGTGACAATTGAAGTGGTCGTTCTAAGCCTCTTAATTCTTCTGATAATTTCACCATCCTCGAACTCCCCGTCTAACCAGCGGATCAAGGACCTCTTGAGATGGTCCATAGAATGGATGTCCCAAATTTCATTTGAATCGGGAGTTTCACATCAGAGAAAACAATATGCCCATCCCTTTTGAAAGTAGGGTTACATGCCATAAAAAAGAAATGAGAGAGAAAGTGAGAAGATGTGTGAATAATGATGGATGAATGAGGTTTTACTTATAAAAAAATTTTACATCGGAGCCATCTGGGATGGCGCCTACACTTAGGGCATCCCCAAAATTGATTATTTGTGTAAATTTTTTGAAAAATTAATTATTTAAATATATTTTTGTAAATACTGATTATTTTAACAAATATATATCATTTGAGCTGAATTTTTTTCAAAGCCAAAAAGAATTTACTAAATATCATCCAAAGCATAAAAATTTCCAAAAAAAATAAAGTAGAAGTACAATTAAATATTACATGAATATGAGAATATTTCCAAACAATACTATTATATCATCCAAAGCAACTACCACCAATACAAATAAAAATTATTTTCAAACTATAAAGCCTAAGCACAAATTAGGATTTGCCAACTATTATCGTAGCTTATTCTTAAAACTTTTAATATTTGTTTTTAGCCACCATCAAGACATAGAGTTGAGTAAATTATAATCAATAAATTCATTTTGTTGGGGAAAAATAGTATTCCAAGCTTTTCATATAACCAAAACACATGTCACTAGTATGTATAGTTTATTGATACAATTTTTTATTCAAATAGCGGGATATACGTGTGTTCACACGGGTATTGGGACGGTATATGTATCATAAGAAGCGGAATAATTTTTCATATAACTTTTATTTTTCTAGAATCAACAGTTCCTGAATATGACCAAGTCTAGATTCTACATTATAGTAAGCAGCAGCGAAATAATTTAAAGTGCATAAGCAATAAGTAAATCACACACAGAAATTATCATAGTTCTTCCCCTTGTCACACGAGAGCTTTTCACTATAATCAGAATCTGATTACAACTTGCTTAGACACATCAGTCCAAGACTTCCTGCTCAATCACACCTGAAAGAGACTTCCTTGCCTAAACACACTCGTTCAGGACTTCCTTGCTCAATCAACCTGAAAGATACTTCCTAGCCCAAACTCATAGCTCAGGACTTCCTTGCTCAATCTAAGCAAAAAGAGACTTCATTGTCTAAACTCACAACTCATGACTTCCTTGCTCAATCTAACCATAAAAGAGACTTCCTTGTCTAAACTTACAAATCAGGATTTCCTTTCTCAATCTAACCAGAAAGAGACTTCCTTGCTTAAACACTCAGTCTGAGACTTCCTCGCTCAAACACATTATTTGAGACTTTTACAAATTCTAAACAAACTGTTTATGATTACAACAAGATGTACCTGATATACAATCACAAGTACAAAGAATACAACACAATAAAAGACCTTGTTAATTGAGATTTTTAAGATATACAAGTGTAAGAAAATCTCAAGTCTTTGTGCAATACAACAACTATATACGAAATCTTAAAGAGCAAATAGTTCCTATTATATCCTGTTGTATGTATTCTTGTTACTTCTTTTGAATATTCAGCTTCTTATATAGAGGGAATAAAAGAGACGTTGGAAGCTTGCTTGCACAAGTATCTTTGCTGAAGAAGTAGTTTCCAAGAGAGAGACGTTGGAGTAGGTACGATAAGGATCTTCATCTTCTGAATAATCTCTTTATCCATTGTGTCTTTCTCAAGTAAGGCGTCCATAGGCATGCTGGAGTAGACTGAAGAAATCGTGTCACACAGCCATGAGCCTTGCGTTAAAACCTCTAGTTGACTTTCTCCATAATTTTTGTAGTACATAATATGGAGTTGCTTTTTCACAGAGTACGAACCAAAAGGCATTGTACTACTTTTCCAACTTATCAGAGGCTAGGTCAAAATGGCACTGAGGTTCTATTTGAAAATCAGATTCTGATCCATTAGAATCTGAATTATATGCTTCTCCTTTACAAACCATTTAACTTGATCAAATCCTAGTTAATTACGAGCTTAATGATCATGCACACTTAAGCACATGTTTGTATACCTTATTGTTCTTCAAGGAGTATGAACATATTTTGTTTCAACAATCTTCCCCTTTTTTATGATGATAAACATAAGTATTTTAAGAACAATGGTTGGTTAGTTTAAACAACTGGACAACTAATGTATCTTCTACTCTTTGTATGTTGTCGTCGACACAACAATTCTGATTGTCTCCAACCTTGCATTAGGTGTGTAGACCTCGTCGAAATCCATACCAAATTTTTACAAGAAACCTATCGCCAATAGTCTTGTGTTATGCTTGACAATTTCATTGTTTAACCTTCGTTTCAACTTGTAAACCCACTTCACGTCAATTGGCTTCTTGTAGATCTTTTGACAAGCTCCTAGGTCTCTTTCTTCTCGAATTCCCTGAGCTCTTCTTTCAAGGTTGCCAATCAATTTGAATCATTCACCACTTGATCCAAATTGATTAGTTCTTATTCAGCCGTCATCATCGTTTCTTCTATTAAGTCAGCATATTCATTGACTGCTTGACCTGGGAATCTCTCATATCCAGCTAGTCTTGTCGACTCAGTTTTCATTCTAATCGATCTTTTGACATTTTGCTCGGGTGGTTCTTCATTTTGATTGGTTGTGACTTGAGTTTGTTGGTCTTCTTCAAACACATTGGTGACTGTGTCTGATGTTGTCGAACTGACTCATGACTCCAAGCTCACCCCTTGTTTTCATCCACTAGAACATTTCTACTTATCACTAGTTTATCATCGTTCTGTGAATACAACTTGTATGTATCATTTGAATGATAACATATGAGCACCATGGTCTGACTTTGATCATCAAGATTCGTCTTCAATTTTTTAGGAACATGCCTCAAACACATTGATCAAAAAACTCTAAGATGACCGACATTTATCCAAGCCTTATAAGGTGTCTTCTCGACCATCTTCTTCGTAAGACGCCTATTTAGAATGTATACTACTATCGAAGCTGCTTCACCCCAAAATCTCTTTGGTATATCTTTAGCTTTCAACATGCTCCTAGTCATGTTCGAAATACTTCTATTTCTCCCCTCAGCTATACCATTATGTTGAGGTGTATTTGGTGCAATGACTTCATGCTCTACACCTTCATCATTGCAAAATTGTGAAAATTCTCTAGACATGTATTCACCTCCATCATCAGTTCTCAATTTTATTAACTTGCATCCACTTTGTTTCTTAACATGCAATTTAAACTTCTTGAGTTGTGTGAATACCTCACTCTTCCTTTCGATAAGGTAAATTCACATATATCTGGTGTATTCAGTTGGATGTAAAATCAACATTTTTGAATGGACCCTTGAAAGAATAAGTCTATGTCAGTCAACCACAAGGATTCGAAATCAAAGGGCAGAGATCAAAGGTGTACATATTGAGGAAGACTCTGTATGGCTTGAGAGAATAAATAGTTTTCTAATTGAAGTATGCTTCATAAAATGTGTCTCTGAACATGGAGTTTATGTTAATGATACAAATAGGGTCAATCGAATGATTTTATGCATGTATGTAGATGATTTGTTGATCACAGGTGCAGATGAAGCAAAGATAAGAAGAGTCAAGTTGAAGCTGGTGCATGAGTTTGAAATGTTTGACCTAGTGAAATTGTCATATTTTGTAGGGATGGAATTCAAAGACACGAGTGAAGGAATGTTCTTGCACTAGAAGAAGTATAATTATAATGCAGCTGCCACGCCATACAAAAATGGAGCAAAGTTGAAGAAGGAGACAAATGATGAGTTTGTAAGTGCAACATTGTACAAACAAATCATTGGATCCTTGAGGTATCTTTGCATCACAAGGTCGTATATTTGTCAAAGTGTCGGATTGTTAAGCAAATTCATGGAGAAACCCCAAGAATGTCATCTTATTGGAGTGAAGAGGGTGTTGAGATACATAAAGGGTACGATTGATCATGGTGTGTTGATGTCAAGACAAAAGAATACCAGCATAGATGCAGAGGTATATGGCTACACTGATTCAAATTTCAGTGGAGATCTAGATGAAAAGAAGAGTATTGCAAGCTACATATTCATGAGCGAAGACACTCCAATCTCTTAGAGCTCAAGGAAGCAAAGTATTGTGGCTTTTTCTTAATGTGAAGTTGAGTACGTGGTTACATCATATGTAGCATGTAAAGAAACATGGATAGAGATGTTGCTAGAAGAGCTCAAGATCATGGAACCTAAGAAAATAAAATTGTTTGTAGATAATAAGTTAGCTATCGACCTAGCCAATCATCCTATGTGTCATGGTTGAAATAAACACATAGTGAGAAGGTATCATTTTCTCAGGGATCAAGTAAATAAATGGAATCTTAAACTTGAGCATTGCAAGACACAATGTCAACTGACTGATATATTCACCTAACCCCTAAAGAAAGTCAGATTCAATGAGTTGAAGAAAAGTATCGAGATGAAAAGTTTCGAAAACATGAATTAGTTAATGTGTTAATTGTAATTCATTGTTCTATAGAGAAGTCTATATTCGACATAGGTGTGTTTAACCTATTCGAAATAGTAGAAACCGGTTGTATTAAACAGAGTTGAATATAGCATATAGTTGTTATGTCAAAGTCAATATATAACTTTGTATGTTTTGAGTTTGGGTTGTATGTTTTAGGTTTGGGTTTTGATTGTATGTTTTTGGCTTAAGCATTTATTCCCTATAAATAAACATAACGTTAGGGTTGTTCATGGTACAGTTCTAATAGAAAACTGAACCGAATCAAACCAAACTGAACCATTATATAAGGTCACCCGAACCGAACCGTTTCAATTTTTCTAGAACCGAACCAAAAGTTTTAGTTTGGTATAACAATTCTGAATTCCGAACCGTACCAAACCATTAGAAGATAATTTTTTTCAAACCAAACCATTTATTAAAGAATCGATCCATTATATTTGGTTTTTTTAGAATTATTTTAGACTTTTTTTAATATACTGTTTTACGTAATCCTTGTTAATAAATAATTTATTTTTAAAAAATTGTTTTGAAAAAAACATTTTTTTTAATTCGAAAAATATAGGATTTTTTATTTCTGAAAAATAGATTTTTTTATTTTTTGAATAAAGTCGACTTTTTAATGTTTTTGAAAATAATCGAGTTTTCATCTTTAGGGAAAAAATTTAATTTTGTTGAACAAATCTTCTTTTTTATTTTCGCCGTAAATCGACATTTTAATTTTCAAAAAAATTCATTTTATTTTTTTTCAGAAAAATCGGTTTTTTATTTTGAAAAAAAAAATGACTGTTCTTATATTAGGAAAAATCTATTTTAATTTTTTTGGAAAATGTTTTTATTTTTAAATTGACATTTTCCCGTAAAAAAATCATCTTTTTTTCCTGGAAAAATCGAATTGTTTTATTTTCGTAGAAATCGATTTTTATTTTCTTTGTAAAAATCGATTTTTTGTTATTTTCAAAAAACCCGACTTTTCTAATTTTTCGAAAAAAATCTACATTTTTATTTTCTGTAAAAAAATCCTGTTTTATTTTCAAAAAATCATTTTTTATTTTAAAAAAAACAGTTTTTTGAAAAAAATCGACATTTTTCTTTTCGGCATAATCGACTTCTTTATTTTCCGTAAAAAAAATCAACTTTTTTTATTTTTGAAAAAAATCAATTTTTCAAAATTTTTTGAAAAAATCGGCATTTTTATTTTCGGAAAAATTGACTTTTTGTTTTCCATAAAAAATCGCATTTTCTTATTTTCGAAAAAATCAATTTTTTGTTATTTAAAAAAAAAACAATTTTCCAAATTTTTCGAAAAAAACGACATTTTTATTTCTAGAAAAATCAACTTCTTTATTTTCCATAAAAAATTGACTTTTTGTATTTTTGAAAAAAAATCGATGTTATTTTCTTCAGAAAATTATATTTTTTTTTTTTCAAAAAAATCGACTTTTCTAATTTTTCGAAAAAAATTAGCATTTTTATTTTCAAAAAAATCGACCTCTTTATATTTTGAAAAAAATCAACTTTTTTTTCTTCGAATAAAATCAATTGAGTTATTTTCAAAACTAATCAACTTTTTCAAATTTAAAAAAAAAACTGATATTTTACTTTCAGAAAAAACAACTTCTTTATTTTCTGTAAAAAATTGACTTTTTTTTTAATTTTCTAAAGAAAAATCAATTTTTTGTTAATATAAAAAAAAGGTGGTGTCTAGGGTGAACCACCAAACAAGTGGTTCATGATGGACCACAAATTAGAACCGTTAGATTATATTTTTAATCAAAATTGATGATAAACCCTTCCACACCAAATTATATTTTCTTTTCTCTTCTCTCCCTCGCCATTTCTCTGCAAAAAGCAGGATATATTTCTTACCTTATACATCTTCATGTTCTCTCTATCCGAAAACCAACCATTAATGGATCTACTTGAAACCGCCATTCATCCTCAACCAACCCTTTTATCTCTTACATTTGATTGGTATGTAAAAAGGATGTTACCAATTTTAAAAACAACAAAAAATGGATGTTAACAAAAGATGTGAATCGATGCTTTACAATGATAACCAAATGATTTATGTCATTAGACCATTTAGCTTTTACTTCATTTGTTCATAAAACTCACACTATAATTTCAAGAAAGGGATATAGGAGAGTTAATGGAAGAGGAGAAAGACAAGTTTGGAAGTTACTTTCATTATATTAGCATGGAGTATTTTATGTTTAGAAAAAAAACTATTTTATTCTTTCTTTATGTTTCTGAAAATGAAACGGTGATGAACAATGAGTGAAATTGTCAACACAGGAAAAAAAAAAAAAAGATTACTATTCAGTGCGGCAATAATTATTAATACTACATGGATTAATTAAATCTAATGGTTTAAGTTAGTGGCACATGAGTGAGGGATTTAGTTGAACCCTCACCCTAGAATCCACCTAAAAAAAACCACTTTCCTAAATTTTCCAAAAAAATTCACGTTTTTATTTTTGAAAAAATCATCTTTATTTTTTGGAAAATATCGACTTTATTTTTTATTTTTTAAAAAATTCATATTTCTTGAAAACCATTTTACACACTTAACCGTTTTAACAAAATTTAAACATGATCAATTTCACGAGACAAAATGAATAATTACAAAAATTCATAGAATATAAAAGAAAATTTATAGAATTTAGAAGAAACATGTGTAACGAACAATTTCATATTTCACTACTTCAATTCCAAACTCATTCGCATGTATAATCACTTCACCAATTAGAAGGGGAAAAAAAAAAAAAAAACCTCCTAAGATAGAGATAAAATTGCAAAACAGTATCCTCGTTTTACATGAGAAAAGTTAAAGGCCTTGGCTTAAGAAAGAATACTCTAAACCTATTCGTGTAAATGTTACAACAGTTCCCAGAGAAATGCTGGGATAACACGTTACACAGGCAATGCGAAAAGGCCTTGACTGAAGAAAAAAATACTCTAAACCTAATCGTGTAAATGTTACAACGCTCCCAGACAAATGCTGGGATAACACAGGCAAACAGTCTCCGTTTTACAGGAAATATCAAACAATTGACAGCAACAACCTAGATGCACCGTCATCACCAAAAACAATTACACATACTTACACGTGCCTATCATCTAATTCTACAAAAAGTGGTTTCTGAAAATTTTAGTGTCTGTGAGAATGTTTTCGGATGCCATAAGTAACCTCTTTTGTTTCCCCGCTCCTTCTATGAATCATCCTTAGAGCAAACGAAATGCACCCAACGGCGGCCATAGCATAAAATGCTCTGTCAGGAGACAAAGCAAGACCAGAAAAATAGGACCAGTATCCAGCTATGAGATAGACAACGTATAGTCTAACATTACTGAAGGGTACCCCAGGGATAGACAAAAAGAATGAATTGAACTCGGGCTTCGAATTGCAGATGCCATGAAGTATGACGCCAATGCAAAGTACTGAATCTAAGAGCCATGGGAGGCTCTCACCCATTGCCAGTCTCTACAAAATTGATAATTAGAAAAATATTAAAACAAGAGAGAATGTACTGCATGAAGGATAATCTAGATCAGAGATACATAAAATTCTGGGTCAGAGATCTTATTTTACCGGCTTGTTAATAAATGGACGAGTTTTAGAGTATTTGCAAGAGTTTAAGAATGATAAGGTAAAAAGAATTGACGTATCTTATACCTGCAACCAAGCTACAACAGAAGGGCCAAACATCAATGTTGCGAGAAGATGCAATACCAACAAACCATGGCGATGATGAAACAAATCTAATTGTGCTTCACCAAAACTTTTTGATGAGTCTGGACTGTTGGAGTTGTCTTCTGAAGGAAAAGTCCGGTTAAAACTACCATCAAAATTGTACTTCTGTCTTTCAGATACCTTGTAATCATCACTATTACTATCGATAGTTTCATTATTTTGTTCATGGCTGCGACATGATGCTGTCAGAAAACTGCTACAGAAACAAAAGGAAATTTTAAGTCACAGCGGTCATACACATGTTCATGACATACTAAAAGGAATTTGCACCAAACTCTGAACCCTAAACACTACTACACTTAGCTTAGCAACTTCCTACAACATGCAAACTTAATTAAAAAAATTATATGTAAATCGATTAATCCATTCTTCATTCCTCAAAGATTAAAAATGGTATTAAAGCATTTTGAACTAATATTGCATCACAACAGAAGACAGAGGCATAGGAAACAGAAAGAAAACAACATGCAGTATATACATATTCTCTAAGCCACCACCAACACAGAAAAAAATTACAAATATTCGCATACATGCAGATTTAAGAACTATCAAAAGTGGGTACATTTGCAGACTTCACAGCAACAACTATAAACAAATGTGATAAATGTGGATTTACCTGCATAATGCATTGTGACAGCAAAAAAAATGAGCAGCGAGAAGTATAAGGAGACCAAAGGATGGGTGAACCAAGCATGCCAAGGTCACTGCAGTAAGGGCTGTAACAAGTACTGGATTTGCTCTTAGAACCCGAATCACCTGTTTAATGCAAGCATCCCATGTGCAATGGTTAATGTGATGAACTTAAAGCACAAAGTAAAACAAAGGGTGGACAGTGAGTCTTCATCGAATCTTCTACTAGTATAAGTAACCTTCTCTCATCTACTTTCAACTTCCATTTAATTACCCCTTCCCTCAAAAAGATTATGGAATGCACGTATAAGTTAGTAGTTAGTACTTTACCTTAAGAGAAAAGAAGCTAGACAAACGATTAAAAAACCTTCGGAGAAATATAAATCGAACATTTTGTTCCCACATTTGCCACCTGCAAAATAAATATCCATGATATATATCATTCAAAAGGCAGCAGCATGACCCAACATTTCTATGATTGATTAGCAAACTTATAAAACTCCCAAGAGTTAAAAGAAAAAATATTCACAGAAAATGTGATTTGCTAAACCAGATTGCTATTAAGATATAAACCCTGCTTGACTATATGCAACAATAGCACAATTTAAGGAAGTAACCATCAGTCTGCTAACCTTGCCTTGATGAAAATATGTGTAACAGCAGCCACAAAGAATACCAAATGTGATATCAAAATTAGAATGGCTATAATCCCATTTGCTACGATATAACAAATTAGAGAGATGCTGGTGAAGCTAACAAATGAAGGAAGTGGTTGAGACATAAAGAAGGAAAGGAACAAAGCAAAGAAAATGGGTAGAATGGCTAGGGGAAAGAAATGTGACATCAGTGTCAAATTGGATTCCACGGCAGTCAGCATTGACGGTATCCGAAGATTAAGATCCCAAGAGTATGCTTGCTGCATTAGAGCAAAGAAAACAACAGCAATAGAGAAACCAACAATCTGCACAAACGACATTAAATTAACAATTATTCAGCATAAATTGGCACAAATGTATAAGCATGGATATGGTATGGAGATATGAAGGAACAAGCAAATATTAAGAACATTTGGATCATATGTATGAAAAACAACTTACCTTTGCAAATTACTCAAAAATACATTGCACAAAAATAAAAAATAATAAAGAATTGTCAATGGAAATATAACAGTGTATATATTCTAGGCATCAGAAAATCGAAAGTAAAAATCATTGAATAAACTGCAAGATAAGCAAATGTGAAAATAAAGGTTATGGAAATTATTACCTTTGAATTATACAATAGCAGAAGCCTACTTGCAGCAGCACTGACAGAAATTGAAATGCTACTTTTATAAGAACAATGTGGGTCAACCTGTAGAATAGTAGTGAAGAAAGTCAACAAAAGTGATTTCAAATGCTAATAATGTAACTTTGCTATGTTGTCCCTTCACTAAATGTATTGTTGTCCCTCCACTAACTGTGATGCATGACATGTCGCTTAGCGTTTTTTTGTTCAAGAATTAAAGGGGAAAAACAGTTCTATTTAGTTTATTGAGGGATTCCTACCAGAAGAAGAACAATGGTTTTATCAGATTGCTGAGTGGAACTCCACTGTGCCGGTGAGGAATCAACAAATATTGTTTCACTGTTCAAATTTGGGTATATATGAAGCCCAGATATGCCATCCCAAGCAAGTGCAACAGGTGGAAAACAGCGCAATTTACAGAGCCCTGAAATACCAAGCTATAGTTATTAATAAATACTATGCAGAAAAACAATGATCACAAATAAATAATGCATTCAACTATAAGAAGAATTGTTATCGTAAAAAAAAAACTATAAGCAGAATTGTTGATCATGTTCAGCATAAAAGCCAAATACTCCTCATTATAGATGAAATCATTAACATTATTTAAACTGTTGGAGATCATTGCAAAGTAGGAAGCAAACCCCTCATTCTTGATAACTCTCAACAACTTCCAAATTCTCCATGAAAGTCTAACAGAGCCCAGAAAGAGCTCAGGTAATAATTGATAGAAATCGGTATCTTATTACTGGAAAATGGGGAGGAATTCCTGTTGATTAAAGAACAATGACAGAGCTTTGAGGATCAGCTCAATTCCCAATTCCAAAAGGCCCTAAATCATTCAAATGACTAGATGGCCACTCTCTAATCCTACCTACCATTTACTAGAAAGTGGGGAAGAATTTCTCTTGGCTATAGCACAATGATATATCTGCCTCCCAATGCTAAAAGGCCATAAGTCACTCAAATGACAAGATGCTCACTCTCTCTTCCACCCTACCTATTTATAGGCGACAACAAGTCTTCTTTGAACAGGTTGTTAGCTATGAAGCACTGACTCTCTTAGGCCCTGTAATGAAGTGATTGTATCGAGTGATTAGTTAGTACATATTGAGTCTCAGGGCCCAAAGATATGGAGGGTCTATACACACAAGGGAAATTCAGCTAAAAGTGAGTGAGTCTCAGCTGAGCTGGCAGTTTCTAGAAGCGAGAGAATTATCATTTCTGTTTAGTTTGTAATAAAAGGAGTAGTGGGTCCGGTAGTCTGGATATCTAGGAATATTCCTAAGTTTGTTAGAATGGAGAGCATACAGTTTCTGTAGGGGCTGAGCCCTGTGGCCGTAGAAAGACCTCCTTTCTCTGTAAATCCCTCATTTTCCATCAATAAAAATGAATCTCTGCCTAAATTTTCTCTCTTATAATTGTGTTAAGAGTCTCTGGTTCCTAAGAGACCAGACATGAACACCGAAGAGGTTCCGTGGACAGTTCAGTGATTGAATTCAGTTGTGCAACTTAAACAGGTTCATTGGGTTTATTGCTTTATTAATTGTATTTCTTTTCCATCTTTTGTAGGTTGCAACCACTAGAATATACCAAAGCTCCAGTTTAAGCAAATAATTAGGTCTAGTATTAGGGTGGTGTGCAACTAGCACGATGAAAAACCCTCTAATATAATAAGATAGGTGACCTAATAAATCTAATACCGTATTCCTAATACTATAGTAAACATTATTGTATGATGAGCATTCAGACGTGTTAATTTGAAGAAAATAATATCACTCTGTTAAACTGGTTTATAAATACATTCACTTGGCCGCATCAAAATGCTTTATACTAACTAGAATTGGATTGAATAAAAATAATCCCTTCACACAAACATACAATTCCATGACCTGCAAAATGATTTTCTGCTGGTTTTAGCATGCATGTTGGAATGTTGTCCATATAGTAAATTAACGAATGTCATAACTCTTGAGAACATGTAAGCCAAAGATAATATCATCATAAAAAAACTGTAAGAAATTTCCCAACTGGAAGTGGATTAGACTTCTTACTACTACTTTCAAGGTCTCCAGCCTCTTCTTCTGGAAGTCCAGAGTTTCTAATTCCACAACTGACAGTATTCATAAACAAAGTAACAGGAAGAAGGCCCAAGCTAATGGAAAATGACAATTTAACAGCGAGAGGATGAGATTCCTCCAACTGCAATTCCTGCATAACATTCAAAAATTAAGCATTAGACAGTGAAAAAACATCACTAACTGTTACATCCAAACTTAAGCTTTAGACAGTGAAAAAACACAATTAATTGAGATTTAGGAACGAATGTTAAACTCATAAGAGTATATTTTACTACTGTTGTAAATAAACGTTTCATATTTATATCTTTAATTTGACTGGTGTAACTTAGTATGACAAATGTTAGGAATATTTGGTTTGCCCAAATAACAGTAGATTGTTGTAATTCGGACAAATACTACTTGTAAGTATCAAAGTAAAGGACTTACACTAAAATAAGTCTGTATGTTATGAACTACTTAGAAATTAGAACAATTAAATAAATTAAAGAGTTGAGCATTGGTCTTGCAATGAAAAATACTCAATAAATAAATATAGGAGAATCAAACTGCAATGAAGTTCACAGGTTAGTCAGTACTGCATGAAAATAGAAACCTTTTGAGAATAAGTAGATTGGAGCATAAACCATGGAGATATATCTTTATTTCCTTCCTCTGGGTTAAAGAACTGTCCAACTGCCATGGATGCCGCTGGTGGTGGTCTTCCTGAAACAGTCTGAGCACTAAGTTGTCACTATAGATATACAAATTAGGATCCTACATTCAACTAGAAACACAACATAAGAAATTCATCATTTTTCATTAAAAGATGTGTTAATGACATGACGTATTCTATTATTACCTTATTTCCTACATATGATTTAATTTTCTTAGATATAGTTGATTCATAGCTGTCATTTTTCTTAATTTTTATTTTCTGGGATTTCTTTTCTCGAGCCATGCTTAGAAATTTTAGGCCTTTGACAAAAAATATTGGAGATACATAACATAATATAAATTATTAATCCTCATTTTTTTGTTTTGGACAATTGAACTGCAAAACCATGTTATCACGCTTGAGAATTCACTTTTAAGGAATGTCAAATGGTGAGCAATAATGCATTTCTTGATGCTTAAAGAAAATAGTTCGGTTTAGATAATGTACCGGACGAGGTGCAACTGAGATTGTTAAAAATCTGAAGCCATGCATATCTTCAGGTCCTAGCCAAAATACAGCAGATGGAGGAGGTTGCTCGGTTTGACTGCCAGGTTCAGGCTGTAACAGTATTTGCGTATTCAAATTTTTGAGTAAGAATACCAAATTAATTAAATTTCTTCCAAATATTATTTGAGACAAATATTATCACCTCCCTCAATAATTATAATTGTAAGTTCTAATGTACTTAAACACTAATTGAAACAATAAATAAATCAAAGGAAGCACAATATACCTGCCGTGGTGCTGGACCTGAGGGAATATGCATCATCTTAGACGTTATTTCCACAACCTTATCATTGAGAGGCAAACTTGAGGTTGATTTTCCCTTTTCAGGCCACAAGTGAAGTCTGATTCCAGAACATGGCTCAAGATTGGTCACTAACACAAAATGACTTTTTCCATTTGAACCCTACATACCCAGATTAAAAAACTGAAAAAAAGCACCATGGCATGATTTTATTTAACATTTTGACAAGTGAACTATGACATGATTATCTATGGTGTAAAACAGAAATTTGAAAAATCAAGAATTCTTGGAGCTAGGAAAATAACATAAACATTTATATCCGAAATTTGAAAGAACATGATTTTTATCCGAGTCAGCCATGCTTAATTAACAGAAACATTTATACCTTCTATTTGCAATTTAGCAATGTTCAACAGATCAAAACTAACATTAGTTTATTTGAAGTTGAACAACTAATTTCAAGATGTTCTATGCAAAAAGTTGAGTATCTAAAGAGATTTAGTTTATTGAAAGTTGAACAACTAATTTCAAGATCTATGCATAAAGTTGAGTGTCTAAAGAGATTTAGTTTATTGGAAGTTGAACAACTAATTAAAGATATATATTTTATGCAGAAAGGTGAGTGTCTAATGAGAGATTGTTTTGAGTAAATATCTCAACTGACAAATAGAATTTACGAAAAAGAACAGTTACAATAATATCATTATTTCTGAAATTATTACTGAGAGCAAGAGTTATCTGGTTATTGTAAAATATTGACTGCTACTTTTTCACACTTTTAACACTATACTTCCACTGGTGGAAGACTTGCTTTAAAACTGCACAGAACACTTTTTACACTATACTTCCACTGGTGGATGTCTTACTTTAAAACTGCACTTTTTACTTTCTTGTTGAAAATGAAAATACAAACAAGTCTTTATATAGACCTAAAAGACTTCTGCTATACTAGGAAATTAAAGCAAATGAATACTCTTAATATGCCATTATCTCTTGGCTTTTCCAGTACAAAACTCTTGGCCTTTCAACTACAAGAGACTCTTTATTTTTCACAAACTTATCAATTAAAACACACTTACTAACATTAAAGTTTATTCAACAAAACTCCCCTGTAAACTTAAATATTTCTTCTATCCATCATACCTATCAACTTCTTGCCTCTGTCGAAAATTTCTTTCGATAACGGTTTTGTGAAAATATCTGCTGCTTGATCCTTGCTTGCTACATGCCTCAATTCGACACTTCCTTCCTTCACATGTTCTCGAATGAAGTGGAAGCGAACGTCGATGTGTTTGCTCCTTTCATGATTCACTGGATTCCTTGCTAACTCAATGGCTGATTTGTTGTCCACTTGTATTACTGTTGCACCTTCCTGTTTTAGCTCCATTTTACTCAACAATCTTCTAAGCCATATTGCATGACAAACGCACCAAGATGCTGCCACATATTCAGCTTCACATGTCGAGAGTGTTACAATCGGCTGCTTCTTAGAAAGCCATGTAAATGCAGTATTTCCCATAAAGAACACATATCCTGAGGTGCTTTTCCGATCGTCTACATCTCCGCACCAATCGCTGTCGGAATAACCAATCAGCTTGTAATCTTCTGCTCTTGAATAAAACATTCCAAGTGACACAGTGCCTTGGATGTATCGAAGGATTCTTTTCAATGCCTTCCAATGTGTATAGACTGGTTCCTCCATGAAACGACTTACAATTCCGACACTAAGCGAAAGATCTGGCCTTGTACATGTGAGGTATCGAAGACTTCCTACCAAACTTCGATATTTGCTTGCTTCGATGCGTTCTCCTCCATCAAATTTTGACAACTTTGTACCTGGTTCCATTGGCGTCGAAATCGGATTACAGTTTTCCATCTTATATTTTTTCAAGATTTCTTTTGCATATTTCTCCTGTGAAATGAAAATGCCTGTTTCTTCTTGTCGAACCTCCAGACCAAGAAAGAATTTCATCAGACCTAAGTCTGTCATCTCGAATTCACGTGTCATTGTGCCCTTGAATTCTTCTATCATCTGACTGTTGTTACTCAAGAAAATTAGATCATCGACATAGAGAGCAACGAGTAACAGGTTACCTCCATTCTTCTTTACATACAGAGCATGTTCGTAAGGACATTGCTTGAAACTGTTCTCTTTGAAGTATGTGTCGATGCGTGTATTCCATGCTCGCGGTGCTTGCTTCAACCCATAAAGCGCCTTTTTCAACTTTAGCACTTTTTCTTCTTTTCCAACTTTCATGTATCCGGGTGGTTGTTCGATGTAAACTTCTTCTTCGAGCACACCATTTAGAAATGCTGTCTTAACATCCATTTGAAATATCGGCCATTTGAATTGAGCAGCTTGTGAGATAAGTAATCGAATTGTCTCCATTCTTGCAACAGGAGCAAATACTTCGTCATAATCAATTCCAGCTTTCTGTTTGTATCCCTTCGCAACAAGCCGCGCTTTATACCGTTCTATTTCGCCTTGAGCATTCATCTTTTTCTTGAACACCCACTTCACACCGATGGGTTGACTTCCTTTTGGTAATTCTGCTAGTTCCCATGTGTTGTTGCGTTCAATGGCCTTGATCTCTTCGTTCATGGCAGTTTTCCATTTTTCGTCTCGCATCGCCTCTTCGAGGCTAATGTTTTCAGTATCTGCCAAAAGACATACAAGATGCACCTCTTCTGTTGTATCATACAAATCCTGCAGACTTCGCATTCTGGGTTGTACAGGTTCATCTTCATTGTCAGAATCTTCAAGTTCTGTTGAGTTGCTTATTGGTACAGCGACTGATGTTTCTCCAACTTCGACGATAACTTCTGTCGATTTATTCCAGTCCCATTTGCTCATTTCGTTTACTCGAACATCTCTACTCACTATCACCTTCTTGCTTATGGGATCAAACAACCTATACCCTTTTGTCTTCTCATCATATCCAATGAATATGTATTTCTGACTTTTGTCTTCAAGTTTTGTTCTTCGTTGATCCGGTACGTGTGCATATGCCACACTACCAAATACTTTAAAATGAGAAACTGTTGGCTTTTGTCCGCTCCATGCTTCTTGTGGTGTTTGATCTTCTAACTTTGAATGTGGACATCGATTCTGAACATAAATGGCACATTGTACAGCTTCTGCCCAAAATTCCTTTGACATGTTCTTGCTTTTAAGCATTGATCGAACCATGTCGAGAACTGTTCGATTCTTCCTTTCAGCCACACCGTTTTGTTGAGGTGAATATGGTGCAGTTAGAAATCTCCTTATGCCCTGCTCTTCACAATACTTCAAAAAGGCTGTCGAAGTATACTCACCACCTCTGTCAGATCGAACCGCTTTGATGTGTCTGTCAGTTGCCTTCTCCACCATCACTTTGAACTTTTTGAACACCTCGAATGCTTCAGATTTTTCTTTCAAGAAATAAACCCAGGTCTTTCGTGAGAAATCGTCGATAAATGAAATGAAATACCTTTTTCCACTGAAAGATTCTGGAGTGATTGGCCCACATATGTCGGTGTGAATCAGTTCGAGAATGTGTTTAGATTGATATTCTGCCTTCTTTTGAAATGAGGTTCTGGTTTGTTTGCTAAGCACACACTCTTCACAAAACTTTTCTTCATAGTCCATGTCTGGTAGCCCGTGCACCATGTTCCTCTTTGCTAACCTTCTCAAACCAGCATGATGTAGATGACCAACACGTAGATGCCACAGCGACGCTTTGTCTTCAACATTGACTTGCAAACATTTTCCTCGAACGCTTCTCAAGTTTAGTTTGTACATTCGATTTTTCCCTTTTTCGACTTGAGCAACCAGATGCCCCAGCTTGTCCTTCAAGTGTAATATCCGATCTTTCATGAATACCGAATAACCTTTTTCTGTGAGTTGCCCCAAACTCAAAATATTTGTCTTGAGATCTGGTACATAGTACACATCTTGGATTAACCCAGTCAAGTCATCCTTCTGCAAGTAACAAATCGTACCTTTGCCTTCGACCTTCACTTTCGATGCATCTCCGAAAGACACATGACCATCTTCAATCTTTTGCATTTCTTCAAATAGGTGTTTGTGACCACACATATGATTACTTGCCCCTGAGTCAAGATACCACATATTATCATTATTCGCGTCTACTTCTTTTTGAGTCATCAGCAGAAAGCCTTCATTCGCTTCAGCTTCCAAAGCTAGATTGGTTGTTTCTTCTACCTTCTTTTCGACTCGACAATCTTTTGCAAGATGTCCCACTTTATCACAGTTATAGCATTTGTAGGAGTTACAATCCTTTGCATAATGACCATGTTTGTTACACTTGTAACATTCTATGTTGGAGTAGTTCGACCGACCACCTCTTTGACCACGTCCTCTGCCACGCCAATTCTGCTGGCTTGACTGTCCTCTCTCGAAGTTGCTGCCTCGACCACTTCGACCACTGTCACGACCTCCACGGCCACGTCCTCTTCCTCGAAAGTTTTGAGAAAAGAGCACCTTTTCGTCTTTGGTGGACTCCTTGGTCTGAACTGCTTCGTCGTTTGTCTCCTCCTTCTTTTTGATCTTACGTTGTTCGTGTGCCTCGAGAGAACCAGCTAGCTCTTCGACTGTGAGCGTTGCAAGGTCCTTCGACTCTTCTATCGCGCACACAACATTCTCAAAGTTATCGGTTAAAGATCTGAGAATCTTTTCGACAATACGAGCATCGGTCATCGTTTCTCCATTACGATTGAGTTTATTCACCACTGTTTGCAAACGCGTGATGTATTCTGATACAGTTTCCGACTCCTTCATCTTCATTCTCTCCAATTCTCCTCGAAGAGTTTGAAGACGAACTTGCTTGACTCGGTCAGCTCCTTTGTATACTTTTTCTAACGTGTCCCATGCTTGTTTCGAAGTCGTTGCACCTGCAATCTTTTCAAAGCCTGATTCATCAACAGCTCGGAACAAGATGTACAGTGCCGTCTTATCCTTCGAACGCGTCTCTTTCAACGCCTTGGTTTGAGCCGCCGTATACCCCGTGGTATCTGGTTCTATGAAACCAGTTTCGACCGTCTCCCACGAATCTAGAGATCCAAGAAGAGCTTTCATTTGGATACTCCAATTTTCGTAATTCGCCTTCGTTAATCGTGGTAGCGGCATTTGACTCATCGTATTCGCCATTAGCTCTGATGCCAATTTGTAAAATATTGACTGCTACTTTTTCACACTTTTAACACTATACTTCCACTGGTGGAAGACTTGCTTTAAAACTGCACAGAACACTTTTTACACTATACTTTCACTGGTGGATGTCTTACTTTAAAACTGCACTTTTTACTTTCTTGTTGAAAATGAAAATACAAACAAGTCTTTATATAGACCTAAAAGACTTCTGCTATACTAGGAAATTAAAGCAAATGAATACTCTTAATATGCCATTATCTCTTGGCTTTTCCAGTACAAAACTCTTGGCCTTTCAACTACAAGAGACTCTTTATTTTTCACAAACTTATCAATTAAAACACACTTACTAACATTAAAGTTTATTCAACAGTTATAACAGAAAATAAAAAAAGAACAGTACACGGAAATTTTATGAATCCGGTCTCTATAGTCTCCAAACATTCCCATGTGTAATTTAAGCAAAGCGTAACAATAAGATACATCATTTATAACAATTTTTTAAAAAGGAGGCACATGGCAAGTGAGCAGTTTATGTGGTCATTTTAGTCGTAGTCAAATGTTTGCATCTACAGCCTACAGGATATCGTGATGTATATAGATCTTTTTGGTATTATGCACGCAATAATTTACAAGTCTCAAATTTCAGGAGGTCCGGTATAGATTAGTGGCAGTTTAATCATGACAAAACAAATGGATGTCCTATTTAACTACGATTTAAATATAGACCCTGCACAGATTAGTCGCAGTTTAAACTTTAAACGTGACAAACATTATATAAGGTACTATTTAATCCGAATTAAATCGTGACAAATTTTGAGCCTTGTGCAGTAGTCTGTCGTTCATACCCTCAAAGACTGCCCTATTTATAGGCACAGAGATGGACAGCCTAGTTGCATTATTGAAATTTTCATGTTCTTTTTTATATCTAGAAATTCCCCGCTCATAGGATATCTCAACCTCTCCTTATTTCTACTTGACAGAATATCAACACAAACATTTTAAAATAACATTATTGTATAATAAATTTTAGATTATAATAAATGATTTCTCAGAAGTGTATTTATTTTTTGACAGAATACAAGTGATTTTCATACAAGTTATTTCTTCATATTTATGCATTAATATAACCAAATTTTTAATATTTATAAATCAACAACCTTAAAAAAAAAAGTAAATTACCAAAATACACATTTTTTAACTTAAAAATCAAAAAAAAAAATTTACAATTTTTTTTAATAAAGCTGTTGGTTTATAAATATCAACAATTTGTATCCAAGAGCATTTAGATTTGGATGAGATACTAAGATATCTCTTCCAATTAGGGATGAGAATAGGCTGGACCGAGTTAGCCTTTGCCAAGCCTAGGCCTGTCTGCCAGAAAAATCAAAACCTACTCTGGTTCGTAGTCTGTCATAGGCTTATTTTTAAGCATGAATCTGACATTTTCGAAAAACTGGTTGGTCTGTTAACTGCCTACTTAAAAGTCTATTTCATTTAGACATGTAAATAAGCAATTCAAATAATGTTTAAATAGACTAACAAACTAAAAGACCAATAAGACTAAAAATTTGTTTCTATTGGCTTATCTAAACTTATGTATTAGCATATGTTTTGTGAGACTATTTGTTTAGGAAAACTTTTGAAAACAACTTACGGCATTGTTCATAGGGTGTTTTAGACTTATTTTCATAAGTTCTTCAAAATAAATAAGTTTTATTTTTGTACTTTAATTTGAAGTACAAAATAACCGTTTTAACTAAATAAGCTTATAAAAAAATCTAGGTCTTTCCTAATTAAAAAAAATAAAAAATTGGTCTAACCTGTGTAGGCTAGGCCGTAGGTCCCTGTTAATTGGTCTAACAAATTCCCACCCGTACTTTCAATTTAACCAGAAGTCCTAGGTTTGAATCTAACATACAACAGTGTTAAACTCTCTTGAGTGAGAACTTTATGGTAAGTTGCGCAAAGAATTGAAGCCTAGACGAGTTGTTTACCCACCCACTTTTTTATACAACCACTTAGTAATTATGAATGTTATTGTAATTTGACATATTTATTCAAAAATAATTTACTTCATAAATCTTCCAACAAAATTCTATCATAAAAATAAATTATTTATGCATTATGTTTATTACATCAATTTATAGTAAATTTTGTTTTCTTATTACACTTTTTGAAAAACTGTTTAACATTGTTTGCTTTTTTGTTAGAATTCAAATATGTTAAACATCCTTTTATATTGTGTAGTAAAAACAATTAAATATTATTAGATTTTTATAATTGATATTTTTATTTATTAAAAAATAATATATATTAAATTGAAACTCTTTTTACTAAACAGTTCAATTTAAAATTAATATCATTAGTAATAATATATTTTAATTTTATCATTAATATATATATATATATATATATATATATATATATATATATATATATATATATATATATATATATATATAAAGAGAGAAGCAATCATTAATTACAATAATTTAAAAAAATGTAAATTACAACAACACTGATTAATTTAAATAAATATCAAAATTAAAATGATAGTTTTTTGGTGAAAATAGAAAGACGTACGTTACTAACTTATTCCTCAGTTATTTATTTGATTGTTAAAATAGAATAAAAATAAAAGAAGTTGCAAATTTGTATCTGATTATTTAAGAAATTAAGTTATTTGATTGGTAAGGAAGGATAAAATGGAAAAAAAAAAAGTAAGTAAAGAATAGAATTGAAATAAAAAACTGCTACACTAAAACTTAGGGTTGCATCTAAAGTGAGGTATCTATTATATGCTTCACTAATGAGGTCTTCTGGTATTTTTTTTTATCTAATGGTTAGTTTTAAGGATACATAGGTGAGGGACTTCATTGAACACTCCCCTTAGAATCTACCTTTATATATAGTCAAATTATTATTATTATTATTATTATTATTATTATTATTATTATTATTATTATTATTATAATATTTATATTTAGTTATTATTAATCTAAATACTATTTGGTTTATGTTTATTGTGTTTTATCTTATTTTCTAAAACCACTCCTTAATTTGTGGAGTGCATATTCTCGTATAAAAGGAACACTATAATACCATAGGAAGGAATAATGATACTTTCAACAATTATACTACACAATGCAAAGTGTTCTCCTTTGTATATTATTTATATTTGTAACAAATCATTTCACACACTTCATTCAATTACTATATTCGATTATTGAAAGAGATTGTTAGCTCTTTTCTCCTTCTCTGCCACAGGGCCGACCCAACCCGTTTAAAGACTTAAAGCAAATTTTAAAATGAGGCTTTTAAAATATGTTTTAAAATAATAATTTTGTGGTTTCTAAGAGTTGAACTCAAGACCAAAAGGAAGAAAGACCAACATTTTACCAACTCTAATATGATAATATGTGTAATTAATGTGTCATTATATATTTTTATAACTAAATAAAAAAATCTGAGGCCTTTTTTAAGCTCAAAATTTTGAGGCCTAAAACTCTAGTCTAGGTTGCTTGGCCCTTGGGCCGACCCTGCTCTGCCAAAATTCCTATCATTTTGATAGCGATTTTCCTCTTTATATGTTGAATACTTATGATATTGTATTATAAACAAAAAACAGATAGACTAAACAAATACCAATTTTTGTATGTCCAACCACCGCCTTCGACCATCCATTGCTAATACAGTCACCTCATTTATTTGAATGTATAAGTCTCTGTCTAGGCCCCCATCATTCCAATGAATATTGTGAGGACATGTAACTGACCTCGGCATTTGAGATCCTGCAGCAATTCAAAATGTATAAAGTTTTCACAATGTGGTAGGATGTAATCAAAATTACTACCATATGTTAAATATTAAAATCTATAAATTTAAAGAAATGTACAACTGAAATAATCGAGTAACAAAAGTAATCATTTTCCTATGGACTAAAATATTACAGAAAGTTGTTTACTGCTTCTTTAGTTATGACAAAATCACAAACAATAAACATTCAAAAGAGACTAAAAGTTATTCCAATATAAACCCGGCTGATCTGTTGCAGAAGAAAGTATACAGAAATAACATAATGATGTCTTCTTTATCCAGTACCCACAGATCAAGCATAATTTAACTTATATATTATGAGCATATGCTTCAACAGCAATAAGCAATATAATAGTATTATAGTACTAAAAAGGAAGCCAGAAAAATTTTAAGCCAAGTTAGATAAGAATCCAAGACTAAATTAGAAGTAATCATAAGATTCGTGATAATAAAACTAGAAACAGCAACATATAATACCAGAGCCGTCTTTTGTATTCTGGACTGGATTGTTTATAGACTGTTTAGAAGAGGGTAACAGCATCATCCGGTTGAAATTATGGGATATTCCACTATGCAGCATTCTTGCCAAAACTTCTAGCCTCTTCCGAGAATCAGAAAGAGGTTGTCCAGTTCTGGCATCTATCAAGCTAAGAATGGTGTGTGATACCTAGATAAGAATGTAAATGATAAATAGAACATGAGGGAAAACCAAACTTTAATCCTTGACACGTGAAAAAACCACTTACTTGAACAACCAGTTGATTACACCACATTATAGCCTGATGTTCCATTGACAACCACACATTTTTCATGGCTGTACTGCTGATCATGAAGCCATGTGTTGGTGGCACAATATTATCAAGTGATGCTAACTTTGAACGTACCTAAAGGAAAGAAAACTAAAAATAAACTGCCATGCAAAGGTTCATATATAGAAGTCATGTAAACTAATTTAAAATTATGTTAAGATGAGAAGACATTAGGAGAGAAAAGTGGAAATATGATTTAGTGAAACTGAATACTAACTTGAACATAACACAGAGTGATGTCAGAGTACTTTATAAATAATATTTTGAAATACACTGAGGATAAAATAGTACTTTATCCAATCAACCAAGCCTTATCCCACTAATCTCATTAAGTGGGGTCAGCTACATAGATCAATAATTTATGGCATAATGTTTTATCAAAAACCATGTTTCTTTCCAATTCGTTAATCTCAAGATTTCCCCTAATAGTTTCTCTTATGATTTTTGTAGGTCTTCCCATACCTCTAATTGCTTGGATACCCTTCTGGTCTACTCTCCATACTATATAATTCATGGGCTTTCTCTCCACATGCCAAAATAACATAACACTATTTTTCACCATTTTTTGTAAGTGTTTCCCCCAACACTCTCTAATATTGTTATTTATAAACTTATCGTGTCTAGTCTTATCACACATCCATAAAATAGTATTTTAATAATTACAAAATTAAGTTAATAATTGATTCCATCCCATTCCCTCTAAATTGGAAAGGAAACAAATGGCGGTGAATAGAGGAATGCATGCTATTAGATACCATTATATTCCAATTTTTTTTTAAAAATATCCAAAAAAATGTAACACCTTACAAAATAAATAAATGCTTAGTTTTGGTGTAATTATTCATCCTAACTCCTAAGATACCGTTATAATTGGGAAAATAAAAATTGAAATTTTTATTTTACAAATTTTGTTTTATTATTTATTAATAATAGTTTATGATTACTGCATTACATATAGAGTGGAGTGGAAGATAGTAAAGCATTAATATTATTACCTGATAATCATTGTATGCTCCAGAAATAGATACAACAACAACGTCAGAGAGTACTGAATTAGACACAAATTTTCCTGTGTTAGTGGTTTGCACCTCGTATCCTTCTCTCCATTCTGAATTTACACGTGCAAAGTAGTGACCCAGAGAAGGCTGCAATGCCACAGGAGGTGATCTGAATAAAATTCAGGTAATCTTGTCAAACATTTAAGCAGACCATAATTAGAGAGAAGGATAAGGGAAACCAAAAGAGGGGAAACACTATACTGATGTGGGGTTGAGAGTGTAAGAACAGTTTGAACTACTGATTTCCTAAGATGGGGATGGATAACAGCAGCTCTAGCAACAAAACCACCCATAGAGTGACCAACCAATATGACACTTTTGGGCAAACTTCCAGAATTCGCAGCACCTTCTTTTATTCGAGCATCATAAGACACTTTATATTGGTCCAAAATCTGCAAACAATGTTGCATCATAACAATGTTGAACAAAGTGATCAATTTAGGAATCACTGCCTCAAGCAAGTATAGTAAGATAGTGAGATAAGTACAAACTTCAGCACTACATGAGGAAAGAAAGTAGTGCATGGCACAAGTCTAATAAGGTATACGTTAAACTACTTGAAAAAGAAAATAATGTCGTTCACAGTAACAACATAGCCATCCAGTTTTTTTCTACCACAAGATGATCAAAAACTGGAATCAATAAATAAAGTTTGCATGCCCTAAGGCAGAAAGAAAAGGCTGGAGGAAAAAAATTCAGAGTTGTCCATTTAACCAAAATCAGTCTAACATGGCACATAATTCAATGGATTTTAGTCCACGGGTACTCAACAACAAGAAACACATTCAGGTTTTGGAGTCTGTGTTCCATAGAAGGAAACAGTCTGAGATCACTTTGATGACAGACACAATTCAAAACAAATCACCCATCTACAAACTATTAAAAAAATTCCGTCCTCAATATTACAAGCAAGTCATATTTATCCAATATTCATTTATAAAGGATAAAAATAAGATACCTTGTGTATAGCATATACAACATATTCAGTGTGTTCTTCAAGAATTGCACCATCCATGGCAGAATGTTCGCCTTCAAGATCAACGGCAAACCAGTCTAACCTGCTAGTGTAGTGGTTAGGTAATTGGAAATTGGAGAAACTGATATCTGCATCTCCTTCTTCGGGTATTTGGGAAGCTTCTCGGTAAAATGAATGCTCAAGGGGACCATTTTGATATGCCCTGTCAGATTCTGCTGCCAAAGATCGCACCTATTATGTGGATAAAAGCAAATGAGAAGGTTCATAGCAATATAAAATTCTGGGCAAAGATAATACTATGAGTGTTAATAAATAATCAATTATAGAAACAAATGCATCAAAAATCATTATCCATGTTAGCTTCATAACTTGTATGGGATCTATATCATATTTCTCCACTTCTAGCCAAATTTTAATGTTTTCATCTTTTTCTGTTTTTTCAACTTTGCTAATACAAAAGGACGGGAAATTTTACTGCTATAAGGAAATTTAAAAAATCCAGATAAAAACAATCCAATAATGAATATAAAACCCTAGATTCAATCAAATACCTTGTCCAGCAAGCAAGCAACCCCAAGGCTTTGAAAATAGCTAGCTAGAGATGCATATTTTTGTCTACATGCTATCATACAACCTAACAAATTAACCACACATGAATCAATCTCTTACAACTAAACCAAATTCTTCCATAGGAATTAGAATGATGAATAAATACCACAAATTCCTAATTAATCTTTAGATCATTAATTAAATTGAAGGGTGTAAAACTTTGGTCTCTAACAGCAACACCAATGCTTTTGGGATCTCAACACGAATTGCATCGCAATCACACCAGCCATGTTTGTCACGATTTCCAGCAATTTAAAGAATCGCAAAATTATAGCATCCACAATGTAAAACCTTACCAAAATGACACATGCAGTGATAAGTTCCCAGTTTTCAGTTTTTGCTACTATCATTTAAAAACCAAATTAAGAAATATCTCCTTAACATGTTGAAATAGTTTCACATAGTCCATAAAACCAAACCAATAAACAACACCGAAATTCATAAAAGAAGAAAGAAGACCTTGCCTGTTTGTAGCTTCCCCCATTGCCTGGAATGAAAAGAACAGGTACACCACTAAGCTTTTTAAGATGCTCCCTATAATCAATCTTTTTCCAACCTTCATGATACAAGTACAATCCATACTTCACCGGTGTAACACTTTCCGAAGACGTAATAGGAATGTAGGTCGGATACATATAGGTCATAACACATCCATTCGAAATCGGCTTCAATAAACCATACAAAGCAGCAAGACAAATCCCTACTACCACAACAATCAATACTCCAACCCTCACTTTTCCTCTAAACGTCGGCATTGTGGATCAAAACCTCTACTCCGAAATCACTAAATCACTACAAACTTCGATTTCACCTCAAACTAACTAGCTTGAAATCGAAATATCGAAAAACAAAAGTACCTAAAATCACAACAGAAATTCAAATTCAATAAACACAAAAACAACTTAGTTTGACTAATTAAGCAACAAACTCTTCCAACTCCACAACCAGATCACGAACTTACAGTTGAATTCAACTCTAAACTCTCAAATCAAGATTCATATAGTCATGGATCGAACTGATTCTACTGCATAAAAACAAATCAATTATCCACAGTCAAAAATGAGATCTAAAATTTCCGTGCCAAAACCACAAGCAAACAAAAAAATCAAAAAAATCAAAAAAGGAAAGGAAGAAGAATCCACAAACAGTGAAAACGAAAACTACTAAATCAAGAGCACAAAGTTCAAAACAGAAAAAGCAAGTTCAATCGTTGTGGATAGATCTGAAAGAACTCGAAGAGGGAGAGAGTGAGAGAGAGAGATTACCGAAACGTGAGGATGAAATGGCGTTAGGATAGCGGTGACGGAGGGTGCAACAGAAATTGTTATTTATATGAATGGAAGTTGGGACTGGGATAGGAGAAGAAGCAATGAGGATTAGTCATGGTGAGAGTGACAGAGTCAATAATGAAAGAGTTGAAGCAGCTAGAGCACTAGAAAACACTGATTGGGATCTAACTGGGGTTTATTTAATTCATGTAGTATGTAACTCACTCCTTCATGGTAGGCATTGAAATTGTTTCCTTTTTTACAATCATTGACATAAAAAGAAAAAGAAATTACTATATTTATAAGTAATCAAAATTAATTTATGGCATATACCATAAAATTTTGTGTTGCATTGCCCAAATTAAAGAAAAAAAACATTGTCTTAAAATAAGTACTATCATACTCAACTTCAATAAATAAAAAATGTTATTTGTATTTATATACCAAAGTGTAAAATTTAGTAAAATGACACTTCCGATAACTCTACCGAATATTCGTATAACAAAATTCACCGTTGAATTGAAAACTAACATCATATAGATCATGTTCATAAAATTTAACATCAATCGAAAAATTATTTGATATGTTAAAGGTAGTTATCAAAATTAATGGTTTTGTTGAAGTTTTGTAAGACGTTAGTTTTGATACATCTCATTAACATATCAAATGATTTCTGATTGATGTTAAATTTTATATACATGATTTATATCATAGTAGCTTTCAATTCAACGGTGGATTATGTTAGAACAAGATTTGTTCTGATCAATATTCTTAGTTTTGATGATAACAAGGATATGAATTTTGTGTGAGATAATGTGGTACTCTAATACATTGCAATTTCCCTTTCAGGAAATATATAAAGAGTATGCACAAATCAGCGCTCAGAAGCTTTGACTCAGAAGGTTCAGGCAGAATCAGAACATGGGTCTATGGAAGCATCAGAAGAACTTGAGATCAGAAGCAGAAGCACTGAAGTTCTCATGGTATCACGCTCAGAAGCACTTCAAGGTCAGAAGACAAGAAGATGCTATGCACCAAGCTGTTTGACTCTGATGATATTCAAACGTTGTATACACAAACATCAGATCAGAAGAAAGTACAGGTGGCAGGCTACGCTGACTGACAAAAGGAACGTTGGAAGCTATTAAAGGCAACGTCAGTAGACACAGCGTGAACAAGGCTCGAGGTAGTTGACAAAAGCGTGAAACATTAAATGCAATGCTGTACGGAATACGCAAAGCATTAAATGCTCCCAACGGTCATCTTCTCAAGTGCCTATAAATATGAAGTTCTGATGAGAAGCAAGGTTACGAATCCTGAACGAACTTATTCTGAAAAACTTGCTGAAACGCTGTTCAACTCAAAGTTCAGAAACTTCATCTTCATCAAAGCTCACTACATTGCTGTTGTAATATATTAGTGAGATTAAGCTTAAACTTTAAGAGAAATATCATTGTTGTGATTATAGCTTTTCAGAAGCATTGTAAAACTCTTATTTGATTACATTAATTTGTAAGTAACTAGAGTGATCAAGTGTTGATCAGGATACTCTAGGAAGTCTTAGCTTGTGTCTAAGAAGTTGTAATTAGAGTGATCACATGGTGGTCAGGATACTCTAAGAAAGTCTTAGCTTGTGTCTAAGCATTTGTTCCTGGAGTGATCAGGATACTCTAGAAGACTTAGTCGTGGGCTAAGTGGAAAACCATTGTAATCTGTTGCGATTAGTGGATTAAATCCTCAGGTGAGGTAAATCACTCCGTGGGGGTGGACTGGAGTAGTTTAGTTAACAACGAACCAGGATAAGAATAACTGTGCAAATTGTTTTTATCATTCAAGTTTTTAAACTACACTTATTCAAACCCCCCCTTTCTAAGTGTTTTTCTATCCTTCAGATTATGCTATACGATATGTTGTAAAGAGTTATCAGAGATGTCATGTTACTAAATATATGGACTGGATCAAATGACATCAATATGTCAAATTTAATAACATGACACATCTGATAACTCTTTACCACATATCTGTTTCAAAGTATTGTTTGTTTTTTGAGTGAAGACTCATTTTGGTCCCTCATAAAATTTAGATAGTCCAAATTAATCCCTAAGAAAAAAGTTTTTATTTAATCCCTTAGAAAATTTAACTGAGTTAAGTTAGTCTCTTTGTTAATATAGTTTTCAAATCGGTTCTTCTTCCTACATTTAAACCGTGACTAAACTGCCATATATATTATTTATTTTCTATTATTTTTAAATCTATGTAATACTCATTTTTTTATTTTAAATTTTATTTAGTTATCAAAGAAAGCTGGAAAAAATAAAATAGACTGACGTATGTATTATTTATGTTGATGTGGACTTATTGTTTTTTATTTTTTATTATTTTTAAATTCATGTAATATTCATTTTCTTTTTTATTTTTTTAAATTTTTTTTAATAAGATTGTATAACAGAAAACAAACTGCTACAAAAAAAGAGTGGGTGGATTACACTAAGACCCACTCAGCTAGAACAAAACCTAAAAAATGGTAAACCAAGCCTGTTCTTTACAAAATCAACTCTCAAAATTAGAAATCGTAATAAAGTTAGTGTAATCAGGAACCGTTGTTCCCTATACTAGCCAGAGAGTCGGCACAACTATTTCCTTTTCTGTAAATGTGAGTTGCAAGAAAGGACATATCTGCCGTAATGTTGAAGTAATTGCCTGATTTTATTTTTCGTATTTAATTATTAGATGTTTTATTTATTTAATTATTATTTATGTGGTAATTAATTATTTGGTGTGTTTTGTGATTATTTGAATATGTGTGATATTTGAATAAGTGAATAGATGTGTTAAAACTAGTAATTAGTTCATGGGCCTAATTAAATGAAATGAGGAGTTGGGTGGGTTAAGCCCAAATGACAAACTAGAGATAGTAAGGGTTATGTGAGAAAATCTAGAATTAGAGAGATAGAAAGAAAAGAGGCAAGAAAGAAGAGAAGAGAAGAGAAGAGAAGAGAAGATGAAGAGGAAGAGGAAGAGGATAGGAGTTCTTGAAGAAGAAGGACTAGAGATTCAAGGTAAGGGTGTGAATCCAAGTAATTATAGGTAGATATAATTGGGTAATGTTGTGGGTAATGATATGCTATGTGTATAATCTTCATTCTCTCAATTTCATAGGTTAGAGTTTGGTAGATTTCATGAGATTTTATGAATCAAAGCATGTTTAATGATGTTATGATGTTAACCCATGAATAGAAACATGTTAGGTGTAACACCCCGAATTTAATTAAATTGGTTAATTAAATTATTGAAGGATTTAAATATGGATTTAGTGGAATTTGGATGGCCGATATTATTTTAAGGGCACCTTTGGAATTATTAAATTTGAAGTCAGATAGTCGGAAAATAATATTAAGAATAATATTATTTATAAGTCGGAATTATTATATTGAAGAAATTATTATTATAAGTGATATAATTGATTATTTGAGATATATCTCTTATTGGGCCTAAATTGATTTTGGAGAATATTAAATAAAGAGAGGATTTAAACACTAAGCCCAATTGGTTTTATATTAGGGTTTTAGAGATGAGAATGAGTTGTGTTGTCATTTTGGGAGAAAACAAGATTTGAAGAGAAAGAGGCAAGACTATGGAGAAGAAGAAGGAACTTGAAGATTTTCCATCCATGGTGCCAAAATTGAAGAAGCAAATAGAGACCCATTGAGTTGTTTCAATTGATAAGGTAAGGGTGGGGTTCTCTTCCTATAATGGGGCTTATGAAACTTTGTATGTTGGGGATTTAGGGATTTAGATTCATTGCAATATCTTGGGTTGATTGTTGTTGTTCATACAAAATTGAATTTGAAAATAATAATGCAATGCTATGCGTAACAGAAATGGGGGAAAACGAAATAGAAATTGATAGAGCGTATGCCGTTCGAGAGTATGAAGCACCCCAGGATATTTTCGTTCCATATGCTAGTTACTGTGTGATGAGATTTTGTTTTCATTTCCGTTTCCTGTTGTTTCCAGTTGTTCTAATATTTGGTTCATGTTTCTTAATGTTATTTGATGAACCCATATGCTAGTTACTGTGTGATGGGACCCCATTTAAGTTATAGTATATTTCGTTTGCTGGCTGCTTCTATGTGTACCCTGTTTCTTCATGTTTATTTACTTAAGACATAATATGTATTGTATGGTACATAGGAAGATGAACTATAATAATGGAAAGATAAATAAAGATAAATAATTGGAAAGAGCAGGTTAACAATTATGTAACGCTAGCAACAGTTATGGAACATAATGAAATACAAAACAGTCCCGTTTGATCAAAATAACCGAATTAAGCGGTATATTTAGTTGTCTGGAATTTGATGAAAATTTACGTGGTAGCTAAGTTTAATTAGTAGATTAACATGGTAGTGTTATTTTGTTGAAATTATGATATTTTACGAATCGACTGAAATTGTGTTTGGTTTAAATATTCTTTATAAATAAATTATAATAATTTAATAGAATTGTCAATAGAGTTGTTAGAGTTGTCGATAGAGTCGATAATAAGTTGTTAGAGTCGATAATAAGTTGTCAGAGTTGTTTTGAATTATTAAGAGTAGTATTTTTATTTGTTTTGAGTAATTCTGACATGTTTAGAGTTGTCAGTGTATAACGTCGGTGTTTGTTTTTTTATTGGAACTTTAACAATTCATATCTTTTGAACCGTACTCCGTTTGAGTCTCCATTCGAGGCGTTAGAAAGCTAGCGTGATATTCTTTTCAATAAAAATGGTCTTGAACAATAGAATGCTAGAAATTGGAAATGGAGTAGAAATAGAAGTGAATTAAATTAATATAGTGTGATTATTAATTGGTTGATTAAATTAATAGTTGAATTAATTTCAATGTGTTTAATTGATTAGAATATAATTTGGAATTAGATTAACTATTTGGTTTATCGGTAAATTACGATATTTTGAGAATTTATCCGTAATTGTGTTTTGACTTGAATATGTATGTTGAGAAATATATATTATTACGTCAAGGATGTTGTGTTGATATTGAATCTCTGTGGGTTGTTGGATAGCATTAATTTTAATGATTAATTGCTTGATTTTAAATGTGTATGTTCATATATAATTGACAAAATGAGAATTAACATGAGATAGTATGGATACTAGTGTTAATTGGATTTTGTGAATCGTAATTGATTAATTAACCTTTTATATGTGAATGATATGTATGTGTTGTGAATGTTGTGTACAATTGGTGGATAATTCATCGAGTTGAATTATTGTGATATGCTAAATATTAAGATGGTAGAGATGATCTTAATTGCATATGTTTGATTAATATTGTACATACATTCATATCATGGATGCCTTGAAACAAAGGTGGTTTGCTTTGAAACATAAGCGTGGCTTGGATTCTAAAGTGAATCGGAAGCGGTAAACTATATGTTTACATTTGGTGGCTTTGATCTTGTCCGGATCTGAAGCGTGGCTAGATTCTATATGAATCGGAAGCGGTGGAACTTTGGGTCCACATTGGGTACCACATGCATGGAGTCACATGTCTTGCATTGAGTCACATTGAGGTTAAGTGATGCTTGAATATATGCATTTATGTGATTGTCATGTGCACATGAGATGTGATAATTGAAATTGGTGATGTGTTGATATATAATTGGTTAAACGTGTGAATATGTGATAATGATGGATTGTGTATATATTTGGGATAATAGTGTTGAATCTTTTGAGTATTATACTATTGAATTTTGTGCTTACTTGAATATGTGAAATTTATTAGATGATACTATTTACATGATTATGACTTGTTGTGTGATGAAAAGTATGTGAGATTAACGAACTGTAGAAGTATGATGTGTATAGTAGCTATTGATACTTGTGATGTGATGATTTTATATGTCTGAATCCTAGCATGCAATTTATCATGCGCCCACTTATATGATTTGATATCTCACCCTTTTCTCTTGTTTCGCCGTTGCCTTTATATTGGCAACGTGCAGGTATTCAAGTATGAAGATTTAGTTGCCGTTACTCGAGTCGGTTGTCACTCTGATACGTAGCACTCTGGGGGGAACGATTTATATTATTTATGATGTTGCTATTTAATTGTTTTATTTTGGCTGGACAAAATGATAAGTTAACTGAAGATATTTTATTGAATATATTCTTAAGTGATTCCGCTGTGTTTTAATAAAATAAGTTATTCTGCTTCAAAGGTGCTATGTATCCGCTTTATGCGACGAGGTGATTTGTTTTGTTTTGATTATGTGACGCCTCATTTATTTATGGAGAAATTTTTAAAAACTCTGATTTTTATATATAATTGCCGGGTAGAAATGGGGTGTTACATTAGGACCCTTATATATGTGCTGGAATTCTATTTTAGTTGAGTTTTTGTGGATTTAAAGAGATTCTCGTATGCTGTCAAATTGGATATGGGAATTATGTTTTCGCCCAGTTCACTCTGCAAACCAAGTTCGCTCCACGAACACCCTATTATCTATCATTGCGTCGCGGACAGAGATGGCGCCGCGACCTGACATGAATTTTTGAAAGTTTGGCATCTTGATTCTTTGGCTTGTGATTATGTATGCCTATGATTTTAAAGGTATTTCCATGAGTTTTAATAATTTATTCAAGGTTATTTGAATAGGTTTAGAATCGAAAATGGAAAGATACATGATACTTGTGTTTTAGTATGTGTATGATGTGAATTTATGGAATGTGTGAATAACATGAATTAGCTTGTGTGCTATATGTTATATGGAATCATTAACTGTTAAGTGTATACTTGTTTAGTGATAATTATGTAGTGTGCACATTTTGGTGAATAGTTAGAGTTGTACCAATTATGTGATATGCTTGGATGATTAGGATTGTGAGATAATCGAAATTGCAAATGTTTTGTAATTGTATGTATACATGAAGCTTGAGTTTAGCGAATGTATACGTTGTTGATGGTGATTGTTGAGAATGACATGAATCGGCTTACGTGTTATAATGAATTGAGGTGAAATGTGAACAATATGTGTTGGTATTGTTTAGTATATATTATGATGATGGGTTGAATTGGTGAATACTATGAGTATGAAGCGTACATGAGTAAAGACATGTTACTTGAATTGTATTTATGTAATATGTGAATTGATGTTGGGTGGTAATAACATTGTTGAGCTATGATGTTATATATTATTGTGATGTGTGTAAATGTTTAATGTTATTTGGACGCATTTTGATGACGTTTACATAATGGATGTATGTTATACAATTGGTGGATAATTCATTATGTTGAACTATTGTAGTATGCGGTATGTTAAGATTGTTGAATGATCTTAATTGCATATGTCTTGTGGTAATTGTATATGCATTCACGGTGGCCTTGATCCTTAAGGGAAATAAAGGTGACGAACTTTATGTTCTTTGGTAGTGTGCCCATGTAAGGTGTGAGCTACGGTTTGCTTTGATCCTTGTGTGGAAACATAGGCGTGGCTTTGTTTCTTTTGTGGATTCGGAAGCAGTGAATTATATGTTCATATTTTGAGGGCTTTGGTCTTGTCCGGATCGGAAGCGTGGCTCTGATTTTGAATCGGGAGCGGTGAGCTTAATGCTCAAAATGGTACCACATGCATGAGTCACATTAATTGCATTTCGAGTCGCATTGTGTGTTATGTGACTATTTGAATTGATGTGAATTGCTTGTGTGATATTTGGAATTTGTATTATGTGTGGTAATCCATTTAACATGAATTGTTGTTGTGTTGTTGATGCGATATATGTGATTGAAACATATGTGATGAATATGTGAATTATGCATGTATTGATGATATATGTATATATGTGAAGATAACTTGTATACTTGAAAATATGATTATGTACATGGTTTAGCAATTATGTTGATTACTTGAAATTGAATGAGCTATGTCGTATGATATAAACATGTGAATCTTGATTAATGCATATTATACATGTTTATATGAAGTGTGGTGAATTCTTGGAATGTATTTGTTGTTGTTATCATTTCCTATATTATGTTTATTTATAATGATTTGAATTCTCACCCTTTTGTTTGAATGATGTTCAATGTGACATCGTGCAGGTTTCGAGGATAGTGGTGCTTCAAATGGAGCTTAACTTGGAGATTTAGATCTCTTGTAGAGTGTCTTGATTGAGTATTCATTCGTGCTCTGGTCATGTAACACTTGGGATTGGGTTTATTATTTCTATTTGACTTGATATTATGAGAGATTGTTTTACTCATATGTATGTCATATTTGTATTATGTTATATTCTGGATGTGTGGCCTTTGAGCCAAGATAATTGTGATATGGTGGATGATGTATGAGAATCATCTGACTTTACCATGTATTGATGAGATGATTAACCCGCTGTGGTTTGGCATGTTAATTATGAATTTTTAATTTCGTGTTACTCGTATGTGACCATTGCATGTTGGAATGTTATATTTTGATAAATATGTGCAATTCCCTCATGAAATGCATGCTTCTTTACTATGATTTATGCAAATGTATGTTTTATTTGTTTAGTATAGAATTGGGGGTGTTACAGTTGACACAATTAATCCATCTAGTATGGATTTGCCAAGGAACATTGAAGGGGGAGAGAAAGCATGAACCACCGCTACAGAATCGGTTTCTAACCAAATATTCCTCTAGCCCTTCTCATGAGCGAACTCAATTGCAAACATTGCACCATTGAGTTCGGCAATGAGAGAGTTGGAAACTCCAAGAAATATAGCAAAAGCTCCAAGGAACCTACCATCAAAGTCTCTAGCAATACCACCACAAGCCGAGATACCGGATTGCCTTGAGAAGCACCATCACAATTGATTTTAATCCAATCCTACGGAGGCGGCTTCCAAATAACTTCTAAAATCTTAGGAGTGCAAGGAGGTTGAATAGAAACTTTAAAATACTTGAGAATTTCAAAGTCATGAATATTAATGAAAGAATGAGTTTTTAATATGTTTCCTGTCAGCCCACAAGCCGAGATGATTCTAGAAATAGCAGAGGAAGGTGTGGTTATTTTTTCCTTGAATCTTTGACAATTACGAGCTAACCAGATTGAATTAAAAATTTGAATAACCACCACATTGAAAATTAACTTGCAATGATTAGACCAAGCCCTCTTGTAAATGCACCAAATATCCTCCCAGCAAAAAATCCTAGTATTGATGCGCAAAGAAGAGGTAAGCCATTTCCAAATATGAGCAGCAAAAAACAATCGTAAAACAAATGAGTAGAACTTTCTTCTCCAGCAAAGCACAAGGAACAGATTAAAGGAAAGGAAAAACCTCTCATCTTGAGTTGATCGTCTGTGGCTAGCTTATTCAAAAGCATCCTCCAAACCAGAAAAGATTTAGAAGGCGAGATAAATTTCCCCCAACCCCATCTTCACCAATCCAATTGAACGCCTGGTATACGCTTAAAGTTATAAGCATCCCGAAGAGAAAGCTCACCCGAATCAGAATGGTTCCAAATCTTCTTATCTGGGCGAAAGTCGAAAGGAATGTGGCAATTCCTTATACGATTCTAAATCGAAACCGGAATATAATTGGCTTCATTAGAAAAATTCCACTTACCATCAATAATAAAGCTAATGACCATTAAAGAGTCAGCAACCGTAGGTGTGTCTCTAAAGCAAGCTGAAGCGGTCGCCACACCACCGGTTTTTCCAAAAATTAATCTGTTCACCGTTTCCCAGCATGGGTTTATAGCATGGGTTTTTAATCGTCATTTTTAAAGTTTGTCGTATTTTTCGCTTTCAAATAATGTACCGTTTATTTTATTTGTCGTACTATTCATTATATTATGTAATATTTGTACTGTCAGTATTAAATATCGTACTTTCTGTCGTACTGTTGTTTAATTATCAAGATAATATTATGTGTGTTTACTGCTAGTTAAATATTTATTTTTCTGTGCATTAAATATTTTTCAAGGTTATTATCGGTAATTTCGTTCGCATACAGTATATTTTATTTATTTATTATATTTGTGTTTTTCTAACAACTCATGTAAATAAATTTTCACCATTAACACAACAAAAAACAAAAGGAAAAAATTAACTTTAACTGTTAAGTTTTCACTTTAACTGTTACGTTAATGCTCGAACAGCCAGTTGATAGTCAAACCCGCTGACAGCACGATTCTCCGTGTTTTGTATCATTAATCAAATCAATATTTTGCATTTCAAAATTCCAAGATTTTTGTTCTAGAAGTCTTCTGATAATCACATGATCAGTAGAGACTCAGCACTGAACAAAAATCAGGTACGCTTAACTGTCTCCTACACAAACAGTCCCTAACTAGGGTTTTTGTTTTTTTCAGGAGAACAAGTTTTTTGAGACCTCAAATGGATTTCATGGACCTCCATGTGTCTCAAAGTACCACCAGACAAATTTTCAAACTTCAATTCGCTCAGACGCACAGTCAGTAGCTCAAACAGTCAGCAGACGACCAGTTTGACCGAAAAGTCAACAGACAGTCAAAAATGAAATTTTTTGTCAACATCCATATTTTGTCAAAAGATTCATCATTTGATCAGTGGTTGATCATAATTCATCAAGAAAAGATCAGAAATCAACAAAACCCTAAGTTTCAAAATTAGGGTTTTCTCCTAAAAAGTCAACTGAACTTTGAAGGAAATTCAATTATATTTCAAATGCAATTGATCCCATGGTCATTGGATTCACCATTTGAAAAATATGAGCTCAGACATTACAGGTCATTTTCCAAGTCAACAAAAAGTGGTTTTTTTGTCAAAGGCCATAACATCAAGATAACTTCTCCAAATGAAAAAAAGTTTCCAAAGTAGCTTGTAGAGGACATCTTGAGGTTTCTAAAAAGTACAAGAACTCCTTCATATGATCAAAATTGAGGGAGATATGCCTTGTTGAAGTTGGCTATTTTTTGGGAAAATGCATGAAACCAACATTGATCAAAAATGTTTTTTTTTCAAAAGAGGCCAAGTTTTCATGATCCAAACATGTTCCTAATGATACTAAAGGGCTCCCACGACAACCTAAGGCCCATAACATTTTTATTTCTTTTTTAATTTAATTGTATTACCTTTAAAATTAAATTAAAAAGAAATGGTGCAAGATCATTATCCAAAGCTTTTGTCTCTTGCTTGAGTCACCAAGGTAGCTTATTTTCTGCAACAAAGAGAAGTACATGGCAGGCCTAGAGCAAGAGATTGAAGAAATTCAAAGCCATGGCCAAAGAATTCAAAGATTTTTAATATTAAAAATCAAAAGTTCAAAAAGCAATCAATGCTTGATAGCTTAAGATTGCAGCACATTCATTGCTTATAAATGGACTAGAACACTTCAACAACACACACACACGAAATCTGAATCAATACTATGCTTGTATCACTCTTGTAACAACTTGTAATTTTGAAAGAAATTTGAAATTCGAATTTTAAGTTTAAGCTCATTTCAATACAAACTAAACACTCAAACACGTTCCTTGACCTTCACTGAACCTATCCAGATCAATTGCAAGCCTTGAAACCTCAAGAACACACACATATATCTCACGGTTTGCTCAAACATAAACCTACCAAAATATAATCATACATGCATGTTTAACAAGATGTAATTGCATATTTGTGTTTGGCTTGATGCTCTGGTCGTTTCTGGAGCTTTAATTGGGTTTTAATGGACGTTTGAAGCATATGCCATTTTAGGGTTTCATGAGCTCGAAATGGGATTTTTCGTTAGAGGAAAAATTAGAAAAAACTAATGGCATATTTGAACTCAGGGGGCGATTTTAAGCTGAACCATGGTCTCCAAAATAATTTATCATGTTTGTATGAGATTTTTGAATTTGCAGGAGCTATGGCTACGCTTGGAAACCGTCACTAAAACCTTTAGCAGCAGTTGCAGACCTAAGCCAACGGACGGAGGAAGAAGATGAACTCGTGGCAGCCTCTCATTGGCTGCCCTGCGCGCGTTTTATTTTTTTAAAAATCTCTGATTCAGTGCTTTGCAGGTTTTGCACGCGTCATGCTCCCTTGCTTGGTCACCATCAGATCAGTCCAATCACTCAATCCAACACCCATGACACGCTAGTCCATGCTATGGACTTACCAGGCAACCACACATGATCCATATTTAATATATATTTTATATTTTTCTATTCTATTTAATTTTCTTTCAACAATTATTTAAAAATAGTTTTAAAAATCAGAAAATTATATTAAAAATATTTTTAGGTTGATAAAATGCTATATTAATTTTTTACACAAAAATATTTTGTTTTTCTTAATAATTAAAATATTTTGTTTAATTAATTAGTATATATTTATATATTTGCTTTTTAATTATTTTAACCTATAAAAAAAATCAAAAAAAATATTTTCTTTTTATCTAAATTAAGTTTATATATTATAGACTAATTTTTGTACATATTTAGAATATTTTTTCTTTAAGTTTAAATTATTTGTATAATTATATATTAATTAACTTAATAAATTTCCAAAACAACTTCAAAAATCCAAAAAAATTAGTTTTATTTTAAAATTAATTAACAAGCAATATGAACATATTTTAGACTTAATTTTTAGGTTTAAATTTTATTTCTACCTTTTTCTCATTTAATTAAATTAATTATGCATTAATTCTAATTAAAATCAACCATCCAAAAAAATCCAAAAATACTTCCCTTTATCTTATTGCAATTTAAATTCATAGATAAGCGTATAGGTTGTCAAAATCATGTAAATAGCATAGTTTACATTTCCCGCACAATCGATGTAATAGCGTAGATTTACTTTCCGCATTTTACATTCCCGCACTTTAATTTCTGTACATATAAAACTGCGTGTATGTCAAAAGATAAAAACTGAAGCGCTAGGTCACTAATTTCAAAGACAAAAATATCTGAATCAGAACACAATCACACTTGCACCTCTTAGGGTAATCCCTCTGTTACTCTTTTCAAAATCAATTCTACTGTTTCAAATGCAATTCAAATAATTTCTTTCTGTATCCAGTCAAAGAAAATTTTCTAAAAGAAAATAGGAAAGGACCTTATAAATTTAGGGTAGATCTCCTAATTGCTTGCTCAAATCAAATCAAAACAACAAACGTTTCACATATCAATGTTTTTTTCAAAACAAAACTTTCAAAAAAAGACAACATTTTGTATATATCCAAACAAGGATCATTACGAAGTTAAAGATCTTTTTTCAAAACATCTTTCGAAAGATAAAACACTTTGTATACATCCGCACAAGGATCATTACAAAGTCAATTTACAAAGGTATTTTAAAACCACATACAAGCATTTCAAAGCAAGACAAATGATTCAAACAAGTGAGCTAAGCAATTAAGAGCCCATGGAAGCAGTAAAAAAATAATCAGGACAAGTTAATTGTTTTCTAAACATACATATAACATGACAATATTTATTAGTTAAAAATGTAATATTAGTTTTTAAAAACTTTAGGATTAAATAGTCTCTTGGTCCTTGTAAATTAACGAGTTTTTGAATTTAGTTCATGTATTTTTTTTTTTGGTAAAAAAGAGGGCCAGAAGCCCAAGAAACAAAAAAAAAACTACACAGACACGAGTCTGGCGGTCGAAAGACCCTTTCTGTCGTCATCTAACTGACTCAATAAGACCATCTCCAATGGTAGTTTCTTCTATTGAGTTATCCACATGTATCATTAATTTAATAATTAAATATTTAAAAAAATTGCCATGTCATAATAGAGATGCATTGCAATGCAACAACTAAAAGATTGTAGTACCAAATCAAATCAAGTTATGAGGTAAAGTTGTGGGACCCATATCAGATTTTTATTAAAGTTAAAATTAAATAAATTCTTTTAATATGATGTGGCTTAGTGGGTCCCATAAAGAACTCAAATGTAAGCTGCACCATTGGAGATGCTCTAAGTTATCTGGAGCTGAAGAGAAAAAGGTAAAAAAAAGGCCTGATACTACAACCCATATTTGCAAGCAAGTGTGCACATCTGTTTGCCTCCCTGTAGGAGTGACAGTTCATGTATTTTTTTTTCTTTGTCTAAGTTTCCATATGTCAATTTCTTTTTCACTTTGGTCCCATAAATTAAACTTGCATGCTTATCCACTAAACCACTTATATTTTTTGTCTAATACTGTAATGCATTTGTAAATGATAGATATAAGCAGCAAATATTTATTACATTAGTAGCAAATTGTCTTTTATATATAGTAATATTAAATTTGGTTTAAAATGTTATAATTACCTTTTAAATTTTGTTTAAAATGTTTAAAATGATATGCAGTAATTTGTTTTGTTATGAATAAATAATAATATATGATTATTTATATACTAAATAGTTTGAAACGTTTTATTTATCATTTAACTATATTATTTTATTATTACAAATTAAAATCTTTAATATTTAATATACTAATTCAATAGTTAAAATATTATAAAATAATTATTCAATATATAATTATTAAAAATTTTAATAGTTGAGATATTAAATAGTTAAAATATTTAATAAATAGTTGAAATAATTATTAACTTATTTAAAAAATATTTAAAATATTTAATAAATTAATTATTTAGCGTTAATATTTATCAAATATTTGAATTATTTATTTTAATTTATTAAATATTTTATTTATTAATTTTTTAAATTGAAGACTAGTAAAAATTAAATATTTGAAACATTATATAGTGGAAATAATATGAAACATTTAGTAAAATATTGGGAGTTATTTATCACTGCATATTATTATTTATTAGAACAAAACAAAAATTAATACCATAACTCAAAGCAAAACAAAGTCTATTTCAAAAAAATTACGTCATTATGTAATATATACAAATGAATTGCAAATATATGACAAGTGAAATAAATAGCTTGGAGGAAAGGCTTTAGTGCGATTAGGCAAATGTCTTAGGTTTGAAACCCCTTGGGACCATTTTTGAAATGGTTTTAGGGACCAAAATAAAAAATAAAAATAAATGCAAAGGCAAATCACAAAAACATTTATTTATTAGTTACAAACCAATTGAATCTGCGGGGTCAGCTACCCCCATTTATCATAGAGTATATCCGTTTCGGACTTCGGTTCCAAAGTGCATTGACATGTTACATAGACATCTTCAAAATATAGTACATAATATCAAAATGTTACATTGACATCCTAAGTCCATAAACTAGATAAGACCTAAATACTACTAGATGGTAGAGGTGGCAAAACAGATCGTGATACGCCGGGCCGGCCCACGCACCCGCCAAAAAATGGCGGGTTGGGTTGACATTTTATGCCTGCCGTCCGGCATAGCCCGCCCCGCCAAAACCCGCCGCCCGCCATAGTCCGCCCCGCCAAAGCCCGCCGTCCGCCAAAACCCGTCGCTCCGTCAAAATCCGCTATTTTTTAAGTTAATTCTACTAATTTTAATTCTTGATGGTTTTATTTTATACATTTATTTGTGAATATATGTAATATTTTTAAGTAAAATTTGTTAAAAAATGCTTTATAAAAAATTATTCTAAAAACTATGCGAAAAATCTAATTAAAATATAAAAAAATCTATTAAAAAAATGAAAAAAATAATAAATAAAAAAATAGGCGGGGAAGTCCGCCGCCCGCCAACCTGCCACCTTGGTGGGGCGGGCTAGATTTTTATGTCCATTTCAATTTGCGGGCTTGCCCGTCCCGCTCTTTTTTTTTTTGCGGACATAATGGGGCGGGGCGGGGCGGGCCGCCCGCTTTGCCACCTGTTATACCCCAAAATTTGCCCGCATCTTTTTTCAAGAAAACTCCAATCTAAAAATTAAGAGTCTCACATAATCATGGATTTTTTATTTCAATAAATATCCTGACATGTGAAATACTTAGTTTTTAGAATTTTTCTTATACAGTATTTTGGCTTGCAGTTGAATTTATTCTTACGCAAACGCCAAATACTGTTTATTACTTCACACATGCTATTTATTTATTTACAAATAAATAGTACTGACACAATTGGTACAGAGTTAAATCTTTTGCAGGCGCAGAATCAGGAAACTCAGACTGTACTGGTAACAGTATATATTAGTTATTTATTATGTCTGTGTTTTTAACAAGTCATGTAAATAAACTTTAATTCTACACATAAAACAAAAACAACAAAAAGAAAATTAACTTGGACTGTTGATTTTTCACTCTAACTGCTACGTCAATATCTGAACAGTCAGTCGACAGTCAAACTGCTGGCAGTACAATTCTCAGTGTTTTGTACCATCAATCAAATCAATCTTTTACAATTCAAAATTCCAAGATTTTTGTTCTAGAAGTCTTCTGAATATCACGCGATTAGCAGAGACTCAACACTGCACAAAAATCAAGTACGCTTAACTGTCTCCTACACAAACAGTCCTTGACTAGGGTTTTCTTGTTTTAACAGGAGAAACAAGTTTTTGAGACCTCAAATGGATTTCATGCACATCCATATATCTCAAAGTACCATCATACAAATTTTCAAACTTCAATTCACTCAGACGCACCGTCAGCAGCTCAAACAGTCAACAGACGACCCGTTTGACCAAAAAGTCAACAGACAGTCAAAAATGAAATTTTTTGTCAAAGTCCATATTTTGTCAAAGGATTCATCATTTGATCATTGGATTATCATAATTCATCAAGGAAAGATCAAAAATCAACAAAACCCTAAGATTCAAAATTAGGGTTTTTGCCTGAAAAGTCAACTCAACTTTGACTGATCATAACTCTCTCATCCTTCATCCAAAAAATTCAAACCAAAGCTCATTTTGAAGGAAATTCAATTATCTTTCAAATGCAATTGATCCCATGGTCATTGCTGTAACACCCTCCTAAACCCCGCGGAAAATTTAACAAAAATCAGAGTAAAACATGAGAAAGGGCATTACAACTCCAATAAAATAAATAAACATTCATGTCATGCCATATAAGGAACGATAAACCAAAATTATTCAGGTAACATGTTAACACAGCGGAATATTCTTAACAACTGAATAATCAAACAACCGGAGTCATAGACTCATAATTCAACCATAAACCATAAACAAAACAGAAGTTTATCAAACAACTCTAAAATAACGTTCCCGGTGTTACACGACCAGAGCATGACACAGACCCAACTGACTCTAACGAACTACTTGACGAGCTAATCCTCACCAAGTACACAAGCTACTCCTCAATCTGAAAAATAACAACAGTAAGGGTGAGTTTCATTCGCATTAACAAATGTTATAGGAATATAAACAATACAACTTCATCCATACATTAATCACCCAAATCAATTATATTCAGATATCATAGCAACATTTATCCAATACAGTCATTCATACCAAAATACACACAAATTGCAACATTGGACAACTTCCATTCATGTTACAATTATACACAACAACCTAATGCAATGCAACTAAATGCATGTGGTACCAAACATGGGATAACCCATCTCACCGATCCACCACCATAAAGATACGGCTACTTCTCTCACTAATTCCACACAATGGGAATTAGCTACCGCTGTCCCACCACCATAAAGGATACAGCCCACAACATGATTATGAAATGCATTCATCAACCACGGCATGCTCATCATTAACATCCACCGACAATTCATAATCATTATATCACAACATACAAGCATAATAATATCACAACCATTTGATATTCACCACAGCATAATACATTTAACACCACAAATATATTATCGTTTCATCAATCATAATAGCTAGAAACACCGCATAGCATGTTCATACCATTATTCAAACTATCACCAAACACAATCCACAAAACCAACAAAAGTGATTTTTAAATTATAATCCCCTAATATACATCATAAAATAGGGCATTAATTCATCTACCAGGTACTCGAAACGGCGTACAAAAAGGATTAACGGTTTAAAAGTTACGGACATTTTAAAATAAGTATTTTTCCAAAAAGCTTCAGTGGTAACCGGTTACTCCAATTCAAGTAACCGGTTACTACCTTACGGAGTAACCAACAAGTCTATTCGTAACAGCGGTAACCGGTTACTTCAAAACCAGTAACCGGTTACTACCTCCCAGCAGAACCACAAAACACAATTTTTAACAGTGGTAACCGGTTACCCCAACTCAAGTAACCGGTTACTTCACAACGAATAGGCCATCTCAGTGACGTAACCTCAGGTAATCGGTTACCACTCCCCAGGTAACCGGTTACCTCGTACCAGAAACCCCAAAACTCCATTTTTCAGCACCTGCAACAATTCCAATCCACACCAGAACGTACCACAACGTATAGCAACATCAAACAGCACCAACAAACACGAAAATACACATTTACACATACTTCTAATCATGCTTTAACATCATTATTCAACACCAATCATCATTCACAACATAAATTGAACCAAAGTTCTATAAACCCCAAAACCCCAAACACCGACACATAATCCAATTCAGAATCCTAACATACGAATTCAATCGAATCATTCATAATACCCATAATAGAGGTTAATGAGAAGAATCCCCCCTTACCTCGATGTCGAATTCTTGAATGCTCTTCCTCTTCGCACTTGCTCTTCTCCCAATTTCACGTTCAATCTCCTCTGCTCCCTTTTGGTTCTTTTTTCACAAAAATACTCCTCTTTTCTATTTTTATGACAATATGACTTTATTTTAGAAAAAGGGCTTTGCAACTGATACACCCCCCAACTGCTACTTACAACACTGGCCCATTAGCCTTATTTCATCCCTATTCCCAAATAATTCCACTTAATTCTAATATTTAATAAAAAAAATTAATTAAATTAAATAAAGAATTTTATGGGGTGTTACAACCCTCCCCCACTAGAAAAGTTTTCGTCCTCGAAAACATACCTTAGGCAAAGAGTTCCGGGTAGGAGTCCTTCATCTGGCTCTCCAATTCCCATGTAACATTCCCACCGGCTGGTCCTCCCCAAGCTACTCTGACCAACGCTATCTCCTTGCCACGCAATTGTTTCACCTTCCGATCCTCGATCCTCATAGGCAAAGCTTCAACCGTCAGATTATCTTTTACCTGTACATCATCCACTTGGATCACATGCGACGGATCAGCAATGTATTTCCTCAACTGCGACACATGGAATACATCATGCAGATTCGCAAGCGTCGGTGGCAACGCAATGCGATACGCCACCTCTCCCACTCTTTCTGAAATCTGAAACGGACCAATAAAACGCGGAGTCAACTTCCTTGACTTTAGAGCTCGTCCGATACCAGTCATAGGAGTAACTCTCATAAACACATGATCTCCTTCTTGAAACTCAAGTGTTCTCCGTCTCTTGTCATGATAACTCTTCTGACGACTCTGAGAAGCCTTCATCTTCTCTTGAATCATCTTAATCTTTTCTGTCGTTTCTTGAACAATCTCTGGTCCAATCACCGCACTTTCGCCAGATTCATACCAACATAAAGGCGTTCTACATCTCCGACCATACAAAGCTTCAAACGGAGCCATACCAATGCTCGAGTGAAAACTATTATTGTAGGTAAATTCGATCAAGGGTAGATAACTATCCCAAGCACCACCTCTTTCCAACACACAAGCACGCAATAAATCCTCTAGCGATTGGATAGTTCTTTCTGTCTGTCCATCCGTCTGCGGATGATAAGCAGAACTCAATCTCAGCTTAGTACCCAAAGCCTTCTGCAACCCTTCCCAAAACTTGGATGTAAACCTTGGATCTCTATCTGACACAATACTCGAAGGAATACCATGTAAACTCACTATCTTCTCAATGTACAATTGAGCCAGCTTCTCCATTGAGTAATCCATTCTCATTGGTATAAAGTGAGCAGACTTAGTCAACCTATCCACTATGACCCAAATGGCTTCATAGTTCTTCACCGTTCTCGGCAATCCAGAAACAAAATCCATAGATATACTATCCCACTTCCATTCCGGAATAAATAACGGTTGCATAGCTCCATATGGTTTCTGATGCTCAACCTTCGACTTCTGACAAGTTAAACAAGCATAGACGAATTCAGCTATTTCTTTCTTCATTCCAGGCCACCAAAACAGCTTCTTCAAATCATGATACATCTTGGTCGCACCAGGATGTATACTCAATCCACTACGATGTCCTTCTTCGAGAATACTCTTCCTCAATTCAGAAACGTTAGGAACACAAACACGATTACCAAACCTTATAATACCATTCTCGTCGATTCTGAATTCACCTCCCTTGCCTTGGTTAATTAGAGTCAATTTATCCACTAACTCTACATCAACTTTCTGACCTTCTCGAATCTCTTCCAGAATGCCACTAGTCAGCTTCAGCATGCCCAACTTAACACTGACAGGAGTGTCTTCGCATACCAAACTCAAATCTCTGAATTGTTCAATTAAATCCAATTCCCTCGCCATAAGCATAGACATATGCAAGGACTTCCTACTCAAAGCATCGGCAACCACGTTTGCTTTACCCGGATGGTAATTCAGCCCAAAATCATAATCCTTGAGGAACTCTAACCATCTCCTTTGCCTCATATTCAGCTCTTTTTGATCAAATAGATACTTCAGGCTCTTGTGGTCACTAAACACTTCAAACCTCGAACCATACAGATAGTGTCTCCACAACTTCAACACAAATACCACTGCTGCCAACTCTAAGTCATGAGTCGGATAGTTTCTCTCATGTACCTTGAGTTGCCTCGACGCATAAGCGACTACCTGTTGATTCTGCATTAGTACACCTCCTAATCCCAACAATGAAGCATCGCAATATACAACAAAAGATTCCGCCGGATTCGGCAAAATCAAGATCGGTGCACTAGTCAATCTCCTTTTCAACTCTTGAAATCCTTCTTCACATTTCGAATCCCAGATGAATGCTTGACCCTTCCTAGTCAACTTAGTTAACGGTAACGCCAACTTCGAGAACCCTTCAATGAACTTTCTATAGTAACCCGCAAGACCAAGGAAACTACGGATTTCGGAAACTGACTTCGGAGCTTCCCATTGAGACACTGCTTCTACTTTCGTTGGGTCAACGGCAATACCATCTTTAGAAATTACATGCCCAAGAAAGCTTACTTCACTTAGCCAGAACTCACACTTTGACAGTTTCGCATAAAGTTTCTTTTCCTTCAGTAGTTCTAATACCACCCTCAGATGCTCTGCATGTTCTTCTTCACTCTTAGAATATATTAGAATGTCATCGATAAATACCACCACAAACTGATCCAGCTAAGGATGGAAGATCCTATTCATATATTCCATGAAAACCCCCGGCGCATTAGTTACTCCAAATGGCATCACTGTATACTCGTAATGACCATACCTTGTTCTAAATGCCGTTTTCTGAATATCGTCCGTCTTCACCCGAATCTGATGATATCCCGACCTCAAGTCAATTTTGCTAAACACACTCGCACCAACCAGTTGATCCATTAAATCATCGATCCTCGGTAATGGATACCGATTCTTGATAGTAACTTTATTCAGCTGTCTATAATCCACACACAGTCTCATAGAGCCTTCTTTCTTCTTTACCAACAACACCGGCGCACCCCACGGCGACACACTAGGACGAATGAATTCTTTTTCCAGCAACTCTTCCAGTTGACTCTTCAATTCTGCTAATTCAGATGCCGACATACGATACGGCGCCATCGACACCGGACTAGTCCCAGGGACTAACTCAATAGCAAATTCTACCTCCCTCTCTGGCGGTAACTCTCTTACATCTTCTGGAAAAACTTCTGGAAATTCACATACTACTGGTAAATCACTACTCACCGCTTTCTTCTTCACTTCCATGGATGCAATCAACATAAACACGGCAGCCCCGTCCTTCATGGCTTCATCCACTTGTCTAGCAGTCATTGCTAAATCCTCGACTCTGACATCTTCAGGAAAAATAACTGTCTTCGTGAAACAGTTGATATGAACCCGATTAAATTGCAACCAATTCATACCCAGGATGACATCAAGTTGTTCCAACGGAAGGCATACTAAATCCATTCCGAACTCTCTACCAAAAATATCAATTGGACAGTTCAAACAGGCAAACGAAGTAGTCACTGAACCCGACGCAGGAGTGTCAATGATCATACTTCCATGAATATCAGATATTTCCAAGTTCAGACGTTTAGCACAATCCAATGAAATAAACGAGTGAGTTGCTCCAGTATCTATTATTGCAATTAAAGGAGTGCCATGGATAAAACACGTACCTTTAATCAATCGATCTTCCGGAGTAGTCTCTGAACCTGATAACGCGAAAACTTTACCCCCAGTTTGATTCTTCTTTGGCTTAGGACACTGTGGACTGATATGGCCCTCTTCACCACAGTTATAACAAGTCACAGTCCTTCCCTTGCAGTCAACAGCAATGTGGCCTGCTTTACCACACCGGTAGCACTTCTTCTCTTCACTTTTGCACTCGTGAACACGATGTCCCGGTTCCCCACACTTAAAGCACTTAACAGGGGCACTAGAGTCTCCCCCACTAGGCTTCTTCCAACTTCCAGCTTTATAATTACCTCTACCATATGGTTTACCACGGTCCATCGGCTTCTTCCCTTTCTTATCAACTAACTCACGGGAGTGAGATGACTTCAGCTTCAGGTTATCCTCTTCATAGATTCTACTACAATCTACCAAATCAGCAAACCGACGAATCCTTTGGTACCTGATTCCTTGCTTAATTTCATCACGGAGACCATTCTCGAACTTAACACACTTCGAAAATTCGCTCGCTTCATCATTGTTATAGTGGATATAGTACTTGGCCAGCTCAACAAACTTTGAAGCATACTCCGGTACCGTCATGTTACCTTGTGTCAGCTCCAAAAACTCAACTTCTTTCTTGCCCCGAATATCCTCAGGAAAGTACCTCCTCAGGAATTCTTGCCTGAATACCGCCCAAGTAATCGCTACACCTGCAGATTCAAGTTCATCTCTACTAGCCATCCACCAATCATCAGCTTCTTCAGACAGCATGTGAGTCCCATACCTCACCTTCAGATTTTCAGCACAATCGATCACTCGGAAGATCCTTTCAATCTCCTTCAGCCACCTCTGAGCGCCTTCGGGATCGTGCGTGCCTTTGAACAAAGGAGGATTGTTCCTCTGAAAACTGTTCAGCTGCCTGTCAGCACCAATACCAGCTCCATTGGCATTCCCTCCCAACACACCAGCAATCATGCCCAGAGCCTCAGCGATCGCGTCGTCGTTTCTTCCTCCTCTTCCGACCATTGTTCTGCTAAATATCAAACAATATTCATTAGAACAAGAAGTATCGACAGTGTCAGCTTTACACTAGTCGTATACGAAGGATTAACCGACACTAAGACTCTGACTCAAACGACCGACTATGCTCTGATACCACTATTGTAACACCCTCCTAAACCCCGCGGAAAATTTAACAAAAATCAGAGTAAAACATGAGAAAGGGCATTACAACTCCAATAAAATAAATAAACATTCATGTCATGCCATATAAGGAACGATAAACCAAAATTATTCAGGTAACATGTTAACACAGCGGAATATTCTTAACAACTGAATAATCAAACAACCGGAGTCATAGACTCATAATTCAACCATAAACCATAAACAAAACAGAAGTTTATCAAACAACTCTAAAATAACGTTCCCGGTGTTACACGACCAGAGCATGACACAGACCCAACTGACTCTAACGAACTACTTGACGAGCTAATCCTCACCAAGTACACAAGCTACTCCTCAATCTGAAAAATAACAACAGTAAGGGTGAGTTTCATTCGCATTAACAAATGTTATAGGAATATAAACAATACAACTTCATCCATACATTAATCACCCAAATCAATTATATTCAGATATCATAGCAACATTTATCCAATACAGTCATTCATACCAAAATACACACAAATTGCAACATTGGACAACTTCCATTCATGTTACAATTATACACAACAACCTAATGCAATGCAACTAAATGCATGTGGTACCAAACATGGGATAACCCATCTCACCGATCCACCACCATAAAGATACGGCTACTTCTCTCACTAATTCCACACAATGGGAATTAGCTACCGCTGTCCCACCACCATAAAGGATACAGCCCACAACATGATTATGAAATGCATTCATCAACCACGGCATGCTCATCATTAACATCCACCGACAATTCATAATCATTATATCACAACATACAAGCATAATAATATCACAACCATTTGATATTCACCACAGCATAATACATTTAACACCACAAATATATTATCGTTTCATCAATCATAATAGCTAGAAACACCGCATAGCATGTTCATACCATTATTCAAACTATCACCAAACACAATCCACAAAACCAACAAAAGTGATTTTTAAATTATAATCCCCTAATATACATCATAAAATAGGGCATTAATTCATCTACCAGGTACTCGAAACGGCGTACAAAAAGGATTAACGGTTTAAAAGTTACGGACATTTTAAAATAAGTATTTTTCCAAAAAGCTTCAGTGGTAACCGGTTACTCCAATTCAAGTAACCGGTTACTACCTTACGGAGTAACCAACAAGTCTATTCGTAACAGCGGTAACCGGTTACTTCAAAACCAGTAACCGGTTACTACCTCCCAGCAGAACCACAAAACACAATTTTTAACAGTGGTAACCGGTTACCCCAACTCAAGTAACCGGTTACTTCACAACGAATAGGCCATCTCAGTGACGTAACCTCAGGTAATCGGTTACCACTCCCCAGGTAACCGGTTACCTCGTACCAGAAACCCCAAAACTCCATTTTTCAGCACCTGCAACAATTCCAATCCACACCAGAACGTACCACAACGTATAGCAACATCAAACAGCACCAACAAACACGAAAATACACATTTACACATACTTCTAATCATGCTTTAACATCATTATTCAACACCAATCATCATTCACAACATAAATTGAACCAAAGTTCTATAAACCCCAAAACCCCAAACACCGACACATAATCCAATTCAGAATCCTAACATACGAATTCAATCGAATCATTCATAATACCCATAATAGAGGTTAATGAGAAGAATCCCCCCTTACCTCGATGTCGAATTCTTGAATGCTCTTCCTCTTCGCACTTGCTCTTCTCCCAATTTCACGTTCAATCTCCTCTGCTCCCTTTTGGTTCTTTTTTCACAAAAATACTCCTCTTTTCTATTTTTATGACAATATGACTTTATTTTAGAAAAAGGGCTTTGCAACTGATACACCCCCCAACTGCTACTTACAACACTGGCCCATTAGCCTTATTTCATCCCTATTCCCAAATAATTCCACTTAATTCTAATATTTAATAAAAAAAATTAATTAAATTAAATAAAGAATTTTATGGGGTGTTACAATTGCATTCACCATTTGAAAAATATGACCAAAGACATTACAGGTCATTTTCAAAGTCAACAAAAAGACACTTTTTTCAAAAGGACACACAAGGAGCATCAAAAATCATTAGGACATGAGACCAAAAACATTGGTTAGAGGACTCTTTGAGGTTTCCAAAAAGTGCAAGAACTCCTTCATATGACAAAAATTGAGGGATTTACACCTTGTTGAAGTTGGCTAAAATTTGGAAAATGCATAAAACCAACATTGCTCAAAAATGCATTTTTTCCAAATGGGGCCAAGTTTTCATGGTTCAAACATCATTACCATAATATTATGGGCCTCCCACGGCCAAGACAAGGCCCACTCCATTTTTTATTCATTTTTGGTTTAATTTTATCACATATAAGATTAAATTAAAAAAGAAAAATGGATGGATAAAGAATAGCTTACAAACCAAGCATGACTCATCAAGAGAATCATTCAACTCTGCCCCAAGCCAAGTACAAACAGAAGGAGGGTGGAAAATCAAGCCATGGTGGCTTAAATGCAAAGCTACTCATGTTGAAAAAGTCAAGATTCCACAAAGCTAATGAATGCTTCTTAGCTTCACTTCCAAGCAGCTCTTGGCCTATAAAAGAGCTATCATACTTCAGCAATCAAGGAGACACGAGTTGATAGCCAGTAGAATGCTTGTAACATATTTGTAACAACTTGGATTTTTCAAAGAAATTTAAAATTCGAATTTTAATTTCTAGCTCGTTTCAGTTCAAACTAAACACTTAAATACAATCCTCAATCATCATTGAACATATCCCAATCAGTTTCAAGCCTTGAAGCACTCAGAATCATCCATTATACCTCACGGTTTGTTCAAACTAAAACCAACTTATATCTCATAACACACGCATATCTAGCAAGATGTAGATATATATTTGAACTTAGTGTGGTGTGTAGATCGTTTCTGGAAGTTTAATTGAGCTTTGGATGCTTGTATACGAATCTACCATTTTAGGGTTTTCCAGCTCAAATTTAGGTTTTTTAGTTAGAGCCAAAATCAGAACAAATTAAGAGCATGGTTGAATTCAGTGGAACAAGACGAATCGAATGGACATATCGCGCCAAATTTCTTTTCAGGTTTACCCCTATTCGCTATTTTGCAGGTCTGAAGCTCATCAATTACAACGCTTTTTTTATAAAAGCGCTATTAAAGGTCCTGGCGAGAGGTTGAAGACGATGAGGTGTCCTCACCTCATTGGACAGCGCGCACGCGTTTTTTTTAAATTAACCTTTGGTTTCAGTGTTTGCAGGCATGTCACAAGTGGTGGACCCTCACAATCTGAGCCATCAGATCTCATTTAGTAATTCATCCAACGCATTAGAATGAAGCCCTATACCATGGACTTTATTTAAATACCACACTGGATCATTAATTATATATTTCTATTTTTATTTTAATTTCTTTGCAAAATTAATTAAAAATAGTTTCAAAAATCCAAAAAATACACAAAAAATATTTTTAAGTTTCTAAAATAATATTTTATTTTCTGAAATAAAAATATTTTATTTTTCTTCATAATTTCAATATTTTGCATAATTAATTAGTATATATTTATATATTTGCTTTTTAATTATTCTAACCAATCAAAAAATCATAAAAAAAATTGTTCTTTATATAAAATATTGTTTATATATTATAGACTAATTTTGTACATATTTTGAATAATTTTCTCTTTAAGTTTTAATTATTTGTATAATTATGTATTAATTAGCTTAATCAATTTCAAATCAATTTCAAAAATTCCAAAAAAAATTAGTTTTGTTTTAAAATTAATTGACAAATATTTTGTACATATTTTAAACTTAATTTCTAGGTTTAAATCTATTTTCATCTTTTTTCTTCATTTTAATTTAATTAATCATGCATTAATTATAATTAAAATCCATCATAAAAAATCCAAAAATATGTCTTTTATCTTATTGCAATTTAAATTCCTAGATAAATGTATAGGATGTCAAAATCATGTAAATAGGCTTAGTTTACATTTCCTGCACAATCGATGTAATAGCGTAGATTTACTTTCCGCACTTTACATTTCCGCATTTTAATTTCTAGCAAATATAAACTGCGTGTATGTCAAAGATAAAATTGAACCGTTAGATCACTAACTTCAAAGATAAAATATCTGAATCCAATCACAACCACACTTGCACCTTTTAAGGTAATCCCTTCTCATTCTTTCAAAAATCAAAAATCAAAATTCTACTGTTTCGAGTACAAAATCGAACCTTTTGTTTGTATCCGGTGAAAGGATAGATTTTTAAAGGAAATAGGATAAAGACCTTACAACTCAGGGTAGACCTCCTAGTTTGCTTGCTCAAATCAAAACAAACAAAATTCTCATACACTGTTGTTTTTCAAAACAAAACTTTCCAAAAAGACAATATTTTGTATACATCCAAACACGGATCATTACGAAGTTAACGTTCTTTTCAAAACATCTTTCGAAAGATAAACAAACATTTTGTATACATCCGCACAAGGATCATTACAAATTCAATTTACAAAGGTATTTGAAACCACATATGAGCATTCTAAAGCAATTGAAAAGTGATCGAAAAACAAGTGAGCTAAGCAAACTTAAGAGCCCATGGATAACCATGGATACAAAGGGTGCTAACACCTTCCCTTTGTATAACCTACCCCCTTACCCAGAATTTCTTAAAGGTCTTTTTTCTGTTTCTTTTATAAACCTTTCCTTAATTGGATAAAATAAAAGGTCGGTGGCGACTCTGTGAATTTTCAAAAATGCGAAAGCATAAGCGATAAAAAAGAGTCAGTTCACGTATCTCTCCCGCTCAGAGGTATGGCCCGAAAAACGGAGGTCCACAGAACTGGCGACTCTGCTGGGGAGTCACTTTCAAAAAACAAAATGTTTTCTAAAGGGGTTACCTTAAGAGAATAGATTACTTCGATGTTTTCAATTGTTTTGACTTGATTGCTCTATTTTTCAAAGGTTTGTTTGGGTATTTTGCTTGTGTGAAAGATTCTAACCCGAATCTCGAGATACCTTAATTATATGACAATAGACCAAGTAAACTGTACGGCATGTACCGATACGGTTGATCTGGTAGTCATCGTTAGTGCGATACTTTGGTTTATACTGATGTCCCTTGAAAACGATCAAGGAGTATATTAGGCTTCTGAAATGTCATTAAACACTAATTTGTCTTAGAACCTTTTTAGTTGAACTTGACTTATGGCCTATTAAGTGGCTAGCTTTGAAATTGATCGAAGTTAGTTATCCTCGAGGAATATTTTGATCGGCCGCTCGAGCGCCGTATTGAGATGTTACTTCAAAGGATCATAGAACCCGAATACTATTCTAGGACAGGTTTTAACCAACTCAACTTCAGTGGGGAGGGTATCACCTATCAGCTCCATGCAAGCCTTTAAACCTAAGGCTATTGTTTGATTTGTTTTTGTGTGCCACATGTTTGCATCATAAGCATATCATTTTCTCACAAAACACTTCAAGGATCAAAGAGTTTACCTTTGTTTTTGCAGGTAATGGCTCCCGCCACCCGAGATTACATCCGAATCAACATCTCAACGGTACCATCTGAACTAAAAGACTTAGTGTCAGAATTCCCCAGGAATGTTCAATTCACCGAAAGGCATGGTCACCTACTCCATTTGGTTACCTCAAAATTTGAAGAAGACATGATACGGGTCCTGTTCCAGTTCTTTGACCCTGCACATCATTGCTTTACCTTTCCTGATTACCAGTTGGTACCCACTTTGGAAGAATTCTCTGAACTAATTGGATTGCCTGTTCGAAATCAATTACCTTTCACTGGTTTAGAAAGGATTCCAAAACCTGAAGTCATTGCTACTGCTTTACATCTGCGAAAATCAGAAATCAAGTCCAATTGGGAAACAAAGAGTGGAGTTAAGGGTTTGCTTGCCAAGTTCTTATTGGAAAAGGCTCGACTACTGCTAGAAAACAAAAGTTATCCAGCTTTTGAGGAGGTTATGGCCCTTTTGATCTATGGGTTGGTTTTATTCCCAAATCCCGACCAGTTCATAAGTGTACACATCATCAACCTTTTCCTAATCCGTAACCCGGTACCAACATTGCTGGGAGACATTCTACATTCTCTACACACTCGTACCATGAAGAAACGAGGAACTCTCATGTGCTGTATACCACTACTGGCTAGGTGGTTTACATTTCATCTTCCCCGATCAGTGTTGAGAAATGAACAAAGAATGCAATGGTCTCGTAGGATTATGTCTTTGTCTCATTCAGATATCCGGTGGAACAACTTCTTTCAAAGAGACATTACTATCATTGATCATTGTGGAGAGTACCCTAATGTACCACTCCTTGGCATCAAAGGAGGCATCACTTACATTCCCTCTTTAGCTCTACGCCAATTCGGATATGCAAGGAGCAACGGTCCTCATGACATGATTATCCATGGCATTGTGTTTGATTACGAGAATGATTCTCATAGACACCGACAAAGGTTCATACATGCATGGGACAGTGTCTATAGAATAGAAAGCAAAACTTTGGGGCAATGGAATTCTATCCCTATGGAACCTTACCTCAGATGGGTCCGCACTCATGCTCAGAAACTCATTATGCCATATCCCGCTATTCTACCTGTGACTATTGAGCCAAAGGTCGAAGGAGACGAACCCCAAGTTATTCTACACCCGGATATGCCAACTGACCTAGAAGAGTTGCAAAAATCTTGGGTTCAACTAAAAGAGGAAAGAGACACCTTCAAAGCACACTGTCAGGACTATGAGAGAAGGATATTGGAGCTCACCGGACAGCTTCAAGAAGAACAGCAGATCAACACATTCCTGGGGGCAAAGAGAAAGCGCCCATGGGAGACCTGAAGGATCATTTATTTTATTTCTGTCTTGTAAGCCCAAATGAGGCAAAGAAAAAAAAAGAGAATAAATTGATTAACTAATGTTTGTTTCTTCTTTAACAAATCTAAACTCTAAGATCCTTGAAAACATTGCACGCACATTTCATTCATATACATTGCACACACATTGCATTCATATACATTGCATTCATTACATTGCATATACATTGCATCCAGTCATACACATTGCGTAACAGGTTCTCATGACGGATTTCTCATCTCCTCGCTGTTTATTTCAGTCAGAAGAGATGGAATCTGAGACAAGCATCAAGAATCTCGAAGAACAGAATGCCCAAGTTCAAGTGGCAATTCTGGAACTGGCAAAGGGGCAACAAGAACTGAAAGCCCTGATAATCAAGAAGAAAAAGAAGCCCAAAGGATCTGTAGGCTTGAGTCACCTGAAAAGGAAGATCAAAATCCCAGTCAAAAAGTTCAAAAAGCCACTGATCCCTGAAACAGTCGGTGATGGTGAACAAGAAGACAATCAAAGCAACCAGGGTTCTGCTAAACCCTCTCTCTCTTCAAATGAAGAAGATGATCATTCTGGGGACGAACCGGATGATGACAAATACCAACAGCTGGAAGACCGTATGAAAGCTATGGAGATACAAAAAGTACCTGGTTTAGATTTCAATGATCTGGGGCTCATCTCGGATGTTGTTATCCCTCCAAAATTCAAAGTTCCTGTCTTTGCAAAATATGATGGAGTTTCTTGCCCGAAACTACATCTGAGATCCTATGTGAGGAAGATACAACCTCATACAACAGATAACAAATTGTGGATTCACTTCTTCCAAGAAAGTCTGTCGGGTACACAACTCGAGTGGTACTACCAGCTGGAAAATACCAAGGTTCATACTTGGGAAGAATTAGCTGCTGCTTTTTACAAACAGTACCAATACAATGCTGATCTTGCGCCAACCCGTACTCAACTAAGGGGCATGTCTATGGGACTAAAAGAAAGTTTCAAAGGATATGCACAAAAGTGGAGAGATATGGCTGGAAGGGTTCAACCACCCTTATCTGATCGCGAACTAGTCGACATGTTCATGGGCACTTTAACTGGCCCTTTCTATAGCCATTTGCTGGGAAGCTCATCATCAGGTTTCACTGACCTGATACTGACAGGAGAACGTGTCGAAAGTGGCATTCAAAATGGAAAAATTCAAATAGGTTCCTCCTCTGGTACTACAAAAAGGCCCATCAGCGGGAGAAATGAGGTCAATGCAACACAAATTCAGAAAAGTCGCAAAAGTGAGCAGCATCAATCTGTAGGGGCAGTTCTGATCTCCGCATCTGCACCTCTGTAATACGGTGAACTGACTTTTATTTTTATATAAGCAACCAATGTTGCGGTGAGCAAGAGTCGCCACCGACTTTTATTTTATCCAAACAATATTCGGAAAGGCAAAAAGAAACAGAAAAAAAACCTTTTTAAGAAATCTAAGTTCGGGGGGTAATTTATGCAAAGGGAAGGTGTAAGGCACCCTTTGCATCCATGGTTTTCCATGGGCTCTTAATTGCTTTGCTTGCTCGTTTGTTTAGAAAAAAAGGTAGATGAAAGAAAAAAAATGGACTTTAGCTCGTAAATGAGCGTAGCCAGTTTTCGAAGAATTGTGAGAAAGAATATTAAAGATGAGCATTGCAAGGCAATTAGGGGCAATTACCTTAAACTCAGATGATAGGTCTCTTTTTAGCCTTTCAGAATGAAAGGGTCTATCCTTGCCATAAGAGGGCAGGAAGCCTTTCGTTTGGAGGTTGAAGGGTCGTCGAAGCATCCTTTGCCATAAGACTGTCCCATGCCATAGAAGGGCAGGTAGTCTAAGGCAAGGATCAGAATAAGCCATTTTTCGTTAGGCAACCAGAAGATACCTCAGCCTTTTTCCGTAGGCAACTTCCGAGGGTCGAGGTCATATTTGTGTATCGAAGGCAGCATCATTTAGGGTCGTATGACCTTTTAATTATCGAGGCAACAGGCTGAGGTATCCTCGTATTCGAGGGACATGGCTTATTCTGCAAAAAACACAAAGGCAACAGGCAACAGGCAACAAGGCAACAGAGAGGTTACCCCAAAAGCGTGCGTGTGTGCAACAATCACGTGATTATATTCAGAAAATTATCTTATAATTAATTATCTACATTGATTTAAGGCTTGCACTCCCTAAGATTACTAACCACACAATTTCAATAATATAATCACACAAATACGGGGGAGGGAAATTGTAACCAGCGGATCCCTCATCAGGGTTTGACACAAGTAATAATAATAAAAAGCATAAAATAAAATGAGGTTTAGGATTACCAACAACGTAGCTTTGGCAATTGATAAACCCTGAAAAGGAAAGAGACAAGACAGAAAACATATAGTGAGTGCATTATCAAATCCGAGGGCAAACCTCATTAACTACAAAAGAAAATAGGATAATAAATTAAAAATAGAATAGGGAGAAGGTACTTAGCTTGGCATTAGCCTGACAGGGTTGAGGGCAAGGGTTTGCCAGAAGCATTGACTCTGACCATTAGGAATGAGCAGAGAAACAAATAAAGCGTGAGTGTATTATGGCTCGGAGGCAATCATAGTTAACCCTAAAATAAGAAGGTAAAAAGAAATTAAAAATAAATAAGTAAATAAGGAGCACTTAGCTTTTGATTTTGATCTGATATGGTAGTCGGAGGATCTTGAGATAACCCTTAACACTAAACCCCTAAGGTTTATTAAGAAAACTTGTTGTGACCTGGATGTGGATTAATCCACGCATGTGTATACTCACGATGGTAGTACCTCGCAATAAACAAGAACATAGTAGTACAGGTAGTGACTAACAAATTATAAATAAAAGAGAACATTTATTTGTATTTTATAATAACTAAAATAATTTTTATGTTTTTTTGTATTTTTGAGAAAAAATAAGATTACACAGTTAATTAAAACTAATCTTCATGTTTTCTTTTAATTATGAAATGATCGGATTCATGTACCGAAAAATTGAATTATTTACAAGACAAATTATAAACTGTGTACAAATTTAAATTGGCTATGGAATTATAATAAAAAGAATGATTTATGGTTACATAATATTGTAGTACCTAAAATAATTAACAAAGATATTTATCTATTAAAAAATAAAAGCAAGATTAAATTGTTTTATTAAAACTACAAAAGCCTAATAAATAAAAGAGATATTAGAAAGAACCCCTAATTGATTCTTCACATTTATTCACATACTAAACAAAATAATAATATATAAAAAAAGAAAAGAAAAATACATGATAAAGGGATATTCAGTAACGTAGAAGCAGCTGCTCCCGTCCACACAAAGACTTTTCAATTTAATTTTATAGCCATTCATAACATGACAAGTGGCTCATAGTTAAAAGAAAAAAAATGAAGTAAAAGAGGAATTGATACAGTAAATCAAAGACAAGTCTCTCTTCTCTCGTTTCACATATATTCCACCATTTTCTTCAACAACCAAGCTTTTTCATCCTCCTCAAATAAATCAAAATACATGATGCAATAGGCAAAGGAAACAACATGATCTACTATAAAAGTAAAAAGAAGAAAAATTACCGGAGCTGTTGGAGTCATCGTGAGACCTCGCGGATGCCGATCGTGACGAGGGGAGGAGCGCGGAGGTGGTGTCGCTGTGCACGGCTGCGAGTGGTCGCGGATGAGCGTGGTTGCAGTTAACCGGATCCAGTAACACGGTGTTGGTTGTGCTGGTCGGAGATCGGTGGAGCGGAAGTTTTGATCGAAACAGGATCTAATACGGAGAGAGTTCGTGTCGGTGTTTCTACAGATCTGCATCTGAGATTGTTGAGTGATTGCTGGCGCTGGCGGTTGTTGGATGTCCGCTGGTGGTGGAGCATCGACGGACAGCCCATGTCATAGAGAATTCGCTTAGAGATGGCCTTGTACTCTTTCAATATCTGTGAACAAAACAAGACACCAACAATATTGAGACATTGAAAAAGTTAGTGAAATCAATTTGTAAAAAACATATATTGTTTGTGTTGTTCTTTTTGTTCTTCTCCTTTATGTTGGTATGAAGCTTGCGTTGATTGAATTTGCAGGTTTGAGAGAAAGCTGTGATTGTCGTTGTTTCATGGAGGGAACTGCTTTTCCCGATCTAACCGTGAAAAGTTTTTGAAAATAGGGTTCACATTGTTGTTGTCCGTAGGAGAACGTGTACGGAAAATAGGGGTTAATTGTTGGTCTCGAGGTTAGAGAATAAGATTAGTATTTATAAGACAAAATTAGGTTAAACTTAAAATAAGATAAAATCAATAATAATTAAAATTTGAAATCAAATTTGATTTGATCTTCAAATCATAATTATTTTGATGAAAACTGTCCTAAAATAAAATCAATCAAATATTTTTGTATTTTGGATTTTTTTGACTAAAAAGTGCATAAAATGGCAAAAAGTAAAAAAATAAATATTTTTTAAATTGCTTAATTAATAAATACGAAAATTAAAATTAAATTATTAAAAAAACTTATTTTTTGATTTTTGAATATAAATAAAAAAAATTAAAATTAAAACTAGATTTAGCAACCAAATAAAAGAGAAAAAAATGTTAGTAAATGGGATTCGAACTCGGGAGCTCGCACTCGCAAACCTTACACTCTTACCAAACGCCCCATCACTTTTATTCGTAATAAAGTGGCCATCGTAAATATATGTGGGCAAATTTTGGGGTATGACAACCTCAAAAAGATCAACAGCCAAAATATACGCATCGACCAGATGCACCAAGAAGAAATTTCACCAGAATCAACATGCCAATCTCTCAGGCATTGCAGCACTTGCTAAAAGCAGATCTGATCACATTAAAAGGTCCTCCAAAGAATGTCAACACTTCCTCTCCGAATTATCGCCCTGATGCGACATGTGCCTATCACTCAAACTGTCCAGGACATGACGCAGATCACTGCTGGGCCTTGAAAAATAAAATACAAGATATGATAGATGCTGGGGAAATTGAGTTCGTTCCTCCAGAAACTTCAAATGTCATCACTGCACCTATGCCAAAGCATGACAAAACTGTTAACGTTATCCTGGACACTGTTTACATCTATGATGTGAACGAATTATCAACTCCACTCTGCGAAGTCAAAGGAAAGCTAATCCAAGCTGGTTACTTTCCAGGGTGTGACCCCGACTGCTTTTATTGCTCATACCTGCCCAATAGTTGTGAAAATCTGAGGATGGGAATTCAAAAGTGGATGGATCGCCGTATCATTATGTTTGAGAGGCTCCCTTCTATGGACGTGCTGTGCGAAGTCTTTGCAAACGGGATGAGAATAAAGGATGCCTCAGTGATCTCCAGCTTACCATTCAAAATCTCTGCCAAGGCTCCATTCAAAATTTCTGCTACACTCAAAGTGGCATCAGTAGTCATTGCTAGTCCAACTCCATTTCCATACTCCTCAGACAAAGCTGTCCCATGGGGATACGACACTAATGTTTATGTTCATGGAGTTAAGCAGGGTACCTCGACTGAAGAGGCCGCAAAGTTAACTACTCCAACTGTGGGTAATATTGTGGGTACCAGCAAGATCACGAGAAGTGGAAGAATCTTTTCACCAGAAATTTTTCAAATGTTGCTGCTGGTCCAGTCCGAGTCCCAGTTCCTAATCAAGATAACAGCGCTCGAGGCAAAGAGCCACAAGTTGAACAAGTTCAAACACCGGTGGAGATCACTGCTGAGGATCCATCAAAGCAAGAAATGGAGGAAATATTGAAAATCATCTGCAAGAGTGATTACAATATTGTTGAGCAACTAGGGCACACCGCTTCAAAAATCTCAATGCTATCTCTGCTAAAATATTCAGAAGCTCATGCCAAAGCTCTGATGAAGTTCCTTAAAGCTGCGCATGTGCCTCAAGAGATCTCAGTCGACCAATTTGAGAATTGTGTTGCTAATCTAACCGTGAACAATGGTCTCGGTTTCTCTGATGTGGATCTAACCCCTGCTGGAAAAAATCACAACAAAGCCCTACATATCTCCATTGAATGTAAGGGCACCACTCTATCTCATGTGCTAGTAGATAACGGTTCTTCTTTGAACGTGTTACCGAAAACAGTACTAGAAAAGCTTGACTTCGAAGGAATTGTGTTACAACCAAGTGATGTTGTGGTAAGAGCCTTTGACGGGTCAACAAGAATGGTATACGGAAAAGTGAATCTCCCAATCAGAGTGGGTTCTCAAATCTTCGATTCTATCTTTTACGTAATGGAAATTCACCCAGCCTACTCCTGTTTACTTGGACGCCCTTGGATACATGGGGCAAACGCTGTAACTTCTACCCTGCATCAGAAGTTAAAATATCCAGTAAAAGGAAAGATTGTCACAGTCTATGGCGAAGAGGAATATGTGGTTAGCCACCTAAGCAATTCCAAATATGTTGAGTTGGAGGACGAATTCATCGAAACTCCATGCCAATCATTTGAGGTGGTCTCCCCAGATGTCTCTACCACCAAGCATATTCCTGCTACTCCAACTACAACTATGGCTTCTCTCAAAGATGCCAAAGCCATGATTGAACAGGGTGATTGCACAGTATGGGGACAGCTTCCCGATATACCCTACAAGTCTGACAAGCTAGGCTTGGGCTATGATAGTGAAGATCAAAAGAATGATCAAGGTCCTCGTTCTGGAGGATTAATGTCACACTTCGTCAGCCAAGAAGTAAACGCTATTGAAGATGAAGGAGTGTTCTTGAACCATATCATTCAGCCATGTCCAGATGAGATTCCACCCATTTCCATGGGAATGTGGGATGCTGTGGGAGAACCAAGTGACGGGTATAATTATCAGTATACCGCACCTCAGAATTCTTATGTTGCTATGGAAGACATTACCCCGACTGGATGGGGTGATCAAATTGAAAATGACGAAAGTTTCACAAGTCCCGTCACTGAGCAATATCAAAATCCACCCAAAGAAGTATGGGACACGCTAGGAGAACCCAGTGGCAAATATGACTATATGGTGAAATATTCCGCTCCTCCGAGCTCACAAATTGCTATGAAGGACATTGTCCCAACTGGATGGGATGAACATTACGATGACAATTTCACTTTTGAAGAAGCCAGGGAAATACCAAATAACGAGGGTTGCTTTCTGTCAGCATACACTCCTCATCAGGATGCACAATTCTCTATTCAAAACATCATCCCGACTGCATGGGACGGCCTTATTGAGCATCTTGCTCAGACAGCAGAGATATCTCAGCCTGGGCTCTCGTATCCAGCAGAGTATATCACTTATCCCGAAGGATCACCGGCTCATTTTCCCACTAATGAAATCAATGCTGTGGAAGATGAAGAAGACAACTGCAACTGGAACAGCTGGATACTCCCTGCTCACAACAGTGGATTGAACAACTGGAAAGCTGAGGATGTGATCTCCTTTGACCAGGAGTAAATGCCATTTCCTGTTTTCTTTGTGTATATTGTGCAAAGATAAAAATGGTTCCTGAACAATCGAACCATGAGCCTGAAAGCCGTGTGCCTTGCCCAAAACACACTGGCCCTTCTATAAGGGCTTATCATATCATGATCATGTGCATTCAATAAAATCATGGGACGCTTGCATATTTAAAATTTTGTGATCCTTTTTCTTTCTTTCTTCGCTTTCAAATAGCTATGTTTTTTCTTCACACACACTCACATAACTAACATGCAGATTCACATACACTCTGGATCCAGTCAACAACGATTCTGCTATTGCCCGTCATGACTTTGAAAGTCCGATCTACCAAACTGAGGACGAAAGTGAGGAAGATTGTGAAGTGCCAAGAGAAATTGCAAGGCTGCTAGAACAAGAAGACAAGGCCATACAGCCTCACGAGGAGCCAATTGAGGTCATCAACTTGGGCAGCAACGAAGAAAAGAAAGAAGTCAAAATAGGGGCTGATTTAGAACACGGCATCAAGCAAAGACTGATTCAAATGCTGCGAGACTACATCGAGGTATTCGCCTGGTCCTATGAAGATATGCCAGGCCTTGACACGGACATTGTAGTTCATCGCCTGCCAATCAAAGAAGGTAGCATTCCAGTCAAACTGAAACTACGAAGGAGTAGGCCTGATATGTCAAAAAAGATCAAAGACGAGGTTGAAAAACAGTTCAATGCCGGATTCCTAAAAGTTGTAAGTTATCCTCCTTGGATAGCTAACATCGTGCCTGTACCTAAAAAAGACGGGAAAGTCAGAATGTGCATGGACTACATAGATCTGAACCGGGCAAGCCCTAAAGATGATTTCCCTTTACCACACATCGATGTACTGGTTGACAATACCGCACAATGCAAGGTATTCTCCTTTATGGACGGATTCTCAGGGTACAATCAAATCAAGATGGCACCCGAAGACATGGAAAAAACAACCTTCACAACACCCTGGGGAACCTTTTGATACAAAGTAATGCCCTTTGGTCTGAAAAACGCAGGAGCAACCTATCAACGTGCAATGGTAGCGCTATTTCATGATATGATTCATCAAGAAATAGAGGTGTATGTCGATGACATGATTGCAAAATCCAACACCGAGGAAGAACATCTGGATCATTTACACAAGTTGTTTGACAGACTCAAGAAATACAAGTTGCGACTGAACCCAAATAAGTGTACCTTTGGAGTAAGATCCGGCAAACTCTTAGGTTTCATCGTCAGCAGCAAAGGTATTGAGGTTGATCCCGCCAAGGTTAAAGCCATTCAAGAAATGCCTATACCTCGTACCGAGAAACAAGTCAGAGGATTCTTGGGACGTCTAAATTACATCGCCCGATTTATTGCCCACATGACTACTACTTGTGTGCCGATCTTCAAATTGTTGAAGAAAGATCAAGTGGAAAGGTGGAATGACAAATGCCAGTTAGCCTTTGACAAAGTCAAAGAATATCTCCAAAAACCTCCAATCTTGTTGCCACCTGTGGAAGGCAGACCTCTGATAATGTACCTAACTGTGTTAGAAGACTCAATGGGGTGTGTACTAGGACAACATGACGAATCCGGCCGAAAGGAGCACGCAATCTACTATCTTAGCAAAAAGTTTATCGATTGTGAAACAAGATACTCACTACTCGAAAAAACTTGTTGGGCCTTAGCTTGGGCGGCTCGCCGACTAAGACAGTACATGCTAAATCACACCACTTTCCTAATCTCCAAGATGGATCCCATCAAATACGTGTTCGAAAAACCTGCTCTCTTTGGAAGAATAGCGAGATGGCAAATGATCTTAACAGAATATGACATTCAATACACTTCACAAAAAGCAATCAAAGGAAGTGTGGTAGCTGATCATCTGGCTCATCAAGCAGTGGATGATTATCAAGCATTGAACTAGCTGATGCTTTAGCTACCATGTCATCCATGTTCAAAGTCAGGTGGGACAACGAGGCGCCTATGATCACCATTTACAGGCAAGATGAACCATCATATTGCAATGAGATCAATACCGAGGGAACAGAAGAAAAACCATGGTTCCATGAAGTAAAAAGATATCTCGAAGCTCAGGAGTACCCTGAAGGGGCATCCATTAACGACAGAAAGTTTCTAAGGAGATTTGCTGCCAAATTCTTTCTAAGCAATGGAACCTTATACAAACGTAACCATGACTCGACTTTACTTCGCTGTGTAAACAAGAAGGAAGCAGAACAGATCATGAAAGAAATACACAATGGTGCCTTCGGTACTCATTCCAGTGGACATACAATGGCTAAAAAGATCCTTAGAGCAGGTTATTACTGGTCTACCATGGAAACAGACTGCCATCATCACTCCCGAACATGTCACAAATGCCAGATATACGCTGACAAAGTACATGTACCTCCAGTTCCATTAAGCGTCCTGACGGCTCCTTGGCCTTTTGCAATGTGGGGTATTGATATGATTGGAGAAATCAAACCTACTGCCTCCAACGGACATCGCTTTATCCTGGTCGCTATTGACTACTTCACAAAGTGGGTAGAAGCAGCTTCATTTGCTTCTGTTACCAAGAATGTGGTGGCCCGGTTCATCAAATACAATCTCATTTGTCGGTACGGCATCCCTGAACGGATTATCACGGACAATGGCACAAATCTAAACAACAGAATGATTACTGAACTTTGCACACAGTTCAAGATCAAACATCATAATTCTTCTCCATATCGACCAAAGATGAACGGCGCGGTGGAAGCTGCCAACAAGAACATCAAGAAAATCATACAAAAAATGACAGTAACCTACAAAGACTGGCATGAGATGTTACCTTTTGCTCTTCATGGTTATCGCACATCTGCGCGTACTTCAACAGGGGCAACTCCATTCTCCTTAGTCTATGGTATGGAGGCAGTTCTTCCAATTGAAATTCAGATTCCTTCCCTAAGGATTATGAAAGAAGCCAATCTAGACGAAGACGATTGGATTCAAACACGGTTGGACCAGATAAACTTGATTGATGAAAAGAGGCTCGCAGCTATTTGTCATGGTCAGCTATACCAAAAGCGTATGATCAAAGCCTTCAACAAAAAAGTCAAAAGTCAAGCATACCAAACTGGTGGCTTGGTTGTCAAACGCATCATCTTACCACAAGGTGATCCCAGAGGCAAATGGACTCCCACCTACGAGGAACCATTCATAATCAAGAAAATATTCTCCGGCGGTGCCATGTTGCTTACCACCATGGATGGTGAGGATTTCCCACACCCTGTGAATGCTGACATAGTCAAAAAATACTTCGCTTAAAGAGAAAAAAAAGCTCGCTAAGTTGAAAACCTGAAAGGGCAACTTAGGCAAAAAAAATGAGCGTCTCGGTGGATTGAAAACCCGAAAGGGCGATCCAGGCAAAAATTAGAGACTAAACAAATACTATCCCGGTAGGCTGAAAACCTGAAAGGGCAGCCTAGGCAAAAGTTAGGGAATGAAGCATACAACTATGTTCCGTTCAGCTGCCTACTCACCATCAAGATTCAACACCTCAAAGACACCGATCAGTCCAATCACTTTCTTCCAACAAGTGAGGGATGAGATGCTCGAAGACAGATTGGCAATAGCAGAATTGAAACTTGACTGGATTGTTTTCACATAGCTATTTATCTTTATAAATATTTTCCAAAACTTTATGACAGTTTCCTACTTCTAGGATTGTTGTCTCCCTGTGCTAATCAGCCTATCATGGCTCTTTTTCAAAAATCAATGCAGCTTAGGCTCAAAAATCACTATTTTCACTTTTTCTGTTTTAAATACGTAAACGTCCCAATGATAATTCTGAATGAACATGTGCATTTGAATATGATTGATGTTTACCAGGAAAAACAGGAATAGCATTCAGGAAATGTCCCAATTATCTGGACATCATTCCATCAGAAGAAAATCCCCAAGAGAAACGCATTTCTCAGCAAATTCCTCAAAAAGATTTTCTCTTCAAAAGAAGTCTTATCCCCCAGCAGGGTTGTTCCAGATTACTATCTTCAGAAGGTGTGATCCCCGCACCCGGACTTGGTCAGATAGTGCATCGGAGGATTATGCATCTTCCTCATTCCCATTTGAAAGGGCATCAGAACTTCCAGCTACCTTTCATTCCCAAGTGATAGTCAAAGATCCTTCAACAGAGTACCATGGTTCTCAAAGAATTTCCCCAGCCGAGGGTACTCAAACAAGACAAAAGATCATCAACAATCACAATATAGTCATATCCAGATGACTGACGGAAATTTATTTTCCCAAATAGAAGCTTGACATCATATTCATACATCACACATTCATATATTCACACATTCATATTCATATTCATACATCATACATCATACATCATACATCATGCATCATGCGCATATTCATACGCATATTCATACACAACATAACATGCCTATTTCTCCTTTAGCTCACATTACATGCATCATAAACATTGCATATCGCTAACTTGATTTTTTCAGGTAGACAGATATCTTCAACAAAGATATTCTCAATCACATGCAGTATTCACCTGAGTTCCATGAACGATTCTCTCAGATATAATCAAGCCGAAGATTCATTCTGATCACTTATCAACTCAAAAACAAACATCACAGATCTAAGTTGATACCTCAGACGGTTCCAGAACGATCTAACATTGAAGATCTGAAGTCGATACCTCAGACGGTTCAAGAATGATCTAGCATCGCAGATCTAAGTCGATACCTCAGACGGTTCCAGAACGATCTAACATTGAAGATCTAAAGTTGATACCTCAGACGGTTCCAGAACGATCTAACATCGAAGATCTAAAGTTGATACCTCAGACGGTTCCAGAACGATCTAGCATTACAGATCTAAGTCGATACCTCAGACGGTTCCAGAACGATCTAACATCGCAGATCTAAAGTTGATACCTCAGACGGTTCCAGAATGATCTAACATCACAGATCAAAGTCGATACCTCAGACAGTTCAAGAACGATCTAACATCGAAGATCTAAAGTTGATACCTCAGACGGTTCCAGAACGATCTAACATCAAAGATCTAAAGTTGATACCTCAGACGGTTCCAGAACGATCTAACATTGCAGATCTAAAGTTGATACCTCAGATGGTTCCAGAACGATCTAACATTGCAGATCTAAAGTCGATACCTTAGACGGTTCAAGAATGATCTAGCATCGCAGATCTAAGTCGATACCTCAGACGGTTCCAGAACGATCTAACATCGCAGATCTAAAGTTGATACCTCAGACGGTTCCAGAACGATCTAACATCGCAGATCTAAAAGTTGATACCTCAGACGGTTCCAGAACGATCTAACATTGAAGATCTAAAGTCGATACCTCAGACGGTTCAAGAATGATCTAACATCAAAGATCTAAAGCTGATACCTCAAACGGTTCCACAATGATCAACTTTCAAAATCTAAAGCAGGAAAAACTTTGGACAAGTTCCGTAGCTATCATCCTCCTAGACTTAAAGCGATAACCTTGGACGGTTCCGAAACAGTCAACACAAAGACTTTCAAATCCTTCATCAAGATATAATCAATGGATTCATTCTGATGAACAAACCCTCAACCCATTTACCAGGTGGCATCTGAAAGCCCATCTCAGGTAATGTTTCAATCTGCCAACAACATTTCGCAGACGACATTCAAATGCAACTTCCAACATCTCTTCTGATCAAGGTAAGTGCAAATTTTCAGGGCATCTAAATATTCAATCATCTTCCACCTTCAGATTTCAGACAATCTCTTCAGGTTTAAGAAGATTGAATAGGGGCAACTGTTATACCCCAAAATTTGCCCGCATCTTTTTTCAAGAAAACTCCAATCTAAAAATTAAGAGTCTCACATAATCATGGATTTTTTATTTCAATAAATATCCTGACATGTGAAATACTTAGTTTTTAGAATTTTTCTTATACAGTATTTTGGCTTGCAGTTGAATTTATTCTTACGCAAACGCCAAATACTGTTTATTACTTCACACATGCTATTTATTTATTTACAAATAAATAGTACTGACACAATTGGTACAGAGTTAAATCTTTTGCAGGCGCAGAATCAGGAAACCCAGACTGTACTGGTAACAGTATATATTAGTTATTTATTATGTCTGTGTTTTTAACAAGTCATGTAAATAAACTTTAATTTTACACATAAAACAAAACAACAAAAAGAAAATTAACTTGGACTGTTGATTTTTCACTCTAACTGCTACGTCAATATCTGAACAGTCAGTCGACAGTCAAACTGCTGGCAGTACAATTCTCAGTGTTTTGTACCATCAATCAAATCAATCTTTTACAATTCAAAATTCCAAGATTTTTGTTCTAGAAGTCTTCTGAATATCACGCGATTAGCAGAGACTCAACACTGCACAAAAATCAAGTACGCTTAACTGTCTCCTACACAAACAGTCCTTGACTAGGGTTTTCTTGTTTTAACAGGAGAAACAAGTTTTTGAGACCTCAAATGGATTTCATGCACATCCATATATCTCAAAGTACCATCATACAAATTTTCAAACTTCAATTCACTCAGACGCACCGTCAGCAGCTCAAACAGTCAACAGACGACCCGTTTGACCAAAAAGTCAACAGACAGTCAAAAATGAATTTTTTTGTCAAAGTCCATATTTTGTCAAAGGATTCATCATTTGATCATTGGATGATCATAATTCATCAAGGAAAGATCAAAAATCAACAAAACCCTAAGATTCAAAATTAGGGTTTTTGCCTGAAAAGTCAACTCAACTTTGACTGATCATAACTCTCTCATCCTTCATCCAAACAATTCAAACCAAAGCTCATTTTGAAGGAAATTCAATTATCTTTCAAATGCAATTGATCCCATGGTCATTGCATTCACCATTTGAAAAATATGACCAAAGACATTACAGGTCATTTTCAAAGTCAACAAAAAGACACTTTTTTCAAAAGGACACACAAGGAGCATCAAAAATCATTAGGACATGAGACCAAAAACATTGGTTAGAGGACTCTTTGAGGTTTCCAAAAAGTGCAAGAACTCCTTCATATGACAAAAATTGAGGGATTTACACCTTGTTGAAGTTGGCTAAAATTTGGAAAATGCATAAAACCAACATTGCTCAAAAATGCATTTTTTCCAAATGGGGCCAAGTTTTCATGGTTCAAACATCATTACCATAATATTATGGGCCTCCCACGGCCAAGACAAGGCCCACTCCATTTTTTATTCATTTTTGGTTTAATTTTATCACATATAAGATTAAATTAAAAAAGAAAAATGGATGGATAAAGAATAGCTTACAAACCAAGCATGACTCATCAAGAGAATCATTCAACTCTGCCCCAAGCCAAGTACAAACAGAAGGAGGGTGGAAAATCAAGCCATGGTGGCTTAAATGCAAAGCTACTCATGTTGAAAAAGTCAAGATTCCACAAAGCTAATGAATGCTTCTTAGCTTCACTTCCAAGCAGCTCTTGGCCTATAAAAGAGCTATCATACTTCAGCAATCAAGGAGACACGAGTTGATAGCCAGTAGAATGCTTGTAACATATTTGTAACAACTTGGATTTTTCAAAGAAATTTAAAATTCGAATTTTAATTTCTAGCTCGTTTCAGTTCAAACTAAACACTTAAATACAATCCTCAATCATCATTGAACATATCCCAATCAGTTTCAAGCTTTGAAGCACTCAGAATCATCCATTATACCTCACGGTTTGTTCAAACTAAAACCAACTTATATCTCATAACACACGCATATCTAGCAAGATGTAGATATATATTTGAACTTAGTGTGGTGTGTAGATCGTTTCTGGAAGTTTAATTGAGCTTTGGATGCTTGTATACGAATCTACCATTTTAGGGTTTTCCAGCTCAAATTTAGGTTTTTTAGTTAGAGCCAAAATTAGAACAAATTAAGAGCATGGTTGAATTCAGTGGAACAAGACGAATCGAATGGACATATCGCGCCAAATTTCTTTTCAGGTTTACCCCTATTCGCTATTTTGCAGGTCTGAAGCTCATCAATTACAGCGCTTTTTTTATAAAAGCGCTATTAAAGGTCCTGGCGAGAGGTTGAAGACGATGAGGTGTCCTCACCTCATTGGACAGCGCGCGCGTTTTTTTTAAACTAACCTTTGGTTTCAGTGTTTGCAGGCATGTCACAAGTGGTGGACCCTCACAATTTGAGCTATCAGATCTCATTTATTAATTCATCCAACGCATCAGAATGAAGCCCTATACCATGGACTTTATTTAAATACCACACTGGATCATTAATTATATATTTCTATTTTTATTTTAATTTCTTTGCAAAATTAATTAAAAATAGTTTCAAAAATCCAAAAAATACACAAAAAATATTTTTAAGTTTCTAAAATAATATTTTATTTTCTGAAATAAAAATATTTTATTTTTCTTCATAATTTCAATATTTTGCATAATTAATTAGTATATATTTATATATTTGCTTTTTAATTATTCTAACCAATCAAAAAATCATAAAAAAAATTGTTCTTTATATAAAATATTGTTTATATATTATAGACTAATTTTGTACATATTTTGAATAATTTTCTCTTTAAGTTTTAATTATTTGTATAATTATGTATTAATTAGCTTAATCAATTTCAAATCAATTTCAAAAATTCCAAAAAAAATTAGTTTTGTTTTAAAATTAATTGACAAATATTTTGTACATATTTTAAACTTAATTTCTAGGTTTAAATCTATTTTCATCTTTTTTCTTCATTTTAATTTAATTAATCATGCATTAATTATAATTAAAATCCATCATAAAAAATCCAAAAATATGTCTTTTATCTTATTGCAATTTAAATTCCTAGATAAATGTATAGGATGTCAAAATCATGTAAATAGGCTTAGTTTACATTTCCTGCACAATCGATGTAATAGCGTAGATTTACTTTCCGCACTTTACATTTCCGCATTTTAATTTCCAGCAAATATAAACTGCGTGTATGTCAAAGATAAAATTGAACCGTTAGATCACTAACTTCAAAGATAAAATATCTGAATCCAATCACAATCACACTTGCACCTTTTAAGGTAATCCATTCTCATTCTTTCAAAAATCAAAAATCAAAATTCTACTGTTTCGAGTACAAAATCGAACCTTTTGTTTGTATCCGGTGAAAGGATAGATTTTTAAAGGAAATAGGATAAAGACCTTACAACTCAGGGTAGACCTCCTAGTTTGCTTGCTCAAATCAAAACAAACAAAATTCTCATACACTGTTGTTTTTCAAAACAAAACTTTCCAAAAAGACAATATTTTGTATACATCCAAACACGGATCATTACGAAGTTAACGTTCTTTTCAAAACATCTTTCGAAAGATAAACAAACATTTTGTATACATCCGCACAAGGATCATTACAAATTCAATTTACAAAGGTATTTGAAACCACATATGAGCATTCTAAAGCAATTGAAAAGTGATCGAAAAACAAGTGAGCTAAGCAAACTTAAGAGCCCATGGATAACCATGGATACAAAGGGTGCTAACACCTTCCCTTTGTATAACCTACCCCCTTACCCAGAATTTCTTAAAGGTCTTTTTTCTGTTTCTTTTATAAACCTTTCCTTAATTGGATAAAATAAAAGGTCGGTGGCGACTCTGTGAATTTTCAAAAATGCAAAAGCATAAGCGATAAAAAAGAGTCAGTTCACGTATCTCTCCCGCTCAGAGGTATGGCCCGAAAAACGGAGGTCCACACCACCCCTACTAGATGGTTCTCTTTGATGTGGCTCTCTTGGTTGGAGTAGACCTTCTGGTGGTAGGACCAATCACATTCTTGGATGAAGAGGATCTTATTGTTGGTCCTGGTGGAACAAAGGGCCTTCTCACACCAAGTTTTTGTTGCTTGCTAGTTCCTTTTGCCTTGTCAGTTTTGCCTTGCCTTGATGTTGTCTTTCCTCGAGAAAATTAAGTTGCATTTTTGTATCCCAGTGTTGCAGCAGCCCGTGTACCTTTCGCATGTGTAACATTGGCCTGAGACGAAGCAGCTTGGCCTGCTGAAGCATGTATAGCATTGGCCTGAGATGCAGCGTTTGTATAGCAGTGGTCTGAGTTGCTTCAGTTGGTATGACCTTGCAAGTCTTTTTGTTATGTCATGTTTTTTGGCACCTAGAGCACTTGACTATAAAACACGTTCTTCTCAATTTTTTGTCAGCCCCATAAATCTCACCTTGCTCAAGGTTTTTCCTTTTATTTTAGTCTACCAGACATCTCTCTATACTTGGTGGCTTTACATTTGGATATTGAGTCTTGTCCCACAAATTGGATTCATTAACAGGGTAAAGCACTTGCTTGTAGACTGCCTTGTACCTAAATATCCTATAATATTCTGAGTATAGTTATCAACTTTAAAATTCCTGCTCTTCATATCTGACATTGCATGGACATATAGAAGTCTTGTGAGATATTATTTTCTACAAGAACACGAGTAATCCTTCGAGTTCACAGTGAATGTTTCAGCTGGGTTTTCTACATGCCTTACTTCAAACATGTGCTCATCTGACTTTATATAATAACACCCAATGGTATAATTATATTCTATAATAACACCCAATGGTATAATTATAAATAACAATAACAACCAAAATATGTGTAATAAAATGTGTTTCATACCTGACAAGTCATAAGTTTGTAAAACAACTTACTATATCAAGCTTCTTCTTCTTAATGTTGGGCAAAATATCATTTCCAGATACATCTTGGAACCTCATCCTATTTTTTCCCCATCTCTCCATGATGTAAGTTCTGACCTCCTCAAGCATTGTTACTAGTGGTTTAGCTCTTGAGTCAAGAATAACATAATTAAAAGCCTCTAACATGTTATTGAGCATAGCATCACACTTGTTTGTTGTCCTAAAATATGATCTACTCTCGAATATTGGCGGGGTCTTCATGATATGAAAAAATCAATCTCATGCCCTTCATCTCTTTTTCGCAAGCTTGTGAGTATGTAGACTTTTTAGCCTTCCAAATAATTTCATTAATCATCTTTCCAGGATACCTCTTCTTGAAATTGTTGTACAACAGCCTAACACAAAATATTTGTTCAACATTGGGCAATAACTCATCTATTACAGGTGAAATTCCCTGTAATAACATTAGAGCTTACACGGTCAAATAAAAAGTTTATATACCAACATAAAACATGTAATGATAAGAGTTTATATAGCAAGTTAATGTACCTTTTGTTGGTCTGAACTAAAAGTATATGTGAGACATTCAGTTACACCTCCTAGGTCATCGTTCAATAGTTCTAGAAACCATGTATAGTGGTCCTTATTTTCACCTTCCATAACTACAATTGTTATAGGAAGCATCTGATAATTAAGATGCCTTCCTATAGCTGTCAGAATTTGTCCTCCACAAAGCCCCTTCAAAAAATAACCATCCAGACCTATGACATGTCTACACAATTTAAAGCTCTCTTTGCATTCTGCATAGCATATATAAACCCTTCTAAAAAATGGTCTTTGGTCCTCAACACCTTCTAGAACAAGTTCAACATTCACCTTAACTGTTGGTTTTGGATTAGCTCTTAGCAGTTCATAACCATAGTCATATATCCTAGTGTAGTCCCCTGAGAAAGAACCATCATCCTTATCCCTGGAAGCCACTCTTGCTCTGATTCCTTTAGTCTTGCTTACTCCTATATTCCACTTCCTCAATGCCTTTTCCTTTATATCCTTTACCTTTATCCTAGGATTGATTTTCAATGCAGTTTGAATTCTCTTGCTCAACCACTGTGTACTCAGTATCTTAACATAATACTCATTACTACAGTTATGTTTGTCAATTACCTTCCTTACTTACTAAGATTCCTTATCTTTTAACTTTGCAAAATACACCTCCCACTCACAACCATCCTTACATCTCACCCTCACCCTTCTCTTGTCATTTTTTTTGAACTTTAGGTCTCTACCATTATGAATAACGTATGTGGCTACTGCATCTTTAATGTCATTCTTTGAGGTAAAATACATGCATACCTTCCATTTGTAGTTGGTCATATCTTTGGGTGCTTTGAAAAAATACTTCTTCCTCTTAACTTCATCACTGTCATCACTATCACAACCACTTTGAAGATCATCACTGTCATTATCACTCCCCTTGTATTCTTGGGTATCTTCTCCACACTTTCCTTTCCCCTTAGCCTTTCCATCATTTTAACAAATAAGGAGATCATCTAGCTCCTTTTCATCAATCTCATCATACCCATCTGATTCATCTTTAAAGGTTACTTCAAGAGCACTATCATATTGGTATCTCTCATCCTCACTATCATCAAAATTGTATTCATCATGCACCTCACCAATATTGTCTGCTTCCACTCCAACAATTGTTGATTCCGCTCTAACATTCGTTGATTCCACTTCAATATTGTTTGCTTCCACTTCAATGTTATTTGCTTCCATACCAGCATTGTCACCTTCATCCCTAACAATATCATCATTCAATCCAACATTGTTAGCTTCTTCCACCCTAACCATACCATTATTTAATCCAACGCTACCTTCTTGCAGAACAACATTCCCATCATTCACTACAGCATTGGAACCTCCATCCTCAATATTATCACTACTCAACTTCTCTAGAATGTCATCATGCAGCTTGTTAAGTACCACTTCCACCTCATCTATAATGTTGCCAGGTGCCTCGTCTACATTATCCACAGGACCATCAAAATAATCAAGTTGAAACAAATTGTGTTTAATGTAGATATCAACCCTTTGGTGCACCCTATAGAGGTCTACAATTTCTAAAGTTCCTTTGTCATTAACTAGGGCATTCGTCATCAACTAGGGCATTCATTCGAAATTGTGGGTCCTTGTAATACATTTTTTCAATATTGTCCACATAACCTAACTCTTTCAAAGAACCAACTAACTTAAAATAAGACCACTTATCAACATCTACGGTCAATTGAGCTACAAAGCCTCCCTCATACAAATTAAGTTCAAGATCAACGAATGCACCACTATGGTGAATTGTGAGCTTCAAAAATTCGTCCATTACCACTATTCGAGTAGTAATCATCACCTAACATAAGACCAAAACAAACATTAAAAGCCGTAAATTTACCAAAACCCTAAATATGCATAAAACCCTAAATCTACAAAAACCTTAAATATGCATAAAACCCTAAATCTACCAACAATATGCAGAAAACCATAATCCAGTTACAAAAACATTTAGGTTTTACTTACCTGGAATCGAAACTTGGCCTTCAGTCGTCCTTACAATCACATTCACCACCTTCTTAAAAAATCGCCTTTGTCGCTTCATGTTTGTTCTTTAATGTGTTCGTGTAGGAGAATTCACAAAATGAGCTTTTGTTCATGTCACTTTGCCTAACATAGTATCAACCATTCATTTCCTTTGCCAGTTGGACTCCACTTATCCACCTCATGAAGTCAACTGCCACCTGGAACATGTTTTTGGACTTTGGCTAACAGTTCACTAACGAAAAGACTAACATGGTTGCTTTAAAAAAATTAAAGGACCAAAGTGACACGAAAAAAGATAAGGGACCAAAATGAACCAGAAGGTATAGTTAAAGGGGCAAAATGAGTATTTTGCCTAGTTTAAATAAGAATTATTATAGGTATTTTTCTTATCTCAACAGACATTTTAGTTTTTTTTTTATAAAATATCTTCTACCTTTTTGAACAAACTAACAATTCCCAATAAGTACAAATTAATAGTGGTATACTTCTAAATTTATGCTTGACTAATCATTTCAGCATCCATTTCTTTCTGGGTTCCACTCCATTCGTTTTGATTTTGGAATTTTTTATTTTTTTAACACAGGATTTTGGGATTATCTACCATATAAAAAAACTTATACCTCTGGAAATTACATTGCTACGCATCCCTAATTTGTATACACCTGTTAAATTTGTTGGTTCTTTAGTCTTTGTACTATTAATAGACTAATTATAATATTAAACAGTTATCTCACTTATGTTATATCTCTCTTTCACCTAAATCTACTTCATTTTTCTCATCTCTTTCTCTCTCTTCCATTTGACGTTCTTTCTTCTCAAACCTGTTTCCCTAATTTCTCTTCTTTCTTCTCCTTCTCTTTCATTACCAGTTTCGTATTTCATGTCATCCATGCCACTATTTCAAAAAATCATCGCCACTCATGTCTCATCTTCGGTAAAAGGTAAAAGATATTTAAATCTTTTTGTTGTTGTTATTGAGTGCTAAATATTTTTTTCTTCAATTTGCAGCTTTTCTCTCGGATCTGGATTGTTGTTGTTGTTGTTACTGAGCAGCTTTTCTCTCCGATCTGGGTAAATATGGTTTTTTGGTTCGATTTGCAAGTTTTTGTGAAAGAAAAAACTGCAAGTGAAATAGTGATGAGTTATTTCGTTTACTTTTTAAATCTGGTTTTTGCTCTATTTGCTAGTTTTCTCTCGGATCTGATTTGTTGTTGTTATTATTGAGTAGCTTTTCTCCCAGATCTAGGTAAATCTGGTTTTTTTGTTCGATTTGTAAGTTTTTGTGAATGAAAAAATTGCAAGTGAAATAGTGATGAGTTATTTCTTTAATTATTTAAATCTGATTTTTTGTTCTATTTGTAGGTTAGTGCTCAGTTCGTCACATGTCAGTGTTTGGTTTGTTTGTATTGAATTGTAATTGAAATGGATTTGAATTTCATTGGATGTGTTTTTGTTTCTGTTGAATACTTTTGAATTTTTAAATTGCAATTCCTTGTGTAGAAAAGATTTGATTTGATTTAGAAGTGTGGAAACAGTTTATTACACACAGATTTAATTTAGATCTAAATTAAATAGATTTGATTTAGATCTAAAATATATTAGATTTGATTTAGTTCTAAAATAGGTATTTTGAGTTTTTATAGTTTTGGGTTTTGGCTTAGGGAGCAAGCTAACCTAAATCTATAAATAGGGAGTAACCCTCATTATTTTGTAATCAAGTCAAAAGATTGTATTCACAGAATTTGCAGTTGCAAGTGAATAACAAAGTTTTCCACAGTTTGTGGGCAGAGAGTTACTCTACATAAACCCTAATCTTTTCTTTCTTTAAATTTATTTTCTCTTTTCATTGTTATCGTGTGGTGATAACAATCTTGTTCAACAAGATTGATAGAAATTCATCATAGATTTTGGTAGATTTCCAGCATCTGGTATCCAGAGCTTCGGTTTATCAATCAAGGGAAGAAGAAGAAGAAGAAGAAAATCACGATGGTAGTGAATTATGGGAATGGAAATTATTCAGCAAGTTTACCAATTCTGAAAGTAGATAACTATGAGAATTGATGCAAACAGATGAAGGTTCTATTCAAGTGTCAAGGTCTTTGGGATCTTGTAAAGGATGGAGTAGAAGAGCTTGAAGAAGATGCTTCAGAAGAAGAAAAGAAAGAACATGATGAATTGGAGAAAAATTTATAAAGCCCTCTTCATAATTCATCAATGTCTGAGTCTAGACAACTTCGAAAAGGTTAGTGAAATTCCGGTGCAGCAGACCCAGATGTCCTAAAGGATGTTGAGACATCAGGCCTGTCATGAAAAACATAGGGAAGATATAAATAGTTTCGCGTGATACTGAAAAGAAAATAACACAATCAATTGTTGACCCAGTTCAGTGACAAACACACCTATTCTGGGGGCTACCAAGCCAGGAATGAAGTCCACTACCAGCAGTATTAATTCAAAGCTAAACTCCCCCGTTTACAACTCTTCACTTAATCCCTACCCAATGACCCTTCTACCTAGATCCTCTATAGGTATGAGAAACCCATCTCACTTCCAATCACCTAACTAATGTTGTACAGTTTTCCAGTCCCCGAAATTGTAACAACGGCCTAATCACCAACATTCTGATCAAACGGACAAACAGTTTTGGAAGACACACTTCCATGATAATACCTAGTCAAGACTCTTGACTAATAACAATAACAATAACTTGGATTTACTTCAAAGCTTCCTCCAAGAACATACGTACTCCTCTTGCCTACAGGCCTCGAGGATTACAGTGACCTTCCCACAACCCGGGAGGTTCACTTAACCTAGCCCTAATGATTACATCTTGATATACTTCGGCTGGCTTATTTTTTCTAGGTTACAAACCCTTCTATTTATAACCTATATCCAACTGGATTTGGGCCTTCAATCACATATAATTTGCTGTTATAAATAAGTAGTTACTTCTGCTATAATCAAGGTCTTCAATCTCATAGTTTCCGAATATATCTCCATATTTAGAAACTATATAATCTTCAAATATTTTGATTGATTCATCAGACCTTTTAAGCATATAACGCCTTATATGATGTGCACAATATTCAGAGAATATTATGCATCTGTTGAAACTGAGTCTCATTAATCTAACTCAGCAGGCGCGATGTCAACAGCTATTCCATAGGACATGTTATTCCAGAACATGTTTCAACATCTCATAGGACATCTTCTTACTATACCTGTGTTCTATTAGCAAGTTTTACATCCTATTTTACATTACATTATTGCTGCCATTATTTGTTGTACAAAAAATTAAGCCAATCCTAAAAACAAAGAACTTAGAATATCCCCATTCGGCAAATTTTTGGCTAAAACGACCAAATAACCCTTGCATCAGAAGAACATTAGCACCGGAAAAGAACAATGCAGACTAAACAACTCCCCCTCAACACATGCTAGCACATACTAACAAAGTATATACTGACAAAGTGTACGACAACAACCAGAAGCGGGCAACTAGCATACTCTCCCTCAAGCACACGCACCTCCTGTGCCCAAATTACTGATTACCAATCTACTAATAGAAGTACAGTAGATCTAAGCAATTGTGCAGTAGACTTCAGCAACGATGTCGGGACATCTTGTTCAACATCTTCAATCCAACATTTTGCATGAGTTCCATTGCAGCACAAACCTTAACACCAATGATTTGGTGTACATGAGAAAGAAGATGAATTACATTCCCCCTCAACCCAGAACCAATTCTTCTCACAGAAGACCAATGGTGGCATAAAAGAACCTTCACCTGTAGTTGAATTAACAACCAAGGGTCCATCAGGAACAAATTCGGAAACCTGATGCCAAATCAACCACCATCCCTGGTAACTCAGAACATATGTCACAACTGTGTTCATAACTCAGATCACAAGTCACAAAGGCAATCCAAACCTACTTATGATAGAACATATGATCCGACATGTTTGAACTGTATATGGAAATACAACCTCCTGACTGAACAACTGAGCAGCAAACCCTTTCTCCCTTTTTTTGGCCAAAAATTGACAAATGAGGCCATCACAGAACCAGACCCAGACACAACTTGCCCATACCCGAAAGAAACCCATTCAGAATCAGCCGAAACACACACTCACAATGTGTGAAGAGAAAAAATAGCCTCTATAAATAGCTGGTCCTTTGCTTGGGAAATAACGATTCCTTGAATGTGACACCTTCTGGTCAATGATAGCGTTATTTGAGGAGAGAATAACACCAAAAATCTATGTGTACCGTCCAACAAGACTTTGAATGCCTTTACTATGCTTGGACTGTTTCTTCTGGATAATTCAGTCCCAATGCATGCACATGCGTTGTCAATAACACTTTCTAAACTTGCTTTTTACACGTGGCTGACTGCACAGTCTAGAATATTCCTTTGTTGGACTCAGGAAAACATGTCATGAACAATGTTCTGACATCCTACCTGACATTATCTCTAACCTCAAACACATCTTCAGTAATTTTAGTCAAGGATATTTCCCAAACTACTTCGTATGCCCAGAGGAATGACTATAATGCCTTCGACTGAATTCTTCAAGTGCCCTCTTTTCACTTGGAATTAGTGTCACACACCTCTCGACAAACCAAGTATGACAACTCCCAACAACCAGTAGGATAATCCTTTTATCCCATGAGCCACTGCAGAGAAACATAAATTCTCAGGCAAGAACAACACATCCTCTTGAAGTAGGATGGTGAAATCTAGCTTCATTTGGCTAGAACTCCAGAGACCCTCATAGGGGCAAAACTAGATACTTTTTGTAGCCACATGTCTCAGCATGTTATTCAACATCATCCTCATAAGAGGGTAATAACTCCATGAGCTTGACCATCGCAAGCTCTAAACAAACCAATTAGTCCACTGACTCCCCCTGTCATGGACAACTAGTATTCCAGCTTCTGCAATGACTCCCTGAGTAGAATCATTAACAAGGACACATTTGATTCATACGCTTGCAAATCCACACTCTGTATTATGACCTATTGTGTAGGCAGGTTGTCATGAATACACGGTGTGAAGTCACTCACCAACTTCAAAAGAAATTCTCAGTTTGCTTAGAAGCTTTACTAAGATTCCGATATAACACTTGTCTATAGTGACTTGCAACAGAAGAGAACCACCTGACCAGACCTCAGTATCTGACACCCTTCTTCTGTTCTTACATCCACTATTAGTTGTTGATTCTAGTGGAGTCTTCAATAAAATAATTATGCATTCACATACTACTGCTGATAGGCTTAGATTCTCCACATTCTAATCCTCATGGTTAGAAAAATACTTCTGACCATAAAGCTTGAGTATCCGATTTTACCTGCCCAATCTCATGCACCTTCCAAATCAACAAGCATGATGTTAAGATATTATTTGACACATCATCTTCTGAAACCAACTCTGGGTTTTGAATCATTTTTCCAAGGACTTATTGTGTATAGAGGTCCTTCAAGAAGCTAAAAAAGGAATCTCATCATTGCAACTTGCGAGAGAAATAAACTCTCAATCATTTCCTGACAACACTAGGTTAGAAAGCAGACTTGCACACACTTCATATTTGTACCCTGACCCTGTCAAGGTTGTTCATCAATTACATGCTCATCTTCCTGTAACCAGTAGATGATGTGTTTCACTACAAGCTTCTTTTAATCAACTGATTAGAGTGCCTCCAAAAAACAGCACATGACATTATTTTACTCCACTTGAAGTGAGTGGATTCTTCAATAAAAGACATAGTCACGTTATCCATTTCATGTTTGGTCAGTGACTTGACCCTTAATCCCATCCTGAATCAAATGAACTTCCTTAGTTGGGGAAGCAGAGAACTGAAGTGATGTTCAGCCATTAGTTCTGACATTAACCACACTTTCAGAATCTTGCTATGGTTCTGGATATGACTTCCATAGCACCCCACCATTCTTGTAAGGGATGCATGAGGATTAACCATTAGTAGTTGCTCAACCCTTCAAAGACCATATGTCTTATGCACAATGTATATACCTTCTGTCTGACTAAGAGATGCTTGGATGCCATTTTTCTGCACCTATAGAAGATATTCCCCCTAACAGGTTTCTGAAGTAGATTTCAACGAACATGGCATCAACTGGTCTTTTACTTGTTACGAGCAGACTGTTCAGACTGAGTCTGCTTCTTCAAAGCACAAGGATCCACTTTATTCCTTGCACTATCACTGATTCATTATGTGAGGACACCACATAAATGAACCCAAGAGAAGCCTTACGTAAATATTAGGGAACCTTAATCCTTTGATTCCAGAATATTATTTCCTTATTGCTTCATCTGAAATGTCCATCCTAGGTGATTTGAATGACATTCAGAAATTCAGACGCACATCAACCACATAATATCGGTTAATGTGTCTCCAATGCTTAGCATCCTTTTGACGGTTTTACCATTAGAACAGAAGTTTCATGCCCTCATAGACTTGATTATTGAACCAAGTTTGAGTAAGAGACCTCCACTTTGTTCTTGAAAAGGTCTACTAGACATAATAAGAAAAATAAATTCTCAATATAAGAGATGTCAAACCATTATGTCTGACACTTCCTTCAAGTTCTTCTAGCTTCCGATTGAGGACTCTTCCTTATAAATTTCTAAGAAACACTTGAGAATAGAACATCAATCTCACCTCCTGTATTCTGTAAGCACAAGTTATTCTTTTCTGAATAGGATATGTTCCATGGCCATAACCAAGATTCCATCAATCTGGTTCCTTTGATCAAAAGGATCCTCTAGACATGAGCTGATCCTTCATAAAGGATCTAATGGTGATGCCTTTATGAGTTCTTCTCAAGAGCTTAGAGCTCGACATATGTACTTCCATATACCTTGGTCAGAAATAAACTGACACAAGAGGTAGATAGACTGTAGATCATGTCTTGATCAACCTGCACAACTCATATGTCTCCTCTTCCAGATCAGGAGTAGGTTCTGTTAGAACAAGATTGAGAATCTATGTTCAGAATCTGGTTTTGATGATAACAAGCATATATTTTGTGAGTAACAATTTTACTACTAATGCTTTCATTAAATGTGCAGATATTATGCTATAAGACATATACGACTGCATCAAAAACGAATTCAGACAAGCTTCAAGGAATTAAATAGAAATATCAGATACATGAAGAACTCATTACAACAAGAAGATCACATGAGTAAATGATCAGAAGTTCTGCACATAGAACAAGAATTCAAATCAGTGACAGAAGATCATAAGTCATCGTAGAAACAAAGGCTAGATGATACAAATAATACTAAGCTTCCTCAGAAGTACAAGCGACGTCAATATTCACAGCTACAGAAGTTTTGACTCTGTATTTAGAAGCTTCGAAGAACAGCATAAATTGCTCTAATTAAATCACATGCAATTTATCGCGTTACTCAATGCAAAGACAAAATTATGACATCTATTGTTGTCTACATTTTTGACAAAAGGTAGGAAAACACGCTACCAAGAGAAACTGTCTTGAAAGAAGAAAAACAAGGAGAACACGCTACCAAAAGATAAGATTCGCCTTGGAAATAGGTGTGTCATCATCCAGTCTACGGCAAGCATTAAATGCTCTGTTCAAATATGGTTCAACGTAAATATTCCAACCGTAATAACAGACTTCTATAAAAAGAACAAAGCTATGATAGAAGAGATACAGTGAGAGCAAGACAGCGTGAGCAAGCAAATAAGTATAAGATTAATTAAGCTTCTCCAACAGAGGCAACACACACAAAGTGTGTGATGAAACGGTTATGTTGAAATATACATCATAAACCTATGAAAAGAAAATCAAAAGGAGTGAAAAGTAAAATCCTGCATGTTTTGCAGTATGCTCCAATGGAGTTATAAGAAATCCACAAATACTTGATCGAACCATACACTTCTCATGTTGTATGACAACTAAACTGAATACACTGAGTTGCTGCTCGACAGTGTTTCATGTTTACTTATGAGCATCAATGTGTCATCAGCCGTTACAAGCTCAATGATCAGTATTCAAGAAGAAGAAGATGAAGATCAATGAATAAGAAGCAATTCATACAAGATTTGTTGCTTTTAATATGCTTTCAGAAGAAGATCTCATCCAGAAGTTGAAGAAAAGAAGACTGCAAGAATATTTTTATTTCTTGTAATTATATGTAAAACACATAGAGTTGTTGCTCGTATTGTGTTATATCTTAGGAAACTTTTGATAGATTGTTTAGGCACCAGAAGTGACTTCTAGTCAGTGTGTCGTAAACATACGTACTTAGAATGGGAGAAAATCTGCTTGACTAAGAAGCACACTTGTAATCTCCAGAAGAACAATTCTAATAGAATTGGTGTTCCTTGGGTATCCTCTGATATGGATACTTCAGAAGTCCTTGAGATCTGGTTAGACTCTTGGAGGGTTCTAGGTCAATAAACGTTATATCTTGTGGAGATCACTGAACGGTTTATTGTCTAGGGTTAGTCACGAGCAGTTGGCTTGTGTAGGGTTAGTCACGAGCAGTTGGCTTGTGCAGGGTTAGTCACCAGCAGTTGGCTTGTGCAGGAGTTACTAGGTTGATGAATGTTATATCTTGCTAAGATCACTGAACGATTCATCATCTAGGGTTAGTCACTCGCGGGTAGCTTGTGCAGGAAGTCAGTCACGACAGTTGATCGTGCAGTTGTAATCAGTTTGGTTATAATGGATCAAGTCGTCGATAGAGAGAGGCAAAATCACCCGAGGAGGGTGGACTGGAGGTAGCCTTATTGAGAAGGTAAACCAGGATAAAAATGGATGTGTCTTTTATCTTCTGCATCTTTCATTTAACTCAGAACGTTCACACTGATTATCTTCAGAACTTTCCTTGATTTAGTCAGAAGTTCAGATGGAGTTAAGAAGTTAAATTGAATATGTATCTCATTGGTTATGTCGTGTTATCTCTAACATGCCTCCGCAACAATAATCTAAGTATATCCAGAAAATGAGATACTAAGAAGAAAGAAAATATTTATAAAAAGGGAAATAAAATTTGAAAGAACACAATTCAACCCCCCCTTTCTTGTGTTTTTCTCCACCTTCAGGTTCCAAACAAAAAGTATTCATAACATTTTGTTCAGCACCCAAAACATCTGCTTTTCAACCGGTAGCTGCATACCTTGTGAAATAATGTTTTAACATCCCATAGAACATCACACCATCCTTGACAGTCTACAAGGTCTTCAAACAATATGCGAATTATACATGAGCTTCATTGATCAATTGATTCTCATCAACCTTCTTGATAAATGTCTTCATGAATGGACTTCAGGAAAATCTCAAGTATCTTTGACACTTTCAAAGAACCTGTTGAAACACCTGGCATATACTTTGTCGAGGGCAACAACCCTAGTATCCTCCCCATACTTTCAGGGTCATATCAGATACCTTGCAGCGGAAAAAACAACAAGCACCTCAACGATATTCAGACACAATGATTATACCACCATTCAAGTATAAGCATGGCAACATAGGATTGAAAATAAATCAACCCTACATACAACAGCTTTCCGCCAAGCTACAGGCCTGAAGGCAACAAGAAGGAACAACTTCTACTCCAGATAACCAATGATCATTGCCAAGAGATCATCCGTACAATAGTATGAATTCTCCAAGTTCATACCTATTTTCAGTAAGAGTCTTCCTTGCCAAACCAGAAAGGATCCTCCCAGGATATCATCTAGAGACAGAACAGGAAGCCCGCTCTGATACCAATTGAAATTCTGGTGCAGCAGACCCAGATGTCCTAAAGGATGTCAAGACATCAGGTCTGTCATGAAAAACACAGGCAAGATATAAATAGTTTTATGTGATACTGAAAAGAAAAGAACACAATCAATTGTTGACCCAGTTTGGTGACAAACACACCTACTATGGGGGCTACCAAGCCAGGAATGAAGTCCACTATCAGCAGTATTAATTCAAAGCTAAACTCCCCCCGTTTACAACTCTGCACTTAATCCCTACCCAATGACCCTTCTACCTAGATCCTCTTTAGGTATGAGAAACCCAATTCAATTCCAATCACCTTACTAATGTTGTACAGTTTTCCAGTCCCAGGAATTGTAACAACGGCCTAATCACCAACATTCTGATCACACAGGCAAACAGTTTTGAAAGACACACTTCCATGATAATACCTAGTCAAGACTCTTGACTAAGAACAATAACAATAACTTGGAGTTACTTCAAAGCTTCCTTCAAGAACATACATACTCCTCTTGCCTACAGGCTTCGAGGATTACAGTGACCTTCCCACAACCCGGAGGTTCACTCAACCTAGCCCTAATAATTACATCTTGATATACTTCGGCTGACTTGTTTTTTCTAGGTTACAAACCATTCTATTTATAACCTATACCCAACTGGATTTGGGCCTTCAATCACAGCTAATTTGTTGTTACAAATAAGCAGTTACTTCTGCTACAATCAAGGTCTTAAATCTCTTAGTTTCCGAATATATCTCCATATTTAGAAACTATATAATCTTCAAATATTCTGATTGATTCTTTAGACCTTTTAAACATATAATGCCTTATATGATTTGCACAATATTTAGAGAATATTTTTCATATGTTAAATTGAAACTCAATCTCATTAATCTAACTCAGCAGGCGCGATGTTAACAGCTATTCCATAGGACGTGTTATTCCAGAATATGTTTCAACATCTCATAGGACATCTTCTTGTTGTACCTGTGTTCAATTTGCAAGTTTTACATCCTTATTCTACATTACATTATTGCTGCCATTATTTGTTTTACAAAAACTTAAGCCAATCCTAAAAAATTAAACAATGATGTATAGTAAATTGTAATTGATTTATTATAATTATTGTTTATGTTCACAATATTATAAAATTATAAAATTAACTATTTTTTACTTATATATATTTGTCTTATGATGTTTATGATGCATAATTATTATTCTGATTATTCTCATCTTTTAAAATATAAAAATTAACTAGTTGCTTAAACAGTATGAAATTAATTTAATTATTAACAAATGAAAATATATAAAAGTATTTATTTGATAAAAACAATATTAAAAAAAAAAAGCTTTTGTGAAAACAAATTATATAGGAAATGTTGTGGTTTTTTTATAATATTTTGTTTTACATTATATAGGATAGGAACAAAATAAAAGAAAATTAAAACTAATATTTTTTTGTCTCTTTTGTAAATGGTGTCTTTTTCTTTTGTCTTTAATAGTTGGATTAATTCAACCATTTAAAATTGCACATGAGAGAAGACATGAGAGAAATAACTGGAGAGGATCCAATTCCATGTTAAAGCTCTATATGCGGGAATCATTAAAATGTGCGAGAATCATATTTTTTTAAAGACTCAAACAATCTGATCTAATATACATTACATTACACACTGCTTTTGTAAATACTGCTTTTGTAAATATGTTTTTGGTTTGTGACATGATTTGTTTTCATTTTCAATGATAGATGTTGTGGCTCTACAAAATGTAATAGCATTTCAATTCATGGATAGGAATAAGAATCTGATAGAGTTAATAGGAATAAATGATGAATAATTATTTTAATAGTATTTTACGTATTCCAATGGATGAAAAGTAGAAAATCAGTTGTGTGGATCATTTGAAGATATGGAAAAATATGCACAAATATGTAATAAATGCAAACGTGAAAGAAAATTAGAGAATCTTGCTCTTAATATACCATCAAAAAAGATAATGATCTTTAATTTATGGGGACAACTTCTCTACCCATCACAAAAAGTTGGGTAGTGTACATTCCACCAATCACATTGCATCATTTAGTTTTCTCTTATTTAATTAACTATTAAATAGTATATTTTTTGGTTGTTTCCAAGACATTTTACATTGAAGGTAACTTTACCCAACTTTTTAAGTTGGGTAGATAAGAATTCACCTTAATTTATAATTATTTTGTTGTATGTAAAAAAAATCATTATGATCTTTAATGTTATTGATATTTGTTTATATAAAGTTTCTTTTAAAAGAAATTACATAAGGGAAAGTTGAAAACCTAAATAGATAATTTTATATTCTCACAATCAAATAAAATAAAAAATTATTTTTGAAAATTATTTTAAAATTTTTTCACATACATAGAATGAAAAACAATATTTTTTAATTAAGTTTTTATAAATTTTTAATTTGTAAATATAAAAAAATTATTTATATTATTATATAAATATAAATAGATCATTCGACTAAGAATTTATCAAACTTATGTATTTAATAATAAATAAATCATATGATTAAGAAATTTTGAAAATTTTGAATTTATGATTATAAATTTATCAAATTTATAAATATATGAATTTGTATATTTATTTGTTCTTTTATAAAATTTAGTTTAATAGATAAATTGTTGATATTTTTATTATGAATATTTTGTTCTATATATGAATATGATCGATTACACATTTGAATTTTTATTTAATAAATCAATAAAATCAATAAACAGTATCAGTTTGTCTACATTGATTTCAAATAATAATAATAATTAAATAAGCATTTAATTATGATAATATTTTTGGTAAAAACAGTTTTGAAATAAAAACAAAACTGTTTTTACCAAAGATATTAATAATATATATTTTAATTTTCTAAATATTATCTTAAACAATATTGTATCTTAAGTTGTAACTAATTTTCAAATAAATTTTGCGTATGAATGAATTTAATACTAGTAAAAACTGTGAGAAAAAAGTAGGGGTATGATGTAGCAGAAAGCATTCCGCACTGCATTAACCGATTCTTTTATATTCATCACTTCTTCAATATTTCTTTCAATCTTAAATAATAATTCAACTTCTTTTGAAGATTCTATTCTCTTTCAATCTTCAATATTATCTTAACAAATTTTGTATCTTAAATTAAAAATAATTTAAAATTAAAAGTAATTTTCAATTTCCATTTTTAATTTTTCTTAAAAGTAAATCAAATGTTATTTCAACGTCATTCTTACACAAACAAAAAATATTAATTATTAAATATATCTTATATAACATAAACAAATTTATATATTCTTAATCAAAATTAAATCAGTATTACAAAAATTATGACAAATTAATGACATTTAAGTGTATTTAATTTCAACAGATATTTTTACTCATCAATAATATCCTTCACTAAAAATTTTCTACATCAACATTCTTCCATGTAGTTCAAATTTATTAAATGTAGTTAGTGAATAGGAGGACAAACAAGATTACATGACATATTTAGCTTACTAAAAGACTGTTTTATGTGAAAAAATTATAAAATTTCAAAGGCAAATAAAGGTATAATCTCACATTATTAAACAAAATTAGAACTTTCAAATCACATTCCAATCTCACATGAACTCATTTAGATTTAAAATAACGTGAATTAAAAGAACAAGAAAAATTAAAAATCGAAACTAAAAAAAGCATGACTAAAAAGTGCAGAATAATTTTTTTTAAAAAAATAACAAACCTGTTCATTTTCTGAAGGCACAACATAAGTAGTAGCATGTGGGGACTCCAGAAATTTCAACAGCTTCCCAGAAATTCTATCAGCTACAATACAATGACTTTATCACTTGAACATCAACCACAACACTTTATGTTACAATACTAAGTTTCTCCAAAAATCCATTTTTCATAACAATCATCATTAAAACAATTAAGAGAAGAGTGCAAGAAAGTTTCATGATCAAGAGCTCGAGTTCATACCTGGAGGTTTTGATTTCAGATCTGAAGGCTTCGATTTCAGATCTAATGGTTTCAATTTCAGATCTGGTGGTTTTAAAATACTCGTTCAGAAAAAGATTTGTGAATACACAAAGTGGAAGGGCCTGCAAGGAAGAATATATCTAAGCAACTCATGCCCCAAAATGTTTGTTCTAAAAAAGATTTATGAATAAATTTTGATTTAAATATACCTTTGTTCATCTGCACCTTCTATTGCACAAACCCTAAGATATCTTTGAACATTTTCTTTGCATTCAAATAGTGCTTCTGCAAGATCTGAAACAAACACATGATAATAGTTAATAAACAAAAAAATATTTAGTCAAGAATCTGACCTCAACAAATTATGAGGCCATGTAATCAAAGTCTGCAAGATGAAGACGACAAACAAAGAGAAAGTAAACTTTTATGTGAAATTAGAAGAGGGAAGAGAAAGTAAAAAGAGAAAGAATGAGAAAGTGAAAAGGGAAACAAATAAAGAAAAGAAAAAAGATAGTAGCCTCGTGGAAGAAGAAAATAATGTAATATTGAGACAAATGCATACATGGCAACTTGGTGGATCAGCAAGGGCAATGTGGTCTTTTCCACAATCATCAAATAAAATAGAAGGGTTTATCATCTAATAAAACGTAAGTTTATTGTCAAAACTAAATCAAATCAACTCAATCTTTTATAGGTTGGATTGAGTTTGTAGATTGTGCATAAAACAAAATAATAATAAAAATTATTTTAATTCTTAAAATTTTAACCCAAATAAATTGTGCATACTTAAATCAGATAAAATATTATATATAATAAAATTAAATTCATTCCTATAAGTTGAAAATGATGCAAAAGCAAATAAAAAAAAGGTATGAGTCATAAAAAATAAGAAAAACTCTTAGACTTATAATTTAAGTGATTTCGTTGGTTCAATATTGGTCTAATAATATTAATGAAGATGAATGAAAATTTGAAAAAAAAATAGTAACTTGTAGTTATATATTAATTCATTTTTTATTTATAATAAAATATATAAAATAAAAAAATATCAGTTTCACGTCAACAAGTTCAAAGATTCATCAACACAAACTCAATCACCAAACAAAAATTATGTGATTGTCGTGGGTTGGATTGAATATATTGGTAAATGAACTGTTTTAAATAATTAATAGGTTGGTTTGGACAATAGGCGAATATTTGCTTTGTCTAACTGTTAGTAGAATAAGAAATGAATACAATTTGATTATATAAATTGTTCTAAGAAATAAGAGTACTTGAATTTTGACCCTTATTAAAAAAATTATTTTGATTTCACTATTGTATATCCTGGAATTGGCGGTTAACCACAAGATGGCTGAATAGGTCATAATCGAGTTCAACATGGCCATTTCTAAGTCTAGGCGTGACATAGGCCGCCTCAAAGTCCAGATATCCCAGACGAGCATTTATGTGCATTTATCGCGTGACACCGGCATGTCCAAACATGTCTCCTTAATGCAATAATAACTGTAGAATTGGTTATTATAGCTCTTGATTAGGATTTAACTGAATTTATATCCCTTGTTTCATATTAGGCTAAATAAATCAGTATAAAAAGGAATGTGCTTCAAACCGAAAGGCAGGCTCAATTTCTTATGGAGAAGTCATATAATGTGGCTCTTTTTGACCAATATTAGAAGAGTTATTTAACTAGTGTTCTTTGTGTGAATATATGGCACCCACCACAGGATTCTGGTAAAACTTGCATGGGCCACAAAAAATTGCAAACCACCAAACTCGATATCCTTACATGACGAGAGAAAGCAGTAGCAATCGAGAATTACAGTCTGCCATTGAATAACTAGTCACCATTGTGGAAAACATGCGCTACCAAAACAAGCTATTGCAAAGCAGCATGCACGCCTTTAAGAAAAATCAACATCATCATCCCACCATAGGATGATGATATAAAAGACTCAATCAATCCATAACCTCTAACAGTGGAAATTAGGGATGACCAAGTCTCATCTAATTCAAGCCGCCCTCGTTGGCCTCTTTTGACAGGAAAAGCTACCTATAAAAACACATCATAATAGTCAACACTCAAATGAACATCATCTGAGCTACCGACTTGCCGAAATGCAAGCTTATGGCGGGCACGTTGAAGGATGTCTCCCTATGATAGTACACGAGCCTTCCCAAATTCTATGTAGCCAACTATCCGGATCTAGCGAGGAAAATAATGCATAAGTTATTCGTTAACAAACACGGAAAGGTGTCAACCACGAGCCTTTTCATAGTCTATTAGAGACAAGGTGAGTCGTCGCAAGAGTACCTAGCTCATTTTAATGAACAAATCGTCAAGGCCGCCCATCCTAATTAGGAGATGTTTGTGGGGGCCTTTTAGAACAGTTTCAAGGTAGAGTACTTTAACGAGTCCCTGGCCCAGAAACTGACGACAATAATGGAGGAGTCAGGAGATATTGACGCAAACATAACATTACATTAAGGAGAGAGGATAGTAATACAGAGAAAAGGCCGATGGATGAAAAAGAGAAGGAAGTATCAAAATCATAATCATAATCTGGTGGGCAAAGAAAACATAGGGACCAAGCATCTCCAGGAGAAAGCATCGTTCAAACACAAATCGGAGGCCATTCAAATATTTCACCATGTTGAACACTAAACATGAGAGAATTTTTTAAGAGTTCTTCCATACAAAGATCCTTTATGAACATAACCCTCCCAAGGGGTACGTGATGGGGATGGATGCTGGAAAATGGTGTAAATATCACAGGGTGTGAGGTCATCACACTAATTATTGTCATAATTTAAAGTAGGAGATAGTGAAGCTGATACAGAGATATCATCTTCAGAAATATTTACAGAATGGTAATTGAGGCACGAATAGAAGGAGATCTCCATCACAAGAACCTTAGGGAAGAACCTCTCTAACCAAGAGGACATAGAGCATGCAAGAAGAGTGTAACACCCTTCTAACCCACAAGGAATATTCACAATATAATACGAAATTAAATCAATTAAGAATCACCAACAAGGGTGTCACATTGTCAAATAAATATCACAATAACTAGTCTTGCTCTATAACACGAGTTGCATCAATTTTAAAACATACATCAAATGACAGTTCAACATATTTATTCAAATACTTAGCATTGCAATAATAACCTCATCTCAATTTCAGTTATTTAAACAAAACTCAATTAAACTTCATAATTATCAATGTTAACACCAAATAACTTCTCAAATAACAAAATCAACATAAATATGTTTAAAATGAGAAAACATCACAACTCAAACGTTCCTGACCCGATGTTACTTATAAAATCAAGACTCCCTTATTCTAAACAAATTATAAAAAGGACTCCACGAAGCTATCCTCCAACTTCCGCAGACTACTCCTGATTACCTGCGCGTTACCCACGTGGAGGCAACATTCAAACAGAAAGGGTGACTATTTCATAATCATTATGTAAGAAATAAGGAACATATATAGTTGTGGCATACAAACAACCAATCACACATATACCAATACGACATATCCATCATATACACACACTTACTTACACCTGCACATCATCACCTATTCACAACATTATCTCACAAGTCAATCACAATTATCACTTTAGTATTTCACATCACAAATAATAGAATATCATCAATCCACACAACGTCACAACAATGCAATGCATCAACAATGACCTTGTGCATGTGGTACTAGTTCATCACTGATGACTCTGTCATCATCCTCCAAAGATCCCCACCATATGATCGATTCCCATTTGGAACCGAAGCTCAACACAAAACACACTCAATCCACACAATGGGATTAAGGCCAACACTAGACCAAAGGTCCTACAACATCACTGGACTTTCGCCCTATAATTATGCTATGAATGCATGATGCTCAATGTCACAAAATCAACGACCACGACTAGTCAAAATGGCATTATCATTCTGAATTCATCAAAGTCATGTCATCACTCAAACACACAACATCACAAGCATCTTGTTCAACACAACACACAAACATCAATTAATCATGTTATCAATCAACACAACAACATTCACCGAAGTCAGGTATAGAAACACAAGAATTCACAAAGTCAAGTTTCATACAAAATGCCTTCTAAACCGACCTAAACGTGCACAGTAAATTCCAAAAAATTCTCATAAATTCTAATAAAATATAAGTTACCATATTCTGAAATTGTTTTTCGAAAATAAAAATTTTCATTTTCGGGGACCGTGTGAGCACCAAAATACCACGCTAAGCACGCCCTCTACTGGAAATTATTTTTCAGAGCGCGCTGAGCGGACTCTAAAATTCTGCAGAAAATTTTTGCATGACCTGCATCATACTAGACCCAAATCTTTATCCAAAATTAATTTTAATAAATAATTTTCTATGATTCAAGGTCTATTAACCTAGTTCTAACATGGTTCAATCATTCTAATCACAAAAACACACATATTCATCATACCTCCATCATTTCCATCAAATCCTCAACAATGGTGGATTCGAGTCTAAATCATGTTATTAATCACTAATATAACAATCAACGATATCATACATCATATTAATCATGCAATCCAAACAATTCATCATGGTATTTCATCAATATCATCAAATTCATCATAAAATCCGTAAACCCAAACCAACATATACAATTATCAATCCCTTAAGGCAAACATAATAATTAAGATAACCCCCTTACCTTAGATTATTATCTTGATTGATTTTCTTCCCGAATTCTACGGTTGTTCTTCTTCTCCTCTCTTGCCCTAACTCTCTATTCTTTTCCAGTTTTCTCCAAAATTCTACGACAAATGAAATTCTCTCCCGTTTTCTCTTTTTACTTAGTTAGCCTTAGGACCCTTTTTATGAACTTCCTCATTTGCCCTTACTAACTTATCTCACAATATCTCTTATTTTATTTAATTAATTAATAATGCTAATTAGAAATTATATTATTATAATATTCTAACTAACACCTTAATTCTACTACCCCACACACATCAAAATAACATCACACGTCACATAATCACATCAAAAACATAAATAATAATTAAATAATTAAATCTAATTATCAGGGTGTTACAAAGAGCAGGCACACAGTACAATATAAATCCATGATAGTTGGTAGATTCGCATGCAGCGGTGAATCTAGATCGTCTCGAAAAAGTATGCTCGGTAGGTGATGCATGTTGCCATTGCTCCTCCCATTGAGTTTAGAGCCTTGTTCCTAACCATCAGTTTCTCTCACAGTGACGTTGAGGGTATAATTCCACATGAAGACGATCCAATGGTGAGTAATTTCTAGATCCATAATTGGAATGTGGAAAGAGTATTGATTAATCCTGGAAGATACGCGGGTATCCTATATTAAAATACATTCCAAGGATTAAAGTTGGAACCTTAAATCCTCCATCCATTCAAGGGATCACTTGCAGGCTTCTAAAACGAGTAAGTGCAGGTCTTGGGTTATGTTACCATTAAGACCACCTTCAGAACAAATGTGAATGAGGATACGATAAAAGTAAGGTACATGGTGATAAATGCTTCATCACCTTACAACTTCACCATAGGCAAGTCAACCTTCAACACTTTAGAGGTCGTCTTATTCACGTTATATCTGACCATGAATTACCCATTGAGCAACGGGAGAGTTGGTGTAATAAAAGGAAACCAGGAGTTAGCAAGGAAGTGCTATAGGGACAACATAAGATTAAAAAAGAAGATCAATAAGGAGCCTGACTCATACGTGCACAAAATCCACCATGTTGACCTAGATCCTCATGGAGACCTCCAAGAGGTATATTAACTCCCATGGAAGAAATAAAGACCGTTTAGATAATATTTGAGGAGTACTAAACTACCCAGACCGAAATAACCCATCTAAATATGTAGATATCAAGATTGTACAACTATTGTGAAATAATGCAAATATTTTCACATGGGATCCAGCAAATATGACCGGGATAGATCCATATGTGGTGTTTCATCAATTGGCCATAAAACCCGGAGCAAAACTCGTTTGCTGGAGGAAGCAAAAAGGAGGGGAAGAGAAAAGACTGGCCATGGCAAAAAAGGTAAAAAAAAAGATGATAGATGTGAGGTTCATCTAAGAGATCAAATATCCCACATGGTTGGCTAACATAATGATAGTGAAAAAGAACTCGAGAAAATGGTGGATATGCATAGATTTCACTGACCTCAACAAGGCATGCTCTAAATATCCATATTTATTGCCTAGTATCAACAGGTTCATGAATGGCACGTCTTGTTTCAAAATGTTGAGTTTAATAGACGCCTACTATGGATACAAAAAATTAGGATGAGCCTCAGTAACGCCTAAAAAACAACGTTCATGACAAATAGGAGAAATTACTACTATAACATCATACATTTTGGGCTAAAAAATACACGAACAAGATACCAAAGACTCATGGACATTGTATTTTTTGATCAAATATGCCGAAAACTTGAGGTGTACATCCACGACATAGTGATCAAAACCCGAACAAAGGGTGACATTATAGGGACTTGAAGGAAACATTATCATTGGTCAGAAGGTTCAATATGTGGCTAGACGCGAATAAGTGTTAGTTCGGGGGACATGGGGGAACATTTATGGGCTTCATGTTAACCAGGCAAAGAATAAAGGTCAACAAAAACAAATGTTAGGAGATCATCAACAAGATAAGCCCAACCTCAGCTAAGAAAATGTAATAGTTGACGGGAAGGATATCAACATTTTCTAGATTCTTGTCCAACATGGGTGGAAAATCCATCCACTTCTTTTCTACACTCAAGAACTATGCAATTTTCTATGGACATAAGATTGTGATAAGGCTTTTCAAGAGTTGTAAATTTTGTGTCAACTCTGCCCTTACTTACTTACTTGTCACAAGGAAGGGACACCATTAACCCTATATTTATGCATCATATAGTAAGGCCGGTAAATTTTCTCAGTAAAATCTTAAAGGTGTTAGAACAAGATTTGTTCTTATCAATTATCTTAGTTTTGATGATAACAATAATATGAATTTTGCTTAAGATAATATGGTACTCTAATCCAATGCAATTTCCCTTTCAGGAAATATATAAAGAGTACGCATAATTCAGCGCTCAGAAGATGTATCTCAAATGGTTCAGCATGCAACATCAGAACATGGTCTGGCAAGACATCAGAAGATGGTCGAAGCAGAATCAGAACATGGGTCTATGGAAGCATCAGAAGAACATGAGATCAGAAGCACTGAAGATCAGAAGATGGTATCACGCTCAGAAGCACTTCAAGGTCAGAAGATCAGAAGATGCTGTGCACCAAGCTGTTTGACTCTGATGATATTCAAACGTCGTATTCATGAACATCAGATCAGAAGGAAGTACACATGGCAGACTAAGCTGACTGACAAAAGGAACGTTAAAGCTACTAAAGGCTACGTCAGTAGACACAGCGTGAACAAGGCTCGAGGTAGTTGACAAAAGCGTATAACATTAAATGCGATGCTGTACGGAACACGCAAAGCATTAAATGCATTCAACGGTCATCTTCTCAACGCCTATAAATATGAAGTTCTGATGAGAAGCAAGGTTAACGATTTTCGCACCAATACAATTCAAATTAACTTGTTGAAACGCTGTTCAAATCAAAACTCAGAATCTTCATCTTCATCAAAGCTCACTACATTGCTGTTGTAATATCTTAGTGAGATTAAGCTTAAACTGTAAGAGAAATATCACAGTTGTGATTATCGCTTTTAAGAAGCATTTGTAAACTCTTGAATTGATTACATTAAGTTGTAAGGAACTAGAGTGATCGTGTGATCAGTATACTCTAGGAAGTCTTAGCAGTTGGCTGAGCAGGAAGTCTTAGCAGTTGGCTGAGCAGGAAGTCTTGGCAGTTGGCTGAGCAGAAAGTCTTAGGAGTGAACTAAGCCTAGAGTGATCGTGTTGATCAGTAGACTCTAGAAAAGTCTTAGGAGTGAACTAAGCAGTTGTTCCTGGAGTGATCAAGTTGTGATCAGAAGACTCTGGAAGACTTAGTTGCGGACTAAGTGGAAAACCATTGTAATCCGTGCGATTAGTGGATTAAATCCTCAGTTGAGGTAAATCATCTCTGCGGGGGTGGACTGGAGTAGCTTCGTTAACAGCGAACCAGGATAAAAATAATTGTGCATTTTATTTTTATCGTCCAAGATTTAAAGTCACACTTATTCAATCCCCCCCTTTCTAAGTGTTTTTCTATCCTTCAAAAGGGTGCCGAGTTACACTAGCAAAAAGATAGAATAATTGGATTTAGAAGTTTTGATTACAAAAAGGAAGTTGAGACCTTATTTTCAGTTACATTAGATCATTGCTAGGATGAATTATCCGGCCAAACAAGTGCTGAGTAAGATCTTGCTGACAGAATGTTGGCTTAATCAGTGGAGTTATCCGAGTATGATATATCATTTGTACCTAGAAGAAGTATCAAATCCTAATCCCAGGAAAATTTCTTGGTAGCGTTGAACGTCTTCATCGAGGCAGAATCCCCATCTTGGAAGCAAGCATTGGAGCATGAATCATGTTGGAAGTACTTGGTGAAGTATTATTATAACATCTTTATGTTTCAACTTCCAAGCCAACAATAATTAGGCGGGGTATGAAGCTTTTATAGTAGGGATGAAGTTAGTCCACGAGATTGGAGCCACCCACCTCAGGGCCAGAATTGATTCTCAATTGGTCACTAACCAGGTAAAGGGAGATTATCAAACAAAGGCGCCATTATTGGAAAAAGATATGTAGCATATCGTCAAGATGACGAAAGGCTTCGAGACCTTTGAGATGTTACATGTATCGCATGAAGAAATTTTTTAGGCTAACTTGAAATTTCAGTCACGGTATCGTATGGCAACGCTTATTTGTTATTTGATTCTATAATCATGTGCTTGTATTCTTTTTCACATTTCATTTGTAAACGCTTTAGCTATTTTGTTATTTTATCACTAAGAATCCTTATTGCTCATTTAATAAGAGTGTTTGATCCTTTATATTATTTCTATTTTAGCCTAGCTAGTTACTACTTTGTCGTTTCATCAGGTGTAGCTTGAATCACAAGTTAAAACTCTTAAGTATGGATTTTCAATCATTTGATTCGAATCAAGTGTAATATATGATTCAAATTAGAAGTTGTGTGAAAAATGGGATTTGCCTCTAGAGCATTTGATCCAAATCACAAAATAGACATGATTCGAATCACAACCTCATGTGATCTGAGTTAAGTGCAAAAATTAATTTGAATCAATTGATTCCATGAAGCTATATTTAGGCTCTGATCAAAATGATTTGAATCACAGTTTTCACTTGATCTGAATCAAAGCTCCAAGACCCATTTTTCATCCTTGATTAAAATAGTTATTTCTTTGATGAAAGTAAGAAGTGAGTGAAACATATGGGAAAAACTCATAGATGCAAAAAGTGGGTTTTTCTTCTCTTCTTAGTGTGTATATACCCATAACCATGATTCTTTATCTTCTTCTATAAAACAACTTCTTGATTATGAATTCATGTCGGATTCATTCTCTTTTTTATTGCATCTTGTTCTTATGCAATTTGCTGTTGTGTTGAGTGAATTAGAGATAGAAAGTTGATTAATCTTGTCGTGTTGTTCATGATTAATCAAGTTGTTGATAACAACCAAATCCAAGGTCCATTTACCTAGAAATTTGAGAGAACCTTGTGTGTGTGTGTGTGTGTTCTTCATTCATATTCATCTAAACTATTAACTAACACCTTGTTATTTTAGAGTGTATGTGAGATATTCTGGTATTGTTCATCATTTTCATCCTTAGTCTTTTTCCATTATTGAGGACCTTCATCTCTAAAGATTGAGTATTGAGGGGTACTAGTGGTACATTAGGGTATCTAATGTTTTTGTGTGAAGTTTGATGTGTGTTACAGGTGCATATATCATTTCTTGAATGCAATTTGGCATTTGTTGTTATTCATCAATATGAGAGTTTCATTATACTACAAGGAAGACTTTGGGGAGATCAGGTATCAACTATCCATAAGGAAGAGATGGAAGTTGTCCATCTTTGGTGGAGTTGGAGAAAGATTGCTTGCAAACAAAGTTGGGAGTTGTCCAATCAATGCTTAGCTAATGGCAATCTCTTATACAAGAGATCGATGGGATCATGTGGATTGCCACATACGAATACTTGGAGCAGGATTATTGTGGATATCAAGGTTATTGAATCAAGATCTCTTAGAGATCTTATTTTTGTTAGCAGTTAAGTGTCTACATCAATAGAGGGAATTATCATTTGATAGTTTGTTGTAACCAAAATGCTTGTAATCAAACTTATCAAAATAGTGAAAGATCGTGATTATTTTCCAATAGTTTTCAACATCATTGAAGAGTAGAGTAGGCAAAGCAAGGACAAATGTCGAACCATTATATACCTATGTATCTTTTCTTCTTCCCTTATCCTCTTTTAATTTTCTAGTATTCATCATTTTGATATTGCATTATTGCATTGACTGCATTCCATATAAGATAGACTTTGATTATAGAGATTTAATGTATAATCTTAGATTTGTGGTGTATCAATCTTATTGAAGTACCATGAATCCAATTATGTCTTGATAGAACATTTATGTAAAGAGTTTTGAAATAGATTTGTTTAAAGCAGCTTTGGTTGTCTTGTGATAGACTTACATTAGAAGCAATCAAGTACTTAGTAACATTATGTTTTATTTTATTTGGTTTTATTTATTAAGATGCTTGTAAGTTCTCTTGTTTTTGTGTTTTACTTTGCGCTTCTTAAAATAACTGCTTTCGTACATGGGACCTAAAATATTTTTGAAATTGTCTTAAAAGGCAAAAGGTCTATTCACCCCCCTTCTAGACCTCTTTATGTCTATATTCTCACCTAAAATAACTTACTAGTAAAACTCGCTAGAGCTAAAAAGTCTGGTTTCAACATAATAGTGATACAGGAAACTCTCAACAGTCCGAGTACAAAAGTAATGGAGATCATGATGATAGAAAATGATGAAAGATGGATAACCCCCATTGGTGAATACTTAACCAAAAATTATTTACAAGATAAAGAGATGGAAGCCCGGAAGATACAAATGATCGAAGCCCATACTGAAATGTATCGTTGAATATGAAGTAAGTTTGGAGTTGGTTTAGGTACATATAGGTATATGTTGAAGGTTGGAAGGCATATAGGAAGGACAAAATTATCAAGAAAACTCCTAAGGGCTGGATATTATTGCCCAAAAATTCTTAGAGACAATCCCAAGTTTATTAATCAGTGTGACAAGTGTCAAAGGTATGCAACATTCATCCATACCCCTGTCAGGCTTCTGCACACAATTATCTTGCCACAGTCCTTCAACAAATGGGGCCTGGACATACTTGGTATGTTTCCATTAGAATTGGGTAAGCTAAAAGTTCATATTGATTAACTTTAAAAAATATTTTAAATTTTAAAACTTTTATATTAGAGGTTAAGAAGAACGAAGAAGATGAATAGAAAAACGCAATGGAAATAATATAATTAACAAAAATTAAAGATAAAAGAGTTTAATGAGAGTGCACAAGAGATTTATATAGGTTAGGCCTAATCACTTGGTTTATACCTGTCCCTAAGAGTTTCCTCATGATAGTTCCACTAAGATCATATTTGAGATTTTGCAAGATCATCCCACAAACCTTCAACAGTAAAATAAAGCTTTTAACACATATTGAGCCCAAGAACCTTAACCCAAGATTTTTTCCAGGCTTAGCTTGCAACCTTTAAGCCTTATACAAATTAAAATGTTCAAGAGAATATCACTCTTGAATAAAGATAATAAGTCACAACACCAACTACAACAAATCTCTCTCAAGGGATTTCTGATCTTTGAAACTATGACAATCTTTGTGAAAAGCAAAAATGAAAACAAAGAGAGTAGAAGAAGAGTAAAAGTTTTTCTTATCAAAATTTTGGTGCAAAATGAAAAAAAGGATAATCCTCCTTTATATAGGATTTTTTTTTTGCTCAAAATGGAAATAATCCATGAATCATTTCAATGATTTAATTGATTAACACTATCACGTAATCAATTAAAACAACTTAAAAAACGACAATCTTAATCCAAAAATAAGGAAACTCTAAAACAGATATATGAATTAATCGATTAAAATATTTTCTAATCAATTAAGGGGTCATTTACCTTTATCTGATTGATTAGACCGGATCCTAAATCGATTGGGGAGTGTTAAAATTTTCCTAATTGATTAGAATTACTCCTTAATCAATTCCACGTAATCCTAAATAGGTTTTCAAAAGATTTTATGAAATAAGAGAGTGTTTTAAAAAGTTTTTCTGTGTGTGTATGATTGCCATAGTATGTCAAGACTTACTCTTGACCTTTAACATTTGAACTGATCACTCTAAGATACAAGGCGCATAATCAGGCGAGCTTTCACACTTTCACAACTTCATACCTTCAAGTTCTCTTGCTTGATACATCAATTACTTAACACTTAAATTGGATCTTGAATCTTCTGAGTGATGAATATTGAGATATCTTCTTGATCACGTGTCATCAATAAAAGCTTTTATTTCACAGTTGAAATTAACTCCCATTGTCAAAGAGAGCTATCAACATCCATAAGTCATTTGAGCTACATAATTGTTATCTTCAACATTTTTCTTCTTTAATTGTCATCATCAAACCAAGTGATAATCATACATGCAAGCACATAGTTCCACACTACTAAGAATTTCAGGTCAACCATCCTGGTGTCTCTTCCTTCTCCCAAGGTGACCTCAATCTCAATAAACCCCCATGGGAAAGTAATCGCATTGTCAAAATCTTATAGCTTGAATTCCTCATATGGACCTAACTTCTCTCTTTTTAGTCCAAGCTTTTTGAAGATCTCTACACACATAATGTTACAATAACTTCCCCAATCAATGAGGATTTTGGACACGCCGAAATTGGTTGTGGTTGCTGTTATTATCAAGGGAAAATTTTCATTTTGAATTCAGTCTTCTTTTTTACTATCCTAGAATCAGAGAATAGGTCTGCATGTTTTTCCTTCAAAGTCAACTCCCTCCTCCTTGTTAATTGCCATCAGCTCGATAGGGAGATCATTTTTTCCTATTGTATATCTTTTTGTCTCGATCATCCTTTATGTTGTTCCCTTGGGTGCACTTGGTAAGTCGCCCCCTTTTTGATTATCTCATCAATCGCATCCTTCAGGGGGATGCATTCGTTTGTGTTGTGGTCGTGACTTTTGTGAAAACATAAGTACTTTTATTTATCCGTCCTGGTTGATTCCCTACTGGATAAGGGTTCTTGATCCTGACTTCTTTAAACTCGGTGTTTGAACATTCTTCCCATATAGGAAGTGAATTGTAAGTTTCTTCAATCCGGAGTATCCTTTCAGCAAGAAAGTGTGAATTATGTTGTTGCACTAGGTTATAGACATTGTTCAATAGATCGTTTTACCCTTGCACACCTAAACTAGCCTACATGTGTTGGAGATAGTGGAGCTTTTCATATCCAGGAGTTATAGATTACGACAAATGCTGCTTTGATGTTTAATATTTAGTCGGCTGTAGGGTAGGTTGGAAGAACTTGGAAGGTTCCATGTCTAACTATTGGAGGTGTTGGATTTTGCGGCATTTTAATTGTAGAAGTAACTAAGACAAGAGCATCTTCAATCGGTGGACGAAATAGAGCCCACTTAGTAAATATGGAGCATTGGTTACTGAAACTTGCGCGATAGTGGAGTTGCATGCGACGATCGAACGAGTTGCTTTTGATGCTACCATGACAATAGGGATTAGATTGGTGACCTTTGTGAGGAAGAAATTGATGCTCTAAAAGAGAGAAGATCGGTGATTTGAGATCGTGGGGAAAAGATGGCAGCTCTTCATGGAAATTTGCAAGAATCACAAATCGATTCTCACAGACGACGCTAATGTACCATACAAGAAATATGTGAAGATCTAATGTACTTGAGTTCCAATGCGGTGGAGTGAGCTTCCGATATGGCGGAGCGGGGTTAGACATGCAAGATTAGCACTCCAACACCCAAGTCAATAATTGACTGAGAAAGTAGTTTGAGTATGTGAATGACAAAATACCTAAAATGGCGCGTGTTGTGCTTTATATAAGGCAGATGGTTAAAACTGTCTCCATGAGATTCAATGCCTCATGTGGTAGTCTTCCGATTCAGCGGTGGAAAGTGTGCTAGAGGCCAGAATTGCGTATCTTAGACTTAGGTGATGTCTCATCTATTCTGTATGTTTTTTGTGTGACGCTTGTATTTGGGCCTTACGAGCGACCCCAAAAACAATAAAATTGGTTTTGTCCGTACTAACTTCATTGGTTGGAGTTGGACTTCCAACATTAGAACCATTTTTATTTTCACTACCAGTACCTGTTTTGTGTTGCTTGTATACCACAACACACACATTTGTAAATTCTAATCAAATATTGAGCATTGGTATTTTACGAACTCCTAAACTTTGAAGTTGTTTGTCCATTAGAATAACCTTAGAAAATCTACCTTTAGATCCCATGTTCCTAGAGATAAAACACATCTCCGAATCTTCTTGATTTTGAAAACATATGTTGAAAAAACCCTTTCCTAATGAAGCCATTCTTCACTAGTCTGCAGTAGACAAAATTTTGATTTACTTGTCACAAAAGGTATTTGCTCGGATCAGATCGAGTCTTGAAGATATTTTTGCATCTATCAAAACCAACCTGATAATCTGCTTCAGAAATCTTGATCGCAATTGACTTGCCTTTCATGTAAGGTTTATGGAGTTGACTTAGCCTAATGTCGCACACATTCGAGAGAGCTTAAGCAAATGTTTTTTACAGACCAATGGAGGACCCCGAAGCGAGTGTGCATCGACAACCATGGTGGTAAACACTAGAGTTAGGCAAACTCTAGTTTAGCATAAATCTATTTGAGACATCCCATTACAAAGCACATACATAGATCGTCTAGAACTCATGAATGGAACTCAAGTCTCTTTCACAAAAACTCATACATTTCTCATTTATTCGCAACTTTGCATTCAGAATCAAAACTATTATTACACTACTAGTGACAAAGACATGCTTAAATGCTTGATATACACCCAAAAAAGAGATATTATCAGGGAAATTTCCCAAACTTATTGCATACTTATAAGCTTATTTCATTTGATGACTCTCTATAAGGTAGGAGGAATCCATATATAGCCATGTGTTTGAACATAACCAGCTTTTTCTAACAACTCATCAGCTTCTGCAGGACCTCTACTTCCTGGTTTGTAAGGAATTGGCTTCAACTCCCCTCTATCAATTTTGTGTAAAAGCGGCGTGAAAATCTCCCATGATGCCTGATACGAAACAAATATACCGTCATTCAAAATGTTTACGAATCTCAATGTTGTTGCAAATTTGTAATAGTATATAAAACAATGTGAGAATCTTACCTTTAATTCATCTCTACGAACGAAATGCTGCTGATCACCTCTAATTCTGTACAACATAATCCAATTCTCGTTGTCACATAATGATTCATGTAAATAATTTCTATCTGATAACTGAATTGATTTCTAGATAATGCATGCTATTGAAAAAGAACATACGTGTCAAGAATTAGACGCTCGTAAGCTTCTGGAATGGTTACCCCTTGATATCGCTGCCCATATGACAAGTCTAGTTCACTTTGAACCGCGGACATTTCCAGTCCAGGTTGTTTGACCTGCAAGCAAGACATTAAACTATATTATTCGACTCTCATAGGCTTAAGACTAAACTTTTACTACCATTTAGCAATTAATCAACTCATTACATATTATGGATTATCAGAATGGTTGGCATACCGTAAACTTCATGTAAATAGCTTCAGAAGGTTGTAGGCGGATAACAAACTCATTCCTCCCTTGCGTTTTACCTAAAATTCGCAACATTAAGTTAATATTTTGAAGACAATAAAGCTATCTGTTATCAAGACAATATAGATTATTAGACTAGCGAATATTTTTGAATTGAGCTTGTAAGGTATAGTAAAGTACGTACTCCTAAAAATATCACCAGGTACATCCTTGAATTGAACCCGTATCTCTGCCTTTCTAGAATTTAGAGCCTTCCCGGCTTTCATTATGAAAGGAACACCTGATGCATAAAAGTAAATTGTCGAATGTATAAAAAAGTTTAGCAGAGAATCACTTTCAAAATTGTTAAGAACGGAGGGAATTTGAAGGTCTAGTTGGTATCTAGGATACGTATTTTAACTGGAGAGACATGACAGGATAAGATTTAGGATTAACTTATCATTTCGTGTTTCTCAGACTCTCTTATCCTAGCCACCAAATAGGCCTTCTATTTCTTCAAGAATAAAACGCTGGAAACGTTATCATACCTTCCCATCTTTCGTTATGTATCCGCAGAATAGCAGTTGCAAAAGTTGGAGTGTTTGATTCGTCAGGTACAGTTGAGTCATCTCTATAGCCTTCGTATTGTCCAAGGACAACCTCGTCATCTCTAATAGGGAGTACTGACTGGAGAACCTGCATTTTTCAACGCAGCCAGAAAGTGTTATTAGTTGAAAGACGAATGCCGTGACCGTCACAAAATAAGGTTAAACAGAACGGCATACAACAACAATAACCAAACGTTATACCACTAAAGACAGAAGAGACTAATCATTTATGGAGAACTGAAACGAAAAAGACAAACCTTCACTTTCTCATCCCGAATGTGCTCAGGTTTAAGAGAAACAGGTTTTTCCATAGCAACCAAGCAAAGAACCTGAATTGATAGAAAATAAGCAACAAATGAACAAACTCATAATCCGATTCCCTACATTTTGAAAGACTTGAAATCTCTTGACTATACGCGACAATAACTACAATGTCGAAATCAAGTCTATTTCATTATAAAATCAAGGCCTTACCTGCAACAGATGGTTTTGAATAATATCTCGAATAATCCTGTCAAATAAAAAAACAAATACATGAATAATTTTGTCCGATAAAAAGTATATACAGTTAGAATTTCTAGTGACCAGAGAAAATTGTTAAAACAAAACTTTACACATACCCGTATTGGTCAAAATATCCACCACGGCCTTCAGTTCCGAAATCCTCCCTAAACACTATCTGCCATAGAATCAACACCAAAACACAAGTTTAAATTTCTGGCCTAAGTCTAAGTTATCTCAACCCGAGTTTGAAACATTTACAGTTTGAAAAATTCTCACCTGCACATTGTCAATGTTGTCGCGGTTCCAAAGTGGCAAAAAGAACCGATTTGCAAAACGAAGTACTAACTGCAGATATAAGTCATATTAAAATGGACTCGCTCGATGGAATTTATGAAGAAAACAAAGATGTAATGTAAACCATTATATATTCATTTTGTTACCATGTTCTGCACTAGTTCCTTTCCCAAGTAGTGATCAATACGATAAATTTGTGGTTCTTCAAACAACTCTCCGATCTGATTACTGAGTTCTTCTGCAGATTGTAGATCCCTACCAAAGGGTTTCTCAACAACAACTCGCGTCCATCCACCAAGATCCACTAATAGAAGGAAGTAGATGAAGTCATCATAGGAAACAAACCATTATTAGATTTCTGAATACTAAAAAGGCCTTTTAAAGCATACTTTGCGAAGAAAATAGATATTAATACCATAAATCGTAACATCTTACATTTATTCATGCAATAAGTCTTGATCATCTTGCAAACAGATGGATACACGGAAGGAGGAAGTGCAAGATAGAAAAGCCTTCGAGATGTACCCTCTTTACTATTTTTCAAATACTCATGCTCTGAAATCTCTCTATCCAACAAGCGAAAGCCTTCCTCAGAATCGTAACCGCCACTTATATATTTAACCTATAGGAAGACAGAGAATTATTACTTTAGACCAATCTGAATTTCAAAGTAAGACATCAGTAAATATCGAGAGACAGCCGGAGCTAACCAATTGTAAAAAATCCGATACATCATGTAAGTCTTTAGGGGAAGCACCTTTCTTTGGAATAAGATAGCTGCATGTCAAACCATAAGTGTTAAAAATCACAAACAGTTCAAACATGCGTTTACATGAACTGATAAGACTATCTGTTAAGAGTCTCCCATCGGACAAACCACATTTCTTAACACTATAATAAAGCATATTTGCGAAAGAAGCAGCGAGCGAAAAATCATGATATGTTGTTCACAAAAACAAAGTTATTTGTCTATAAGAAAATCAAGATCCATAAATATATCTAACATGTTTTTTCTAAAAAGATTCGCACCTGCGCAAATTGTTTCGCAATTCATCAGTAGAGATCTTTGACCTTGCATAGCCAAAGATATGAACTTCATTGGGTGGCAACAATTCCTGCAAATCAAGACAACAAAAAACTGTTAGAAGATATATAATCACGAATCCAAAGACGAATTACGAGAAGACATCGATCGAATTACCTGTTTATACAGGTGGAAAAGTGCAGGAAAAGTCTTCTTCTTAGCAAGATCACCAGAAGCACCAAGAACAACAATTGAAAGTGTTCCAGTTTCAAGCACCTCTCTACTTGGAGCTAAAGGAGAATGAGTACCATTGCTAGATCTTCTTTCAACATGCCATTCATTTGTTCCCATCTTCTAGGAGAGTATTGCTTTTGTGATTTAACTATATCTGGTAATCAAATGAATGTTGAATCAGACAGACTATCATAAATCCAACAGTAACACAAAAGAAAACATGCATAAAAGTACCCTTTTGGCATGAAGTGGTGCACAAATCTGAGTTAGAATCCAAAGAAAAAGAAAAATTTAAGAAAGAGTTGACATGCAAAGGAAGAACAAAGAGGTAGTTGAAAGAGTAGTTGTGTACCTGGTATAGATGTTGTTGTTGATGTTGCAGAGGTTGTTTAGAGAGGAAAGAGTTAGTTTAAAAAGAAAGGGAAAAGTAGGTGGCAGTAGAAGCGACAGTTATAGCTTCATTCATTCACCAACTCCTTTTTTTTCTTTGTCACCTCACTGGTCAGCGACCTTATTCATGACATGTTTATTTCTCTCTTTTTTTAATATATACATTCTTTGACTCAAATTTTATATTTTTTTTAATTAAAAAAAATATTCATTATTCTATGTCGAGCTATTAGTAGCTGTGTAGCGATTTCAGAGATATAAGTGCATCAATTTGAATCTGTAATATTTCACTTATTTATTAAAAAATAAATAAAAGTGAATTTTAATCACTAAACTATTGACTGTAGTATTATTTACGAGAGAAAATTTACTTTTTAAATTCATTGAATAATCAATATATTTGATCTATGATACTCATGTATATTAATTATTCAATAAATTTAAAAAAATAAAATTTCTAAAAAATAATTAATTTTTTTTAGTATATATTCACTCCATCTAAAATGGTCATAAAAATATTTATAAATATTATAGTTTTAAATAAAAAATAATATTTTACTTAATAAAAAATTAATAAAACTAATGTCTTATTTAATAAATTAGAACTAAAATATTATATAAAAATGTAATGCACTTTGGTGAATCAAATGACATTGACTTTTTAATTGAGAAAATATTCTAGAAAGCATATTTTGTTAAAAAAAATAATTTTTTTATTAAAAACTTCACACTTTTTAATTTGCACATCTCTATCAACTTAATATGTTTTTGTTTCTTCTTTTGTAGTATTATTTTTTGTGGTTTTATACCTTTTTTTTTTTCTCTTTTTTTAGGTTTTTTTCTTAGTCAATTTTTTAAAATTTTAAAATATATTAAAAAGACGAAAGTCTATAAAATTGAGAAAATCTGTAGGTTATGGTTTTCCTTTCTTTCTTGACCATCCTAGTAATTTAGATTTATGTTAGGAAGTAAAGTATGTTGCATTAATAATTAATTTAATTTGAGTTTAAATTTGAATTCTTTTGAAATATTTATTATTAGTTAAAATTTATTAATCATATAAGTTTAATTACCTATTTATCACTATAATAAAAATAATTTAATTATGATTAAAGTGAATGATTAATAAGAAAAATAAAAAGTATTAAATATATTAACTTGAGTTCTTGGAGAAAACACTTTGTATGGAGTGGGGACAATAGTTTGTTACAAATGTTGCAGGCCTATAATTATAGGCCTGGGTTTTAGATTTCTTTCAATTATTAGACCATCTTCAATGGTGCAACACACATTTGAGTTATTTTATGGGTCTTACTAAGCTACATCATCTTAAAACAACTCATTCATTTTTATCTTCAATAGTGCAACTTTGAACAAATCATATTAGGTCCCATAATTATACCTTTTAATAATATTTAATTATTTTAATCTTATAAAATTATGCTAAAATACTAATCAATTATTTTTTTAATCAAAGGACTCAACTTTATTGATTCCTTGCTGAAGTAACGGTTCTGCCACTGTGGCACACTCCAACATCAAAAAATCGTCTCTTTCCAATGCCAGGTGGAGGACAGGATTGAAATACCTCCCATTGGAGGTGCTCTTAATGATGTTGCCAACCTCAAAACGTGTTGAAATTTGTTTTCTTTGAAAAAAAGATGGACCACTCTTCTTCTCTCTCTAGAGTTACGGGGAATAATATCTTCCCTTTTCTTTGGTGTGGCCTAAAGGGGCCTTATAGAATTGTGATGGACCATTGTAGCTGGATCATTGGTAATGGAAAATGCATTAATTTTGGTTGGATGTTTGTTGCAATTATAACTTAGAAAGGTATCTTGTTTTCTACTCAATTCACATGTATTTTAGTGTTATTTTATAGGGTTTTTTTAGTATTGTGCTTGTACATTTGTTTATTTCAGGTGCTTATCAGGTGGAGGCCTTCGTGCGAGAAAACAGGAGAAAGCGGCGACAACGAGAGGAAAATGGAGATTAACGTTGTCATGACGACATGGCTTCTCTGTGTGAAAGTCGTCACCCTAAGTTGTCACAAAAAATGAAGACATAACGCTTGGGCAGGCTGACAACCAGGTCGGCAGACAGGTGACGGTCTTCACCACCACCCTCAGCAGGCTGACGACCAGGTTGGTAGGTGACGGTCATCAGGGTCCCAAAAATCTAATTTTTTTGCCAAGTTTCAATTTCAGTTGTTTTCTAGTCCCTATTTTCACTCCAATATCTTGGCACGATTTTGGGAGTTTTCTAGCACGAATTGAAGCATATAAAAAAGACCTTTCAATTGAGAATTTAGTGTTCAAATTCTTAATCACTTTTGTAAAAGCAGTAACTCTCACATTGAGGAATTGCTGCGAGTTTCATTTAGAATTTTAAGATTTCCTATATATGATTGGATCGTTTGCACTTCAATCTTGTCACCATAATTTTTGACAATTTCTTTATCCACTCCCTAACCTTCTTAGAAACCCGCGCGAAATTCCTAAAACGCCCCTATATTTCGGAAGTGCCTCTCCGAATTCACCTCTTTTTTTTTTGAAAAAAAGTGATTTCAGATGTGCACTTGCGAAAATACCTTTTTTTTATTAAATAAAAAGGTGTTTTCGGAGATTCATTTCCGAAAACTTTTTTTTTTGAGAATTGTCTGAACTCAAATCTTCCATTCTCTGTACTTTTGACCACGCTCAGTTTCTTCAAATCAGATTCTACTTCTTCTTCACTCAAATATTCTACCCTCTTTTTACCACACTTCATACAAAACAAAAACTCTTCATCTGAGTTCTCCAATCAAATCAAAAATCAAATACAAGAAAAACCCTAAATTAAAAACCCAGGTTCCCAATCAATTCTCAAGATTCAATACAATACACAACCAAACAACAAAATTAGCATAACCGAACAAACAACACTACCGCAATAGAATCAACGTCTATGCTATTGACAATTTAATCATAGCGCAAATGTAACACCCTTCTAACCCCCCCCCCCAACCCCCACGAATTTTAACATAAAATTCAGAGTAAACATGAAGCAAGGATGTCACAATTTTAAAATAAACAAAACATCAATCGATTGTCATGCTTCACGAGGAACGAAATACCAATTTTAATAAATTATGTTCAACACAACGGAATTAATTTAAAACGGAATAGCATAATCTTCACCGATGCATAAACCAATTAAAACATAATCCAAAAACCAACGGAAATAAGAGTATTATAATCAACTATAAACTAGCGTTCCCCAGTGTTACAAGATCAGAGCATGACACCGACGCAAACTAACGGACTAGCCTACAAGCTATCCTCACCAAGCTCAATAGCCGCTACTCCTCAATCTGAAAAATGTCAACAGTAAGTGTGAGACATATTCACAATTAACAAATGTTATGAGTTCATAAATAATAAAACATCATAAGCATATTATTCACCCAACTACAATATATTTAGATTTTTAGAAAAATATTCATCAACAACACCAAATACAATCAACCACATCACCATGAAATAACACTGAAAATCTTTCAATCATGTTATAACAACATATATGCAATGCACTGACACTATGCATGTGGTACCAATTCGTCATGGGATTAATCCATCTGACCGATCTAAACATCACCGAGATACGGCCCTGTCAGCACTAATTCCACACAATGGGAATTATGCCTCCACTGATCCAAAACATCATCGGGATTCAGCCACCAAAAATGATTATGAATGCATGCAAAACATATAACATACTCACCATCATCACCGATACGATGAACAATTTCATCTCAACATAACTCACCGTTATCAACACCAAATTCAGTATGTTTATGTTTCAACATCATTCGACAATCAATCATACATCATCACAACAATCACAATATTCATATCATAATCATCTCCTCACCATATTACCACATTGTCACATTTAACAATATATGCACATAATGTATAAACTCACCGAAATAATTAAATCGGGATTTTTAAAATAAAATCGAGCCACTGCCTATCTCATCATTTTATCACATAAAATATTTCAGTAGCTTCACAATGCTCAAACCGGCGCTTAATACGGGTACACGGTTTGAAAGTTATGAGTTTTAGAAAATAATTAATTTTTTCCAAAAGCTACAGTGTAACCCATTACACCCACGAAATGTCAAATATTTTCCAAAAATCATTCAGTGTAACTGGTTACAGGAAATAGCGTAACCAGTTACGCTTGACGTAACTCTATTCGCTATTATTCAAAACAACTGGTAATCGGTTACCGTAACCGGTTACCAGCTCAAAAACTCAATATTTTGAAAACAACACACAGTGTAATCGGTTACCGTAACCGATTACACACCCTTTGCAACAACAAAACAACATACTGACAGTACCTCACTTCTTCCCACTCAATCCAAATCGCACCGGTTTGATTATAATCATCAAAGCAGAATCAATTCACATATATTAACACATTTCTAACACATTTAGGGGTTCTTTAACATCAACATGATCCACAATCATTCCAATTCATCCATTTTATCTCATTTAACCCTACCATCCAAATTCCTAAATCTAACATACATCCCAATTGAAACAAACAACATACAAATTCAATCTTATCATTCATAAACCAATAATAGATGATAATCGAAAGAGTCCCCCTTACCTTAGCCAAGTTCTTGATTCTCCCTCTTCCACTTTCTATGCACTTTCATGTTCTTTGCTCTTCTCCTCTTTTCCTCTTTTTGCTTCTAATTTCTTTTCTTTCTCAATTCCTTCTATTTTATGAAAATAGAATAATAGTTAGTAAGGCCTACACTAATTAGCACCTCCCTATTACTTACCATCACACCAAGCCCAATTACCTTATTTCACAATTTCCTCCAATTAATTTAATAATTAATTTAAATCCTAATTAAGTTAATAAATAGAAAATATGGGGTGTTACAGCAACAGTATTCATCTTCGAAAATGGGAGTTTCATAAATGCATCTCCGAATTCTGAGAAAATAGGAGAAAAAATGACTTCGAAGATGCATCTCCGAAGTCAGGGATATTATAGGGTTTAAAGCAGGGATTCTCACCCTAGAGGGTGGATAAAGAAATTGTCTAATTTTTCCTGAATTTTATTCAATTTTTCCATTATACCAACTTGGATCAATTTTAATATATTCACGTTGTGTTATAATAGGTTTCATTTTCTCTTTACTACTTTAGCCTTGTTTCACTTTATGTTACTTTGCATGTGCCTACTTAATATTATTATTATTAGGATTAAAATTATAATTTATACTTTAGTCTTGTTTCACTTTATGTTACTTTGCATGTGCCTATTTAATATTATTATTATTAGGATTAAAATTGTAATTTGTAAATATTTACAGTAGTAGTAACGTTAAAAGCATGTCCGACTAATTTTGTCGAGTCTAGAATGTGAGGACCGTCGTATTGACGATGCTCAAGTTAAGTCATAAAAATTATAATTAATTGAGAATTTTTTATTGGCCTAAATCATTTTATGTTTTAACTTTAATATTTTCTGGTTCTAATTCGAAAGAACGAAACTTTTATCTGGTCGTAGGAAAATTCAGTTTTGGGTTTCAAACACTGTGAAAGCAATTTTTAGTTAATTAGGAAAAATCTAGTTTTCAAAAAGACGATTTTAAGAGTATAAACGGACGCGCAAAAGAGGGCGTTTGTACGCTTAAATTAATTTTTCTACCTTAAGCAACATTTTAAGTAATTAAAAGTGATTAATTTCGAAAAAGAGTTTTGTACTATAACATGTTGGACACGCAAAAGCGAACACTTAGATTATAGGCTACGACTCGATATCGGTTACGCGAAAGCAAACGGTTCCTTAAAAATTAATTCTTTTTGACAAGAAAATGTTGTCCCATTTTAATTATAAATGACGGCTTTGCGGGAGCTAATGCTTGCTGAGAACCAAATTCTGACCTCCCGTCACATAATTAATTCAAAACAACTTATTTCACTTTCCTAGCAAACGAAAACACTTACTGGTCACCTTAGATAAACAACGTAATAGTAGAAGACGATGCTTGACATTGGTCTTTGTGGAATCGATAACACTTTATACTATAACTAATATTTTTGTGCACTTACAGACCTATCAATCTTTGGGCGCCGTTGTCGGGGACTAATTACACGTCTATCATGTTCACTTAATGTGCTCTCGCTTGTTAGGCATAAACCACAGCCACAATCCTCTTCAGCTTTAGGATTTCTGTGTAACCCTTCCTATAGATTTCTTGACTACTTAGATAACCCCAACTATCCCATCTGGAAGTGAGTATTTCATGCATAAATAACCCCAATTATAACGTTATAGTATTTCATGACTACTTTGACTAAAAACTTTGAGCTTTTGAAGGTTATGCCCATAAACCTTTATACAATTTGATCTTGAGATTTTTACAGGTTTATCTCCAACCAAAGATAGCTTTTACCACAGGTTAAGCTAATGGATCTTCTTAGATATTTTCAGGATTATCTCAATAACCAAAAATAAAACGTTTTTCGACAATGCTCAACAAACCAAAACAGAGATTTTATGAGTGGTTCATTTTAATAAGCAAACTTAATTTTCTCAAGAGAATCGCACTCTCAAGAATTAAATAAACAACACAACCACTTACAAAAAATTTCTCACAAGCAAAATTTCACTCAAAAGTACTATGCCAACTTTAAGTGAAATAAAATAATTTCTAGAGAGAGAAAATAGAGAGATAAATTCCAAAGAAAATGTAAAGCTTTGGAAAGTAGCGTGAAATGAAAAGGAGGTGAGCCTCCTTTATATAGGAGTTAGAAAAACCAAAAAAGGAAATAATCCATGGGCAGAATTGATGACCCTATTGATTAATGCTCCAATCTATTGGCCAAGTCATTTTTAATCGATTACCATGCCCAAAAAGGAAATATTTGAAATATAATCGTTGCAAGTCATTAAGGTGGAGTACTAATCATTTGGTTAATCATTTAGCCCTTCTCCAATTGATTGACTTAATGCTCCAATCGATCGACTGACTCATAAAATTTGTGCCAATCGATTAACATAAGTTACCAATCGATTAGTTAGTTAAAAAAATCTTTGGAAAGGGATTGAACAAATTCTTAATCACTTGGCTTGGCTTAGAGACTGATTTTCAAGATAAAAACGTTTGAAAAATATATTTTAAGGTATGTGTGTGTCAATTGCCTTACTACTTAAGAGTTGCTTCCTTACTTTTACAAAACTCGGGTCTGTCAGACAAATAGACATAATCTAGCGAGCTTCCACACTTTATTTGAGGCTTTGAGATTCTTTACCTATATGCCCTGATCATATAAGCACTTTAATTTTGAGTATGTTTCTGTTGATGAGGTATTACATGTTTCTCTTGTTAAATTACCATTATCGAAAAGTTGAAAGCTATTTCCACCGACTTTAATAATCGTTGTCATCATCAAAGTTTCAGCTTTATACTTACAAGCACATGGATCCACATCTATAACTAGATATCTTATCTTGATCAACTTGGCATTATCCTTAGCTCTAAATGAGAATATTTGGGAGGTAATATAACCTTTTACATACACTTACTCGCTTGAGAATCCTAGTATCCTACCAATGAGCCTTGGAAGGTTTTGAGGTCGTCCATATCCAGACGAAGTCTTTTAAGAGCGTTCCAATAGAGGATATTTGTAAAGCTTCCTTAACCAATCAACATTCTCTTAATCTCATCATCGTCACACCATACAATTAAGACCATGGGATCATTGTCATGTAGGTAGATTCCTGCAACGTCACTCTCACAAAAAGCTAATATCATATTTTGGAGCTTCCTTGTCGCCAGTGTCGAGATTTGCGGACGAGCCCTCAACGGTTAGAACTTGGAGAGCATGTCTCTTGCGAGCGGAATTGGTATGTCCTCCTATGATGAATCTTCCTACTATGGTATTAAAAGTGTGGCGCACCGGTTTGTCCTTGATTCCTTGCTTAATTCCTTGCCCCTTTTGGACATAGGACTCCCATAAGTATCTCGCCTTTGAAAGCTCGATGTGACTAATGTTTAGGCAACATTGCTTGACATACTTCTTCAAGTGCCTTCTTGGATGAGACACTCTATCTCCTTCTTGAGTTGATAGAAATCTTAAATGCGATCTCTCTTGATCTTGTAAAAGTTGCACCACCTATTAAACTCGAGTTCGTGACATCTGACTACAACAATCATGAGATTTTGTATTTGAACAAGTAGTGATGTTGGCGATGTTTTTTTTCTTTTTCGTTTTTATGATTGATTCCTTGCCCCTTGGGACATATTTATGGTTGGTATAATTTTTAGCCCGTATTTTATTTTGGAAAATCTATTTCTTTTTTTACAGTTAATTACAACTTTTTCTAAATTTAAATTATTGGTATATACCAATTGATCATAAATAATACTACCTTCGTGTAAGTTGTTTTAGACTTTCCACACGTAATAAGAAAATTAATAATTGTTGTATGAAAATAAAAAAAGGATAAAGCTAACATGTGCCCCAAGGGCACATGTTAAGAAACCTAAATATAGTAAATTTGTATTGAAAAACGTAATAAACACATTAATTATAAACTTTTTATGAAAACAATGCACAATTTTTTAGATAAAATTTCTACATTTAGCTCTTAACATGTGCCCTAAGGGCACATGTTAGCATGACCCATAAAAAAATTATAAAAGTTTTTACAAAGTTGTTTTTCATTAATGAGAGACATGTGAAAGATAAATTTAAATATTTAAAACGAGAGTCTATCAATGCGCACCGCACAATGCATTGTTTTCATTTTGAAATATTTCTCGGATATCTACAATTTTCTAAAACCTTAATTAAATTTTAACTCATTAATTAAATCCTTCCCGTCGTTATTATAAGCTAAAATAATTATTTTCACACAGACTAACAAATTTAATTAAATGTAATTAATTTTCTTCATTTCATGTACAATCAAAATAAAATTTACTATAATATGCTTATTGATATTTGATAAATAAACTATCAAGATTAAATATTTTTGAATTATATTCAAGATATAATAGTAAAACAAATATTTATTTGTGTAAAAGTTATAATAGTGACTAAAATTTAGTTTTTTTTTCTTTATAATAGTTGAACTCTAATATTACTACTACTTTACAACGTTTATCTAATTTTTAAATTAAAACATAATAAATTCCTTTGTGTAGCTAGCATTTGAGCAAGGTCTCTAGTCAAAACTTAACAAAAAAAAATATTTAAATCCATTGGACGGCCATAAGTCTAATCATTCTAGACTTTATTTATTTCATTTGTTTGAAAGAAAGAAAAAATACTTCAGCTCAATTATGTTGTATCCAATATTAGTATTAAAAATATATAAATGTAGAATCACTAGTATGAATGAATAAAAATCACTAGTCAAAGTAGCTTAATAAGACTACAAGCCAATTCAATGGCGTCTCACCAAACAACATGATATACTAATTTACTACTTAGGACCCATTTAATTTAAAAGTCGTTATTTGCAACCATGAGCTATGTTATTTTTTATTTGAGAAAATTATACACGTTATGTTACTTCATTGATCTCATAAACATTATTGTGGAGTTTATTATTTATATAATATAATAATACTTCTATGGCTATAATAATTTCATTTTCATGTATGATTAAAAAAATGGTAGAAAGAAACACGAGCTGCCTCTATATAATTTATAATTTGTGCGATGTCTATATGCGCATTAAATTAAGAAGTGTAGAAGAGATCTTTTGTCAATTATTCATTCAAGGAAAATTGTTTAATTAATAAATCCTTTTCTAGTATACTATTGACAACTTTGACAATATACATTTTTTAATCATGTAGATATGTTTACACAATAATATATAGTAATATTTTATTATTCACTTTAAATTAGAAGAGAAAATATTTTTGAGTTTTTTATATTTTCTTTCGGTGTTTGAAAAATAAGTATTTTATTTTTATTGTTTGGTTGTTGTGGTGCCAACTACAATTAGAAGGTTACATGTGCTTATGATTAAGATAATGGGTGTGGCAGATGTGAGGAATTTAAAATCTGCAAAAAGTAGGAAAATGTTTGGTATTTGGTGAAAATAATGCAAATCATAAAATCACATTAAATAAAATATATTTAATTCATTTTACCACAATATACAGAAATTGTTATTTAGATTAAATTATGCCAATAACTTTATTCCCAATAAAGACTAAAAAGATGCAAAAATGTCAAAAAAATTCGGCAGGAAGATGCAAAGATGTCAAATAAGAGTATACTATTTTTCGGTCAATTTGGCATCAACTCATGTGGAAATAACTTAAATGTAATCAATGGACAATGGAACATCATACATAAATATATTCTCATAAACAAACTTTTCTAGAACATTAAGTCAACATTACTATTAACTTTAAATGTTTCAAAAAGAATTGTTTTAGACAGAGGACGAAATCAATTTTTCAAATAATTGAGTGTGATACAAAAATGTCAAATTTAGAAACACCGTTTGGTATTATTAGCTGAAAATCTTGAAACATGACTTCCAGGTTTCAGATTCATTTTATTCAACATATAAAGTCTAATTTCAAGATTTCTTTTTTGTATTCATAACTTCTAGAACTTAATCAACAGAGATGATGAGGTGGGTGATGGGAGATAGATTAAAATATTGTAATTGAAAGAAAACTCAGATCATATATTAATTAGGATTTTTTTCTATAAAAAATTTAGATGAAATCAACATCAACATACAAAAGTCTAATTTCAAGATTTTTTTACACACATAACTTCTAGCAGTTATAATCAACAAAGATGATGAGGTGGATGATAGGAGATAGACTAATAAAAATTATAATGGAAAGAAGACTTAGGTCATATATTAATTAGAATTTTTTTTGTTACAAAAGAATTTGATGAGTTAGACTGAAAATTTTAGATGAATTAGGTTAATAAAAATTCACCCACCCTAAGACGTCCTCCTTCCATCTACGTCATGGTGAGATTACTATTACCCTAAGACGTCCTCCTTCCATCTACGTCATGGTGAGATTACTATTACCCTAAGATGTGTTATTATATTGTTGCACAAAAAAATTACAATTTTGGAGTGAAATATAGTTGGTTTAAAATATAACAGAAAGTTCTGTAAATACATATACAGAACATTCTATTTTTAAGACATTTCGGAGCTATATCTACGAAAATTTCCCTGGACTAAATTAATTTAAATTTTTTCCAACGTTTACCATTTTAAACTACTTACATAGTTATAGCTTCGAAAATAACCAAATTTTAACTTGTATATCTCTGAAAACAGGGGCAGAGGCGTTAATGTAATTACGCAAGGTGCCTAATAATATCAAAGAGTGAACTGAAATATTCTTTATATTAATTAGGATTGAAGAAGATGAAATGTTTGTACTTAAAAAATGCCGTTGAGCCGTAAGATAGCCCAAAGAAACTAGATCTTTAGTTGACATAAATCTTATAGTCTACATTGTCAGTTCTCTTTTTTGTTCTTAACCTATCTCACGAAAATGGTATAGATTGATTATCACTTCTCTATAACTAACTATGAATAGAAACTTCAAAGCAAGCATTGGAAAAGTGATATACAGAGGGAACTTCAACACTCGGATCTCTGAAGAGGAAACTAGATTCAAGCGTAATTAACATCAAACATGGCTATGAATTATGATACAAATTCAACTGGTGTGCTTTACCATCACCAATTCAGGAAACAAAACAAGAATTCGATTCATGCATGGTTTCAACTCCTCTGGATCTTTGAAAATGTTCCTGTTTCAGAGAAGTAGGTGCTTTGAGTTCCACTACCAAGTTGGTGCGCATGAGCCTGTGGATTTGTCAGCTCGATCCCCTGAAAATAGATAATAAACACAACTAATTAAATTACTGCGCTAAAAGCATTTTTAATTCAAACTCATATATTCACCATCCATGCTAGTAAATAATAAATATTATTGATATATACATCAACTAATACTCCCACTATTCACACATGGATTAAGAAATAATTGAATTGATGTGTGTTATAATAAGATGCATTTACTCCAATCGTTAATTGAATGCTTAACAAATTCTCATTTATCTAATCTACTCTCAATATCATGAGGTATAATTGGAAGGAAAAAATTATTTATATCTTGGGTATCTAAAACCCCCAATGCTTTGAAACAAAATAAAATCAATATTTCCCGAAAAAAGTTTATACATTTAGCTCTTAATTATCTCCTTAATCCCCAGTTTTCAACTGTATCAGGATGGTTTTCAATCAACTAGTGTCAAATTATTGACGCCGTGAATTGGTCCATGGAAGCCAAATGTAAATGCAATAGAAGAGAATCAGGTACAGTTGTTGCAGTTACTCCTAAATCTTGAAAGCAAGGTGGTTGAATGTAGGAAATGACAGGGTTAATCCACAGTATAAAGGAGATAAGGCTTGGGAAGGGTGATCGAGATTAACAGGCTTTCTAATTGAAGGAAATGATTAAGGAGAAGAAGCAACTGGCAGATTGTGATACTATACAATTAATTAGAGTATGAGAGCAAATCTGAAGGTACAATTGTCTGAAGGGTGTTTGAGAAGCAGAGACTTGTATCCCTGTTTCTCATGAGACAAGCACTTTGCAGTCCAGCATCTAACAAGTCGCAATTTGCCAGTGGGAATCTCTTTAGAATGTCAGAAGACAGACCCAAAGGTGGAAGAAATGATAATCAGTGAAATACTCATGACTAATGAAAAGGATGAAAACAGAAGTCGTTGCTGGTGAGAGTGAAGGGCATTAAATGAGAGAAATCAGTCACAAGGAGCTAAGATGCATGGTGGGGATGCCACGAGTGGGGTGTATAGTGGGGATGACAGAAAATTCTATTCCATCTAAAAGAGAATAACAAGTTCAAAATCAATAAACAAATGGACAATGACAAGATTCAAAATTGCCAAAAATGAAGGATGGTGGAGTAGTTGGGTTCCACTCGGAGTAGGAGCAGGATTCAGCTCATCAGAGTTGGGTTCACTCCCTAATTGACTTGAAATCACTGTAAAATTGTAACAAAGGGTTTTTGCTCATGCTTTCTGGTTGATAGTAGCTATGAGATTGGGAATCAACACAACTTGTGATTTTAGATGCATCATGCATCAATGGAGTAGAGTGCTGCATTTACGAGAATAATTGTTTGTGCACTAGAGTCTTATATTCATTTACATTACTAAACCTCATTATGTTTGTAGAATTGTTCAATCAACCTTAAACTTGAGTTCTAAGCAAGTCTACTCGAGTTTAGAAAAAAGTGATTTTTGTATGGAAGCTAGTTTGGTTTTGATGCAGAAATTCTAAACTCATACGACACTGAGTTAATTTGAAAGTTTAGCAATCATATCTCTATTCTCAAGTCCAAAAAGAATGACGAATCCTCACAGAATAGCTTCTGAAAGGACATAACCTACTATGGAAGTGGCTTAATGGGCAACATAACCTAGTATGGAAGTGGCTTAATGGGCAACATAACCTAGTATGGAAGTGGCTTAATGGGCAACATGGAATTCTAAAACACCTCAAATAGGGCATCACATGCCCAACGTGTTCCTAGATAAAGAAAAATCATGTGTTGGTAGACATCCTTTTGATGATCATTAACATGCCATTGATTTATTTGAGGGCCTGGAAAACTTATGATGTGATTTGTCCCTAAATTTGCTTCTCATGCTTCACAATACTCTATTAACAGTTTCCCATAACCATTTTTACACGAAAAAACAATCCCCAACACTAGTTATGGAGCAACAGAGCAAGAGAAAATCTACAGAAACAGTAAAGAATGAAGCTAACCTGTACTGGTGTAAATGCAAGACTTGAGGTTAAACCAGATGTAGCACCACTGCTACCATAATTCTTTTCCTTAAATCTGACAAATGAAAAAAGTAAGTCATTTTGTTTACTTAGATAATTACTGAGACAGGAATGACGATTAAGAATATTGCAACACAAATTAATTAACCGGGACTAAGATATGTAGAACGAAAATCAGAAAGAAAATACTAACTTTTTAGCGACTTTTGCAGCAAGTTTGCTTTGACCTGCTGACACTCGAAGCTTGCCACTACCAGCTTGACCAAGCATTCCATAACCCTCACCCAGACCATCCCCTATAACACGCATCATAAAAATATAAAAAATAAGGAGAAAATAACATTGTTGCATATAAGCATAATAAAAGAATTAAAAAAAAAGGGATGAAGTTCACTTCCAAAGGATTTCACACTATGCCTTTATCAAAAGGTTAGGTATTAGGAGTTTTATCACCTTAGAAGGAAGGTTTGTTTTAATCTTGGTCACACTAGTGTGATCCGGATTATTGGAATTGAATTTGAGGTAGCAAAATATTGTGTCTAAGGCTGGTAATAATTTTATCCTTTTACAGCCTTTGTACTTCCAATCCTAAAATTGTTGTTTGAACATGTTGCAGGACATTTTTCTAATTTATATTTTATTTTTTATAATTTGTTGTTTGTTTTTAGGTTATATTAGAAAAAATCCAAGTCCCGCATAGAATAAAGATAAGGTATGAAATGAGTTAATAAAGAATGACACCCCTCACCTTACAAGACAGTTTGTAAGGATGACTTAAGTCCAATATAAAGCTAAAACAAGTCAACAAAAAGTTGCCTGAAATTTTTACTCATCCGGTTCGAGAGTTTTGAATAGAATTATAAGAAGTCCTTTAAGCCATGTTAAGTTTCATGCAAACAGTGTACTTTCTAAGTCCAATATAAAGCTAAAACAAGTCAACAAAAAGTTGCCTGATATTTTTACTCATCCGGTTCCAGAGTTTTGAATAGAATTATAAGAAGTCCTTTAAGCCATGTTAAGTTTCATGCAAACAGTGTACTTTCTATGTCAATTATTAATATAATAAGTATAATAGGAGTACTAATTAATGGGAATAAGATCAAAATTACACTTGCACAATCCAGCATAGTCATGGCTAACAGAGAGTTTGCTATCATAATATCACAATTATTCAAAGTAGTATTCCTGATATTCTGCTTTTCTCCCCTTCTACCTATTCCTTAATTCCTTAATTAAAAAAAATAAAAATGCAAAGCATTGCACTCCAAATGTTAAACAGATCAGGACAAGTGAAGTCTGGCAAAATCACCTAGAGAGCTCTCTTCAGGAATTCCAAATTGCATCCTATTGGCTAACTTCCTCATGTCTGTTATTGCATACCTGACATAAGAATCAACAAATCATGACTTAGAAGGGAAAAAAAGTTTAAAAAAAGTAATGTACTCTCAACCCTGCACCCTGAGATAAACAAGTACTACAAAAAATTTCTGCTAACCTTTCCTTCATTTTCCTAAGCCTTCGACCACCTCTCTTCTTTTTAGGTTCAGAATCAGGCACTGGAAGTGGTTTCGGTTGCTTGGCAGGAGGGGGCTCTTGCCACTTCTCAATTTTTTTATGGATCTCATCCTTGAGGGTTCTTCCAGTTTTCCCAGATGGGTCCCCACGTACTGAGTCTACTCGTGCCGCAAGTGTAGACTTTGCAGCCAAGAGTCGGCATGCACGCATCCGTAAAGGAGGAGGAGTAGTCTGAAATATTTCTGTTTGCTCAATGTAACCTACATGAAATTGCGAAGTTGCAGTAGAGAATCCAGCAAGATTTTTTTTCTTGGCTCCAAGAAGCTGAACATTACAAGCAGGCATCTTTGCAAGAGCAGATAGACCACCAGCAGTTCCCATGAGTTTAGCTGCGACAGCACTCCCAACTATCGTAGAAACATTAGGGGCAATGTAACCCATTCTACTTTCTACAAAATCAAGAACTTTCTTCTTCGCTGAATCAAGAGCAAGAGCTCGATCACAAGCCTCAATTGTCTTACTAAGGACTTCTTCAGGAAGTGGCTTGCCAGTTGTCGTCGACGCTGTAACCGAAACAACCATAATAATGGCCGAAGGTAAAAGCCCTTCTAAATCAACAAGAGTCAGATCCATTTCATTCCCTATCTTCTTAACAACACGCGCATAATCAATTGGGTGATGTACTAGTGACTCAAGCTCTGGAAATTTCAAACGATACTTGTCGCGAATAAAATTGTGAATAATGACAATTTCATTCTCAATTTCAACTGACAACGCATTGCATTCCACAATCAATTGATATTCAGGATCGTCTTCTAAATCTACTCCCTGAATCGAGACATCCGAACCCTTGTTAAGAGCTTCTTCCACTTTCTGCCATAAAGAATAACATTAACACTCAGTTACTCCCCAAATTCAACACACATCTAAATAAATACTAACAAACCCTAATATAAAACCATTAAAAACCAAAAGAATTGTAACAAACCTGTATAAATAAATACTAACAAACCCTAATATAAAACCATTAAAAACCAAAAGAATAGTAACAAACCTGTATAATATCAATGTATCTCTGAGTTTTCTGCAACTTGGAAACACTATCCAAGTCCTCATAGTTAAGGTTTTCCAAATCAGCTAGGTCACCATCAACATCTTCATCCATGTCAGCCGCGTCCACATCATCATCCGCCTGAGATAAACACACAACATTGTTCATCAAGTTAATCATAGGTCGGCAAGAAATTGCTTCAAAATTTAAGATAAAAAAAAAAACTTACGGGAATTTCAGCCTCGTTATCAGAGAGTTCATCGAGGTCGGCAAGAAAAGTGTCAGCGAGAGTAGCCTGCAACGAAACACAACAAGAATCGGAAACTGTAGATGAATGTGTTGAAAGAATTAGAGTGAGAAATTAGGGTTAAGTGGAAATAGTAAGAAGAGAATAAAGAGAGAGAAAGAGTACCATGTTTACGAGAGGTTGGAATCCTTGTGATTGTGAGAATTGTAGGGGAGAATGCAAGAATGGAGTTCTGAATAGGATTCGTGTGAAGAACGGAAGGATGGGTATAAATATGAAGATCTTGGCCCAGTCTCGTGTAGAGGCCCAACACGATTTTGAATTTATTTAGAGATATATTTTCGAATCCACTAAATCTAAATCGGAGATATATTTTTGAAAATATTATTTATTTAGATTTAAAATAAATATTATTAATTATTAATTATGAATGTATAAATTTCTTATTTTGAAAGATTTCATCAAAATAAATAAATATCTTATTTTATATATCTTTTCAAATAAATATTATGATTTATTAAAATTTCAAATATATTATTATAATTATAAATTTTTATATTTTTTTTGTAATATTTGAAATTAATATATGTAATTAATACATAAATTTATTATTTTAGAAAATTACACGGTAAATGAATCTCTTATTTTATAATTTTTTTATACAAATATTATAATTTGTTTAAGTTTCAAATATATTATTGTAATTAGAAATTTATTTTTAATCTTTATTATTTTATTGTTTTTAAAATTTTATTGGTAAAAACATCAAACATCACGATATAATAATTAATTTGAAATGGAGATAATATAATAATTGTATACCTCTAATTTATGACCATTGGTGAATACGATATTTATGAAGATCTTAGCCCACTCTCTACTAGAGGCCCAACAAGATTTTGGACTATTAAATAAATTTAAAAAAAGATATCTAATTCTATTTAAAATATTTTGAAAAAATTATTTTGTATAGATGTTTATTATTACTATATTTTTAATTTTCAAAATACTATAACAACATAAAAAATAAGTTTAATTGCAACTTTAGTCCTTATATTCTGTCTTTTTCTTGATTTTGATCCCTCTATTTTAAAAATCACTACTTTAGTTCCCTTTTTAAATTTTCTGTGCAATTTTCGTTCTCATATTTTACTTTTTTCTACAAAATTAAATCCTTAATTTTGTCCCTTTTTCAACAGAAAACTCAAAAGGGGATCAAAATCGCAGTTTTAATAATGGAAGGACCAAAATCGAAAAAATGACAAAATAAGGAGGCCAAAGTTACAATTAAGCCTAAAAGATATTTGAAAATTTTATGTAAGTCATCCAAAACTCTCCATTAATATAAATTTTGAGTTCCCCAAATTAGAGATATGTGGTGTTAGGAAGAAAAACAAACTCTTCAAAACCCTCCCAAGCAATATCTTTCTATTCTTTTTGTAACACCCCAATTTTTATTATTAGTTGTATCTATTTTATTATATGTTATTAATTAATAATTTGTTTGATTTTGTGAATAATTGTTGTAATATTAAATTATTCTATGAAACGGGTTAGTCGGTGTGAAAGTGTCGAACGTTGAGGTTTAATTAGGAGGTAATTTTGGTTTGTGGATAATTAATTAAATTAGTGGGACTTGTAAAGAATAATGAAAATAATAGTAATGAGCTTAAATTAGTGAAAATGTGGCGGATTAGCGGGGGGGTGAATAATGAGTCCATTAACTTGAAATTTTGGGAATTAGTATTAGTTATTAATATTTTATAAAAAGAAATTAGTAGTTAGAAGAAAAAGTTAGAAAGAGAAGAGAAAAAGGGTTACGTAGAAAAGAGGAAAAGAGGGAAGAACACCAAGAGGGAACTTCGAAGAATCAAACAGAAATCAAGGTAAAGGTGGGTTGTTTGCATTATTATGAGATCGTATGATGATATGTAGTGGGTAGGTGCATGTTAGGATGTGAAATCTATTGAATTTCATGTTATGTAAATGTTAGATTTGGATGATAAACCATGAATATGTGGGGTTGATTGCCATTGTTTTATGATTTTGTTATGAAATTGCTTTGTGTGAATGTATGACCCTATAGGATGAATAGTTGATATATTCGTGGTTGAATTGATGCAAATGTTGGTGTATAACGTGTAAAAACATTGGGTAATATGTATGTTTGATTGTTGGTATTGAGAAGCATGACTTTGGTTGCAAATTGGGGTTTTGGAATGGCTTAAAAAGTGATTTTCGTACTAATAAGTAGCAGAAAAGTGCTTCTGCTATAATGTAATCGATCATCAGGATTTGGGTGATAGGTTACGCTGTTGAAAAATGAGTTTCTGGGCTATTTTCGAGTCCGTAACCTGTAGCACCCCATTTCCTCATCGTTATATTCAAATAAACAATCAGAGTAGTTAAATTTCAAACAACATCAAATAGGATGCTACATTCAAAACAACATCATACAAGTGCTCACATTTTTGAACAAATAGATACATAACACTATTAACTTGGATGAACCAAATACGACATAATTAATTTTCCAAAAACAACTTTAATTAAGTAGTGGAATTCATCATGATTTAACTAAACATCATAACATCTTAATCCAACATAATCGACATACAGCCATGAAAATACTTCAACGACAATTTAAAAAGTAACAATGAAACAAATAGTAAAACAATTAGCATTCATCCCCCCCGAGTGTTACGTATCAGAGCAACGACACCGACTCGAACTACCGAAGGTATTTAACCTTCATTCCTGATTACTTGCATGTTACCAACATAGGGGTAACATTCAAACAGAAGGGGTGAGATATCGAGCATTATAAAGGAACATATGATAATAATTATAGTAGAAATAAGATCACACACAATTGACCACTTCTCAACACAATACAATTGTTAATCAACCATCAGCATATCGTCAATCATTCACAAACAACTTAATATCGTATCATCATAAAAATGCAATGCAACTGACCTTGTGCAAATGCATGTGGTACCGACGAAGCATAACTTCCAACTTAATAATTAATAATTAATAGAGGCGTCGACAAGGCATAAGCCTTCTTCTCAACTTTGTACTCAATCCACACAATGGGCTTGAGGCCATCTTGGTTTGCCAATCCAGGCCAACGTGTTTGTCAATCTAGGCCAACTTAATTTGTCAATCCACGCCAACTTAAGAATGCAATGAATGCGACTCAATAATGCAACATTCACAAAATACAACACAATGACAACAATTATGCAACCACAAGGCATAAGTGTAATACGGTGAACTGACTTTATTAGAAATGTCGCGGTAAGCAAGAGTCGCCACCGACTTTTATTTTATCCAATTTAGGAAAGGCTAAAAGAACAGGAAAAGACCTTTTAAAGATTTTGAGTTCGGGGGCTAAGTTATACAAAGGGAAGGTGTAAGGCACCCTTTGCATCCATGGTTATCCATGGGCTCTTAATTGCTTAGCTCACTTTGTTTTCAAAATGTTTGAATTGTTTGAAAAGTAGTGTGTGAATAGAAATTTTGTATAAGAACTTTAGCTTGTAAATAAGCGTAGTCTTTTGAAAAGTATTTGAAAAATAGTGGGAAAAAGAATTTGAATTTGAATTTGAAAAAGAGCAAGCAATTAATAGCAACTACCCTAAGTTTGAAAGATCATTCTTTTAGCTTTTCGGGCGAAAGGGTCTATCCATACCATGAGAGGGCAAGAAGTCTTTCAATTGGATATTAAGGGTCATCGAAATTATCGTTCGCCATAAGACTGTCCCATGCCATAAAGAGGGCAGGTAGTCTAAGGGAAGGATATAATAGTCATTTTATCTTTTTAGGCATCATGCAAGGATACCTTAGCAATTGGGACAATTATTCTTTATAAGGCAACCTCGAGGGAGTTTCAATAACTTTGAAGGCAACATGCAACTTTGCTTTAGGTATCCTCGAAATCGAGGGACTTGACTATTTAGTATACTTAGCGGCAACAAGGCAACAATATAAGGCAACAAGAAGGGTTACCCTAAAGGTGTGTGGGTGCACAATCATGTGGTTAACTTCGATGACATTTATCTTGTAATTAGGTGATCTACGTTCAATTTATGGTTATCACTCCCTAAATTACTAACCACGCAATAATAAAGCAGAAATAAAAATTTCCTACGCTATTACAATAAACACCTGCGGGGATGGGGGAATTAAAGCAAAAAAAATAAGAAATATGAATAATTAATTTAATTATCTTTATCTGAGCCTTGATCTTCCTCGAACCTTCGATTGACTCTGAACATCTGAGAATTAAACAGAGAATAATAGGGATGAGTGTATTACAAATTCATTGGCGGCTGGAACAAACCCTATTTATTTTGGGCAAAAGGCAAAATAAAAATTAAAATGAAACTTAGCTTTTTGATTGATGGCGCATGGCTGAAAAACCTTTGATTAACCTGAAAAAAATTAAGAATGAAGAAAAGAAAGGTTAGTGCATTAATTGATCTAAACCCTAATTGATAAAAGATCTACAAACCCTAAAAAGTTTACAAACCCTAATCCTGAACCTAAAAGGGTTATTCAAGAAAACTTATTGTGACCCAAAAGGTTTATAAGGCTTAAAAATGCATTAGTGGATAACACCTACCTGAGGATTCTAGGGTTTATAAATGAATCGAGGTTAACAAAAAAATTAATTATTGGTTTGCAACCTAATTAATTAATTGATTAAAAGTATACACAAAAATGATAATCTTTACTGTTTAAGAAAATAATTATTAAAAAATTCGAGTCTTCGATTAAATAAAATAAATGATTGTTATAAAAATAATTCATTTTAAATAAAATAAGTTTAATAAAAGAAAAGTAAAAGAAAGAACAAGAAAATAAACAAATAAATAAATAAAGAAAGATTTATGTAATTAAAAAAATAAATAAAAAAGGGAACTTAGCTCTATTCAGGTGTGATACATGGCTGAGAGAGCATGGTGGGTACGCAACCTGGTCCATTGGATGATGTACTGGTGTTGATCAAGTGGTGATGAGATGAGGGTGCAGCGTGAGTTCTCCTAGAGCGCATGTACCTAATCTGCAAGCAAACAAATGCATAGAAAAATATTGGATAATCCTGGGATCGAACCCAGGTTCTAAGAGTGGGATGCGTCTTCTTTGACCAAAGGGACTGCCATATTCATTTGTTAATAACTCCCAACCATATCATAATATATAAAAATAAGAATTAATGGTGAAAGTCAAGCGTGAGACCCATATGTTGCCTGTGTGAGCCAATAGCATGGAGAGAGAATGGTGTGGACTTATTGACCGTCCAATGGTGTTTGAGAGAGAGAATTGACTTGCACTATCGGCGAATAGGACTGCTCAAAATTTCCATGCCTGCAGCTTATCCATTCCAGCATCTACTGTTCATCATCCCCCTCAAATTACCTGCGGATTTTGTTACCGACCTTGCTGCGGATTTTCTTACGGTTCATCCTTCGAAGTTCTGCAACTTATTAAAAACAAGAAAAACAATGTTAACACTTAAACCAACTGCCCAGATCTTACAAGCAAGGCTCCATGGACGGATTGGATGCATCGTTTAAGTTTGAAACACCATGAATCTCTGAAAACGAAAGCTCTTCTCCATCATGCCCTAGCCATGGTATGACGCGATTTGGCCATTAAATTTGACAAACGATAGGTCTATCCTGTCACAAACAATCTCAGGAACTCATTGAAATAGTTAGATTGCATTGATACACGATGGGAACATGAATTTGAATTCAAACGAAAAGACTTGATTGGAACATGATGTATGGTGCAATTTTAACGTGTGACAATCATGTATGAGAGTGTATACTTACTCTAAACCACCTCAGGAGGGTGATTATGTGCTTGAAATCGGATGAAGTCGGCCCTGGAATGAGATGCAAGGTTTCCAACTTGTAAGAAATTTTGAGAGGTTTAGGGTTGTGTCTTGAGGCAAGCTTTTTCGTCCCCTAATGTCTTGAATTTCTCCTCTACTTATAGAGTGAGTGATTAGGTCAATATTTTAACCACGAATCCATGATTGGAGAGAGGTAGAGATTTGATTCAAAATTGAATAAAAGTGTTTTTTCTTTCATCCAATCTTTCTTAATCAAGACCCAACGAAATTTCCTTGATTTATATGAATATTAGGCTTAATATTTGATTGAGAAATCAACTAATGTCATATCTTTTGTAATTATCATTATTTCTTTCATTAAACTTTAAATTATAATGAATATAACTTAAAAATAAAATAAATAATAATGATAATAAGGGAAGAATGGCATTATGGGCTTCTAATCATACCATGGACATGCTTAGAAAATCAAACCTTGGCCCATTACTCAAAAAATCAAAAATCTTCACTTTGGAATAGGTGTATTTTCTCAAAATTAACCAACTTGTACCAAGCATATCTCCCTCATTTTTAATCATATGAAGGTGTTCTTATACTTTTTAGAAAGCTCAAAGAGTCCCCTAAAGGCTCCTTTTGGTTTCATCTCAATTGAATTTACCATGTTCGAGTTATGAGCTTTGAGAAAAAATGACTTTTTGCGATCCTTTAGAAGGACCTGTAATGTTTTGCCTCATATCTCCCAAATGGTGAGTTTCTGGCCATGGCTTATGAGAGACAAATTTGAAGAGAATTCAATTTCCTTCAAAATGAGCTCTGATTGGGAAATTTCTGATATTCCATGTGGAAGTTATGGCTGATCAAAGTTGGGTTGACTTTCTCCTTAAAAGCCCTAATTTAGAAACTCTTGAATTTGTTGATTTTTGATCTTTCCTTGATGAACCATGATCAATTCTTGATCAAATGGTGAATTATACTTCAAAATAAGGATGTTGACAAAAAATCAGGAGTTTTGACTGTACTTTAACCACAGTTGACTTTTAGGTCAAATTAGTCGACTGTTGTCTTTCTGAGCAATTGAGTGATCAATCTTATGACTCGGAGCTTGAAACTTGGCATGAGGACCCTTTGAAGCATATGAGAGGCCATGGAATCCACTTGAGGTCTTAGAACTTGATTTTACTTTGAGAAATACAAAACCCTAGTTTGGAGGTTGTTGTTTAGGAGAGAGACTGCATGCTTCCTTCTTGTGTATCTTTGAGCATTTGAAAGTCAAATGGACTGAAATATGAATAAATATAATGGGCAAATTTTATGGTATGACAGTAAGCCTTCAACACTTGCCAATCCAGGCCAACAACAACAACATCGTCATACTGCAATATAATTATGCAATAACAAGGCATCAGCCCTCAACATTATGCCATTCCAGGCCAGCAACAACAACATCATCATACTCCCTCTGGTCTCATTTATAAGCAAAAATTTAATTTTTAGATTCATTCAACGATCAATGTATTTAGTCTGTTATTAGACTAAATACATTGATTGTTGAATGAATCTAAAAATTAAATGTTTGCTTATAATTGAGACCGGAGGGAGTACAATGCATTATGCAATTTATCCACACTTCATTTAAACAATATCACCACTTCAATCACGACAACATCATAATAAAATAACAAGACATAAGCCTTCAACAGTGATTCCTGTCTTTTCAGGTCAACAACAACAACATCATCGTAATAAGTCTACAAATTATAGGATTATCATCTCAATAACATTCTCATCAATTATCACCAAAATCATCGCATTTTACACGACACTGACACGCGAAATATAAATTAACAGCAAAAAATATTTATTTAAAAACCCAAAATTATGATCATGTTAAAGATAATATTTTTAGCTTTCCAACGGTCCAACGGCACGTCAATCAGACTTATAGATCAAAAGATATGAATTTTCAAAATTTTGGAAAAAAAAACTATCAGCTTCAAGAAATCGATTTCCCTAGGTGGTAAATCAATTTCCTCACGTCCAGAGGCCAATTTTTGCAATTTTCGCACAGGAAATCGATTTCCCAAAAGGGTAAATGGATTTCGAACAGTCCAATAGCCAAAATACATGTTTTTCTCTCAGGAAGTCGATTTCCCTAAGTGGTAAATCGACTCCCACCAGTCCAATGGCAAAAATAAATATTTTTCGTTCAGGAAATCGATTTCCCCAAGTGGTAAATCGATTTCCACCTTGTGATAGTGAATAATTCTGCAATTTTTCCTGCTACGGGATTTTCTTCTCAAACCCCAAAAACTCCAATTTTCACATACTAGAAAATCACTATAGGTCCTAATTTTTCAAGTCTAACACTAGTATCATGTAATTATTCAAACACACATACCAATTTCATCAACCGCACCAAAAATCATACATCACTCATAGTATTCATCAACACATCAAAAATTTAACTTTTTATGCAAACATGGATATTAAAGCATGGAATCTAATCCCCATCATAGTCTATCATCATACAACCCTTATAATGTAAGAACCTCACCCTTACCTTGGATTGAAGGTTGCTATAAACTTCCAATTGGGGTTGCCCTAACTCTCTCTTCTCTTCTATTTCTACGTTCTTTCATAATTGTCAATTCTATTTTTTTCTAATTTTCTTTTGTTTTATTATTATTACTAACTTCTAATGCTACTAATGGGCTTAACCTCAAACCCCTACTAATACTACTACTAACTCAATGTTAGGCCCAAATGATAATAGTCTCATTATATCATTACTACTAATTAATTAATAAATTAGTATAATACTAAATAATCTCATAATTATTTCAAATAATTTACAAACACACCATAAAAATAATTAATTAAATAATCGGGCGTTACAACTCTCCCCCACTTAGAATATTTTCGTCTTCGAAAATTCCCTTCATACTAACTACTCTGAATACGAATCTCACATCCTACTTTCTAACCCCCCAAGTCATGTTTGACAACACTTCAATTACCCCTCATCTCGACATAACAGTTAACAAACATAACAACCACTTAAAAACATTTCAAAGTAGCAAAATAACAACAAGACACACAGATTCGTCCTCGGCTAGTTAGGTGTGTTCTCCACAACTTAATAATCATCAATATAACATCAATTCAACATCGACATGTATTATGAAATTGCAACAATTCATACAAACTTATTTAAAGTTAGATATCACACCATACATCCTTACAACAACACAACATCATGATATCAACAATCCACCAGTTGAACATGCGAAACAATACATCTATTGATATAGAAGCAACATAAATAATATCTAAACCTTTAACCTATCACTTCCATTCTAGAATGTCCAATGGTTTGTATCAGTCCTGCAGGCTTCTAACGTTTAACCTTTGACTCCTAACAAGTCACACAACATAACAACTACGCCACTCTGATCATCTACCTCAAATCAATGTCCTCATTTGATTTCCGTCAATTACTAAATTTATAAGTTTCACATCTAGCTTCTTACTTTCTTTACTATCCGCCAGAAAATCATTATTTACCTTTGATATCCTCAATCCTCCACTCTGCGGCATTAGTTTGCATATAGCTCAAGTCTTTGAACTATTCAATAAGTCTCAATTCTTTGATATCCATTCTCTCTTATGTTCACACGAAACGGTGAACGACCATTCCACGACAAAACCTCAATCACTTTACAACCTATCAAGCTGGCAAGACAAGTACATCCCATCTAACACGATCCCGTCTACTATTAACAAGAGATTAAGGGTGATTAGTTCCTCAATTTGTCAATAGATAGACGACAACCATGACGAGGCATAAACCATCATTACCAAACTACAATAGCATTTCTTTATAACTCACGCTCAACAATTTCCATTTAGGTTACAAATGCTTCCACAATTTCCTTCTCATTCGATTTTGTCGACGTGACACTATATCTTGTCGATGAGACACCATCACTCTAACACATTATGTAGTCTACTTAACATCACGCAAAAGTTGAGTAGCCTCAAACTCAAGAAATAACGATATACCAAATACATTATAATTCACTCCATTCCAATTTAAATCTTAATAATACCATTACCTCTCTTTTCCTCAAAAGCTACCATCGTTCTAATCGTTATTAACCGCCATAAGCTACATTCCCATGTGCTCCCTCCAATGCCTTCACACCTTTCCTAATATCAACCATCTCATCCCCACAACTCGTTCAGTTACAACATATCATACTTCACCTCGTCTTAATTTAGTTACGATAATAACCAGTTAGGTCCAAAAGCTTCTAATCTTCGTAATCGACTTTGGAGCCTTCCAATGTAGAACTGTATCTACTTTGGACGAATTCACACATACTATCACATGAGATTTCACACTCGAGAAAACTTACATCCTTAAATCATAACTTACACTTGACAACTTAGCATAAGGCTTCCTTCCTTTCGACACTGAAATTCAAATCGCAACGTCCAACACGTCTGTATTCTGACTTAGATCAAATCATAACATTTTCAAGAAACACAACGACGAACTGACCCAAGTATTTATAATGCCTACAATGAGTTTCAAAAGATGTCGATAACCATCCCCTTCCTTCACCTAAATTTGAAGGTAATTCAACCTCAATTCGATTATATTGAGGACATACTCGCTTACCATTTGATCCATCAAATCATCAGTCATATAAAGTGGATGTTTAACTTGAATCATTACTTGATTAACTGTCCATGACCTCTTACTACCATAATCCCCATTTACTAAAAACACCGGACCTCCCAAGGCAGTACACTTGGTTTCACAAATTTATTTTCCAAAAATCTCCTAATATTTTCTTTAACTCTGCTAATTTAGACATCGACATCCTGTATGGTGCCACATAAGTGAATCCGGTACAAAATACAAGACCAAAAGCAAAACTCCACTTCTCAATCTCCATCACCACATGACAAATAAATCACTTCCAGTTTCTGGGACCATTTTTAAAACAAGGTTCATTACATTAGCTTTCTAATGCTTCAAACGGGACTCGAATCCGACGTCTGGAATTCAAGTTATGAATTTTCAAAGTTTTTTAGGAAATTCAGCTCAACACAGTGGTAACTTAACACTGACAACTTCATGATCAATATGCAGGGCTGGAAATTCTTCAACTATCTGAGCTTCACCTCCTAAGAGTTATCCTACTTGCTTAACAAATATCCTACGGCATAAGAATCTGCATCGACTCATCAAAAAAACTCGTAATCTCACTTGGCTTAACTCCAAACAGCTCACCCCAAGGGTAACGTTAACGCAGTCCAACAACTCGTTCTAACTATCATACCCCAATTTTTGACCTAAGATACCACCTCATATCATATCATGTGCATCATTTGCATCTCTAACAAATTGCATAACTTGTGTTTGCTACTTGTGACTCAGCAAGGTTTAATTAAGAAATCACTCATCAGTACAAGTAACAATCAGTTAGGGTTTTGTTCTCCCTTCATCTCAAATGAACCATCTTCATCAACAATCAACATTTGGTTCCCAAAGATTCATTTCAACAAGCTCAAAAGCTTTGAATCAACCAAATTAGGGTTTTGACTGAAGACAGCATACTCCTGACTTTTGCTCAGGATTTGACCTAATGGCTTGGGACATGACCTCAAGAACCCAAATTCATCATCTTGGCCTAATCTATTGGCTCAAGACATCTCCCACACAAGGATTGATCAACAGTGAAATTTCAAGTCATCACACTGGAATTTTGACCTATTAGGGACTGAAATCAGGGATCACATTTGGGAAACCTTAAAAAGCTCCAAGGCATCACTCAAAGGGTTCAATCATCCTAAAATAATCCCTATGTCAATATCCAATGGAAATTGTACTTCAATTCAAGAGCCACAGTCATCAATTTCATCTGGCCCACAATTAGGGTTTTTAACCTAATTCACCTGAACAACTGACTTCTTAATCAGGACATGGTGCCACAACTCAAACCAAGGCTCAAGATCCTCCAATAACTCAATATGATCCATTCATATCATTCATTTGGTGAGGATAGCTTAATTCACTTGAAATCTCCAAAAACGCGATCCGCTTGAAAAAGTCAACTGTACAAGATCACCATTGACTTTTTGGAAAATTTGGTCAACCATGACCCTTGAAGACTTAAATCATCAATATATGATATTTGAAGTCATTTGATCAAGGAAAATCAAGAAAATCAATCAAGAATCAAAAAGTCAAAAGTTTGACTTTTCATACTTAGAAAATTTTCTAAGTGTTTTTAAGGGTTTTTTCCAAACTTTGGAAGGGAATATCTCAAAATTTCACCTACAAACTGAAAAAAACTTCCAACATGAGTTGTATATTTTGATCCAGTGAACAACTTTGTCACATATAGTTTTTTTGCAAGAGATTAACCATTTAAGAGATATGGAGCTTCAAAGTTGGTATCTTTTGAAAAACACAAAAGATCTCATTTTCTTCAAACTTTATAGGTCTTTTTCACCCATTTCCTTAAGGATCTTGAGGAACCTTTCAACTAAGGATTTAAAGTACATAACAAGAGCTTTCCAAAATGTCCAAGAGCATAAAAAAATATGGAGTGGAGCTATGGTTTTGAATTTTGACATTAGTGACCATCATGCTTGAAATTTCAAACCATTTTCACAAAGTTATGAACCCTTTATGACCTATAATGCAAGAAATGACCTCTTGCAACTCCAAAGGGCAAGTTCAAAGCATTAAAGATTGGATTAGAAGGAATCTCCAAACACTTGAGATTTTTAACCATGGTTAAAGGTTTTAACCTTTTGCATTTAATGCAAAAGATGCCATTTTATCTCTTAATGCCAAATCACCAAAGATATCTCAACTTGCAAAGCTTGGAGTTCAGAATTCTTGGCCTATAAATAAAGATCCAAACTTCATTCAAAATCACACCAAAACATTTCAAAGCATTTGTTTTCTCTCTTCTTTCTTAAGTTCTAAGTTTCTAAGTTTCAAAGAGTGAGAAAGGGCAAAACTCAAACCCTTGAAGTTATGGCCAAAGTGATGGTTCTAGCAACTCATAAACATCATATGGGATGTGTTTGACCCACTCATACACCCCAAAACACTCCAAAAGTCAGAATCACTATCCACCCTCCATATGAACATAAAGTGAACCTTAACATGCCAATTCTCATACCAGTTCATATCTGACCAAGTTAACACTTCAAACATCATCCATATATCACATATGAACTATCCCAATCATCATCCATGACCTGTAACACCAGAATCATCGAATTCGATTCTCACTCCAAGCAACTGCTGATCGGGTACCATGGCCTCACTCAGGTGAATTCAATCTATTCCAAGCATTCAAAAACCTTCCATAAGGTCCATTGAAGCTGTCCAGATCAAGAAACAACATCTGGAACCTCTCTTTTGCAAAATTCAATTTCCAATTTTGCAAGCTTTTAAGGTAAGTCCTATGAACTTCAAACTCCATCATTCATGCATCATAAATTAAAAATTGATTTGCCATCATGTTTCTGCACACATATAGATCATTAACCCTCAATCAATTGCATCATAACTTGCACACACACGATTTCAGATTGAATCATAGAATTAGGGTTCTTCGTGTTCATCAGAAAATCAATGATCTTAGAGTGAAAATAAATAAAATTAAATGGTACCATCATGTTCCTTGTAAAAAATCGAGCAAGATAGGCTATTCACTTGATCCAAACAATTCAATTTTAAGAATTTTCAAATTCAAATGGGGTTTGTGTTCTTGGCGCCATTTTTTTGGTCCTAAAATTGAAAATTGAGTTTGAAATATAATCAATTCATTGCAAACATTAAACAGACCACGCGCGTGGTCCAGTTGGCCAAGTTTTTGAGTAGTGACCTCAAGGTCACGAGTTCAACACCCTTAGGGACCAAAACCTCTTTTTTATCACTCCTTTTCTTTGGTTTTTTACACAACTTTAATCAATTCATTAACCAGTCAAAACTCATCATTTTAACTTCATTTTTTTGTACACTTCTCATTTAATATGTATATTTTATGAATGTCCAAAAAAATCACAAAAATAATATTTATTTGATGCATTTTTATTAGGTTTAAAATGACTTATTTTTAAGTGTTTTTAATACTTTAAAAAATAGTTTTTTCATTTGATTTTCAAAACCTAATCACTTGTAAATATTTTGTGATCAAACCCTAATCACTTAGGTCTTAATTAGGTATAAGCTTTGTCTTTATCTTAATTAAGTTGACTTTTGTCAAAATTCAAACCATTTTCAACAAATGATAAAAGTTTTCAAAACGACAAACCTCGCGTCTGTTAATAAATCAATCAACCATGTTTTATAAAATAAAACATGGGCATCCCTTAAGGTATAAGTCCCATTCCCTTGTATAAAATTAGGTATTTCTTTGTATATACGCCTATATTTTTTATACCTCGATCAATTTGATTTAAACCCTCGAATAACAAATCAAAAATTAGGGTTTTCTTCAAAATCTTCCCGGGCCTCCCTCAAGGTATAAGTTCCAACCCCCTTTGTAAATATTTGTTTACACCGCTTTGAATAAACTCATTGGGCCTATCCCCGAGTATAAGTCCCAATTCCCGTGTACATAACCTTGTTTGATAAACCGTTCATCCTTAAAGGTATATTTCCTTCACAAACTCCAATGTACACACACACTTTGTCATATATATTTGTTCATATACTTGTTCATGTTTGTTCATATACTTGTTCATATTTGTTCATGTTATATGCTTGTTCAACTTAGTACAACACTAGGTTCCCCATAGCCTCCTATTGGGCTTCGCGCAAAGAATCTCCCTTAGCTAGGTTAGGACATAGAGTATGGTTTCCCGGTGAAATCGCTCTAAGAGCTCAAACCAACTATACCATGCCTCCTCTTGGGCTTCATACAAACGAATGTGCCTCCCATAACCTCCTCTTGGGATTACAATACAAGGACCCTCGATTGTCCCTCCCATAGCCTGCTCTTGGGATTACAATGCAAGGACCCTCAGATAGCCTCCTCTTGGGCTTCGTACAAGGACCCACGGGCTTCTAAAAGCATCCCCATATCCAAATCAAATACCCTAGGAGATTAGACATTTATCATCTCTATGATAGGAGTATCTCTTCTATATCATCACAATCAAACTTTCTTTTTGCCACAAGGCTGGCTAATTAATCAAAAGGCTTTGCCACAAGGCTGGCTCATCAAAAATTTTTGCCACAAGGCTGGCTCATCAAAACTTTTTGCCACAAGGATGGCTTATCAAAAGTTTTTGCCACAAGGCTGGATAATCAAACTTTTTTTTGCCACAAGGCTGGCTAAACAAAACATCTTTATCATTCTAAGAACCATAAGTGTAACACCCCACTTTCCCATATCGAAAATAAACGAATTATAAATACATGAATAATCAGAGTAATACGAGTAGGATGTCACATCTTCTAAACAATTCACAATAACATCACTTTATTTAATATTCATTAAAATAGAATATCCTATACTGCGGCGGAATTCAAAACAGCTTATTAATTCTCGTGGCACCACGGCCCCAACAAATAAATCATATCCACTAAACAGGTGGTCCAACAATAATGTCAAAATCAAGATACGTAACAATTTAACATTTAACTGAAAGGAAAACAAAACACAGTGTATCCCAACATCCCCGTGTTACGTATCAGAGCGACTCCTAAGACTCGATCAGGTAACACTCGAGAAATCCAAGCACTACTCTGGTACCTGGTTATCTGTACTCCCAAAGAAGCACAGACACAGCAACAGAAAAGGGGTGAGAATTACATTCAATAAATATACGGTGAAATATCACATGGTTAAGGAGTAGTATCTACACCACACACAAACACAATCATAAACAGATTCTCACACCATCAATCACACAACAACATCATTACATGACATTTACAAACAGTCAGATGAATGAAAATGTAACTATCGACTCTACATGCATGTGGTACCAACAGAGCATAAGCCCTCAACAGATGCCATTATATTAGAGGCAATAACAAGGCATAAGCCTTCAACAATGCCAATACAGGCCAACAACAGAGCATAAGCCCTCAACGACATATGTATGCAATATGGACATCCAATCAACACAATCCAACAACACAAGGCTTCAGCCTTCAACTCATTGCCATTTAGGCTATCAACCAACTCAACAACATGCAACTATAATTTCATTTTCTTGAAGTTACATTCACAACAATCAACACAAACTTATCACATTATGCTAGGTCCGAAACATAACTTTTACAGTCTCTCTACGTTTACCTAAGCCCTACCATTCAATGAACTCATAGAGGTATTCATCTCACTCGAGAATTAGAAGAAAATCACAAAAATGGAAAATTCTGCACACTAGCGTAGCCTTACGCGTATAGCTATCCCATACGCGTATGCCCCTTCCCCATACGCGCCCCATACGCGTACCTCCAGGACCAGTTTTGCACTAAAAATTCTCCCATACGCGTATGGCCTCCCTTCCATACGCGTACCATACGCGTTTCACCAGAAGTTGTGCTGTGCTGGGACAGGGCTGCTTATCATACGCGTATAGCCCCCTGGGTGTGTCCCCCATACGCGTATGGCCCCAACCCATACGTGTATCATACGCAAACTGACAGGAAAACTATCTGTCAGAGTCTGCACTCGCACCAATTCGTTCTCACTCGCTTTCATCACTTCCAGTCTGCGATTTCAGGTCCAAAACATCATATTTTCACCCATTAACTCACTCCCTTCATCTAGATTCATTAACCTATTATGCTACATCGATCTTAACATGATAACAACCCAATTCCTACTCATCAAATTGGACAGTTTTACACTCAGATTCAGTTCTTTTATGAACACAGCAACAACTCAACCAACACCCAACAACACATCATAAATTATCAATCCAAAACAGAATTTCGTCCACAATCATACAATACTCATTAGTCATGAAGAACATCATACAAATTAAATCAATTCACACATCAAAGAAGGAATTAGACATACAAATTATGAAACCTAAAGAGGGAAAGGAACCCTCACTACCCTCTCATGTTGTAATCACCATTTAGAGAACCCATTCTCCCCCCTTACCTTAGAATTGAGCTTTGATCCTTCAACAATGGTGGAGTTCTTCTACCTCTTGCCCTAGCCTTTTTCTCTGTTTCTACGTTCTTCACAATTTTTGCCAAAAGAAACTATTCCCTCTAATTTTCTTTATTTTTATTAATCTCTCACTAATCCTTAATTTGCTACTGGGCTTACTACACACCCTCCCAATTGCTAACCACTACTTGACCCAAATAACTAATTAATCATTTTACTATTTACTAATTAATTATTAAACTAATATAATAAAAATTAAATATCAGTTTAAGACACCAAATACACCCAACGATTACGTAATAAAATAAATATCGAAAATCGGGGCGTTACAATAAGTGGCACAACCCAGGTCTTATAATGAAAAGATTCAAACAAAAATCAAACAGATGTATGTGATGAAATAGATTAGATACATCGAGCATTAAGATGACATTTGTCTCTTATCCTTTGCTTCCACTAGCATAAGTGGGAACTACGATTGCTCTGACTTTCTCAACCTCCTTTTGAGAATACATAGGCACAAGGTCTCATCCTTGGCGAGCAAACTTCTATCTCCCTCAAACCACTCAAACCTTAGCACCCCGTAGACCTCGAGCTACAGATGCTCTGATTCCCTCTAAGGGATATGTATGCAGAAGATTGCGATGATCTTTGCGAGCATAATCAAACAAACACCTTAGGTCCCACCTATCTCACAACAGAAAACCTCCCTAATAGCATAGAAAGAAATAAACAGACAAATATAACAAAGAAACCTATAGAGTATTATAGATACGTAGGGTGCTAATACCTTCCCTTCGTATAACCAACCCCTTACCCGGAATCTCTCCCCCTTTTTTGCACTGCTTTTAATTTTGTATTATTTGCATTGCATATCTTTTAAGGTTTGTGCAACTTTTTTCCTTTTCCTGCTTTGGAAACAATAAAAAGTTTGGTCGTGACCCGAAAACAAAAATCATTTATTTTGAGTCCGAGCCCAAAAAAGGCATCCGGTATCTCATCCCGATTTTCCCACGACACTAACAACAAGTTACAGTTATCCCCGGAGGAACATCATAACTCACACACAACTAGCATATCATTATCCATAACATCGCTCTCCACTCCTTGAGATGCGAACAACACAAGTACCTGGTTATTCCCTCTCAAGGATACTTCAATTTGACCATCTGACGTAACTCTTGAATCTGTACTTCCTCTGAATTCGGGAAATAGCACAGTCTCACTAACATTTCCACTTATGTAATTCACGACATACTGAACCAACTGTCCACACCTGAACCACCTCAGAGAAGCCTGAGCTTCTCCCCCACTTGTCTCAATCACACTCCTACAAATAAGTGATTAGAATAACATGAAAGCACTGACAGTGTTTCACACAATTGTCGCGTACTAAGAAACAACACATCGACAGTATTAACTGTCACACTGCTCTACTGACTCGACAACTTGGCCAAAAAGACGACCTGCTCAGATACCAATTGTAACACCCCATTTCCCCATCATTATATTTAAATAAACAATCAGAGTAATTAAATTTCAAACAACATCAAATGGGATGCTACATTCAAAACAACATCATACAAGTGCTTACATTTTGAATAAATAGATACATAACACTATTAACTTATATGAACCAAATACGACGTAATTAATTTTCCAAAAACAACTTTAATTAAGCAGCAAAATTCATCATGATTCAACTTTTAAAACATCATAATGTGGACCTCCGATTTTTTAATCCCGGGCCATACCTCTGTTCTGTAGAGATACGTGAACTGACTCTTTTTTATCGCTTAATGCTTTCGCATTTTGAAAATTCACAGAGTCGCCACCGACCTTTTATTTTATCCAATTAAGGAAAGGTTTATAAAAGAAACAGAAAAAAGACCTTTAAGAAATTCTGGGTAAGGGGGTAGGTTATACAAAGGGAAGGTGTTAGCACCCTTTGTATCCATGGTTATCCATGGGCTCTTAAGTTTGCTTAGCTCACTTGTTTTTCGATGACTTTTCAATTGCTCTGAAATTGCTCATATGTGGTTTCAAATACTTTTGTAAATTGAATTTTGTAATGATCCGTGTGTGGATGTATACAAAATGCTTGTTTATCTTTCGAAAGATGTTTTGAAAAGAACGTTAACTTTGTAATAATCCGTGTTTGGATGTATACAAAGTATTGTCTTTTTTGAAAGTTTTGTTTTGAAAAACAACAGTGTATGAGAATTTTGTTTGTTTTGATTTGAGCAAGCAAACTAGGAGGTCTACCTTGAGTTGTAAGGTCTTTATCCTATTTCCTTTAAAAATCTATCCTTTCACCGGATATAAACAAAAGGTTCGATTTTGTACTCGAAACAGTAGAATTTTGACTTTGATTTTGAAAAGAATGAGAAGGGATTTACCTTAAGAGGTGCAAGTGTGATTGTGTTTGTATTCAGATATTTATCTTTGAAGTTAGTGATCTAACGGTTCAATTTTATCTTTGACATACACGCAGTTTATATTTGCTGGAAATTAAAATGCGGAAATGTAAAGTGCGGAAAGTAAATCTACGCTATTACATCGATTGTGCAGGAAATGTAAACTAGCCTATTTACATGAATTTGACATCCTATACATTTATCTAGGAATTTAAATTGCAAGGAAAATATAAGGCCTGTTTTTGGATTTTTATGATTGATTTTAATTATAATTAATGCATGATTAATTAAATTAAAATGAAGAAAAAGATGAAAATAGATTTAAACCTAGAAATTAAGTTTAAAATATGTACAAAATATTTGTTAATTAATTTTAAACAAAACTAATTTTTTTTGGAATTTTTTGGAATTGATTTAAGTTAATTAAAACATAATTATGTAAATAATTATACAAATAATTAAAACTTAAAAAGAAAATTATTCAAAATATGTACAAAATTAGTTTATAATATATAAACAATATTTTATATAAAGAACAAATTTTTTTATGATTTTTTGATTGGTTAGAATAATTAAAAAGCAAATATATAAATATATACTAATTAATTATGCAAAATATTGAAATTTTAAAGAAAAATAAAATATTTTTATTTCAGAAAATAATATATTATTTTAGAAGTCTAAAAATATTTTTTGTGTATTTTTTGGATTTTTAAAACTATTTTTAATTAATTTAACAAAGAAATTAAAATAAAATAGAAAATAAAATAGAAAATAAAAGGATACTGATCCTGTGTGGTTTGATTGAGGGAGTATGATGTGCACGCGCGTTCTGAAGCGTTGGATGAGCTGTTAAGCAAGATCAGGTGGTCCAGAAATTGAGGCACGTGGTATACGTTACACCTGCAAAACACTGGATTAGTGGAAAGTTTAAAAAAGTACGCGCGCTGCTGAACCAATAGGAGGAAGACACGTCTTCGTCTTCAACCTTCAGACAAGGCCTTTAACAGCGCTTTTGTAAAAAAGCGCTATAGTAAGTGAGCCCTAATTCTGCAAAATAACGAATAGGGGTAAACAAGCACATAAATTTGGCGCGATGGTACCATTCAACTCGTTTTGTCCATACGAATCTAATGGTACTATTTAGAACCTCTAATTTTGCCTAATTTGGAAAGCCCTAATTTTGAAGCTATGAACCCTAAAATGGTAGTTTCGTTTATACGTGTTCAAACTTCAATTAAGTTTCCAGAAATGATCTACACCTCAAACCAAACTTAATAGTATGTCTACATCTTGTTAAGCATGTGTGAATAACCAGATACGAATTGATTTTAGTTTGAACAAATTTGGACCTGTATAGCTCGATTCAGTGAGCTTCAAGGCTTGTAACTGATTGGGATAGTTTCAGTGATGTTCAAGGAAGGTGTCTGAATGCTTAGTTTGTATTGAAATGGACTGAAATTACAAATTCGAATTTGAATTTTCTTTGAAAACTTTTCAAGTGATTACAAGTGTGTATGAGCTAAGCTTTGCTTCTGAACTTGCCCCCTCTTCGTTACTGAACTATGATAGTTTATTTATAAGCATTGAGTGCTTAGAATTGAAGCTAATATGCAACTAGTTGCCTTTGTTGAAATCTTGCATTTTTTAATATTAAAAAAGCTTTGAATTCTTGACCAAGTCCCCTTGCCTTCAATGCACCTGCCTTGCTCTTCAATTCTCTGCAGAAAGGTAGAGATTCCTTGGGTGAGTCATGCTTGGAAGTTAAGCTACCATTTATCCATCCATTTTTCTTTTAATTTAATCTTAAAATAAGACAAAATTATGCCAAAAATGGATAAAAAAAGGTGTGGGCTTAGTCTTGGTCGTGGGAGGCCCATATCATCATGGAAATGATGTTTGAATGCTGAAAACTTGGCCCCATTTGGAAAAAATACATTTTTGAGCAATGTTGATTTCATGTATTTTCCCAAAATTTAGCCAACTTCAACAAGGTGTAAATCCTTCAATTTTTGTCATATGAAGGAGATCTTGCACTTTTTAGAAACCTCAAAGAGTCCTCTAACCAATGTCTTTGGTCTCATGTCAAAATGATTTTTGATGCTCCTTGTGTGTCCTTTTGAAAAAAGTGTCTTTTTGTTGACTTTGAAAATGACCTGTAATGTCTTTGATCATATTTTTCAAATGGTGAATCCAATGACCATGGGATCAATGGCATTTGAAAGATAATTGAATTTCCTTCAAGATGAGCTTTGGTTTGAATTTTTTGGATGAAGGATGAGAGAGTTATGATCAGTCAAAGTTGAGTTGACTTTTCAGGCAAAAACCCTAATTTTGAATCTTAGGGTTTTGTTGATTTTTGATCTTTCCTTGATGAATTATGATCATCCAATGATCAAATGATGAATCCTTTGACAAAATATGGACTTTGACAAAAAAATTCATTTTTGACTGTCTGTTGACTTTTTTGGTCAAACGGGTCGTCTGTTGACTGTTTGGGCTGCTGACGGTGCGTCTGAGTGAATTGAAGTTTGAAAATTTGTATGATGGTACTTTGAGATATATGGATGTGTATGAAATCCATTTGAGCTCTCAAAAACTTGTTGCTCCTGTAAAAACAAGAAAAACCATGATTAGGGATTGTTTATGTAGGAGACAGTTAAGCGTACCTGATTTTTGTGCAGTGTTGAGTTTCTGCTAATCGCGTGATATTCAGAAGACTTCTAGCACAAAAGATCTTGGAATTTTGAATTGTGAAAGATTGATTTGATTGATGGTACAAAACACTGAGAATTGTACTGCCAGCAGTTTGGCTGTCGACTGACTGTTCAGGTAGCAGTTAGAGTGAAAAATCAACAGTCAAAGTTAATTTTCTTTTTTTTTTTTTTGGGAAAAAGAGAGATTTGATTTTTGAAAAAGAGATTTGAAAAGATTTTTGAAAATAATGGAATATAGTACAAAAATTAGTGGGAAACAAAAGATAATAATAATCTACTTGTTACCAGTTCAGTCTGAGTTTCCTGATTCTGCGCCTGCAAAAAGATTTAACTCTGCACCAATTGTGTCAGTACTATTTATCTGTAAATAAATAAATAGCATGTGTGAAGTAATAAACAGTATTTGGCGTTTGCGTAAGAATAAATTCAACTGCAAGCCAAATTACTGTATAAGAAAAATTCTAAAAACTAAGTGTTTCATATGTTAGGATATTTGTTGAAATAAAAATCCATGATTATACGAGACTCTTAATTTTCAGATTGGAGTTTTCTTGAAAAAAGATGCGGGCAAATTTTGGGGTATAACAGTTGCCCCTATTCAATCTTCTTAAACCTGAAGAGATTGTCTGAAATCTGAAGGTAGAAGATGATTGAATATTTAGATGCCCTGAAAATTTGCACTTACCTTGATCAGAAGAGATGTTGGAAGTTGCATTTGAATGTCGTCTGCGAAATGTTGTTGGCAGATCGGCACATTACCTGAGATGGGCTTTCAGATGCCACCTGGTGAATGTGTTGATGGTTTGTTCATCAGAATGAATCCATTGATTATATCTTGATGAAGGATTTGAAAGTCTTTGTGTTGACTGTTTCGGAACCGTCCAAGGTTACCGCTTTAAGTCTTGGAAGATAATCGTTACGGAACTTGTCCAAAGTTTTTTCTGCTTTAGATTTTGAAAATTGATCATTGTGGAACCGTTTGAGGTATCAGCTTTAGATCTTTGATGTTAGATCATTCTTGAACCGTCTGAGGTATCGACTTTAGATCTTCAATGTTAGATCGTTCTGGAACCGTCTGAGGTATCGCTTTAGATCTGCCATGCTAGATCGTTTTGGAACCGTCTGAGGTATCGCTTTAGATCTGCAATGTTAGATCGTTCTGGAACCGTCTGAGGTATCAACTTTAGATCTGCGAGGTTAGATCATTCTGGAACCGTCTGAGGTATCGCTTTAGATCTTTGATGCTAGATCGTTCTGGAACCGTCTGAGGTATCGCTTTAGATCTTTGATGCTAGATCGTTTTGGAACCGTCTGAGGTATCGCTTTAGATCTGTGATGCTAGATCGTTTTGGAACCGTATGAGGTATCGCTTTAGATCTGTAATGCCTGATCGTTTTGGAACCGTCTGAGGTATCGCTTTAGATCTGTAATGTTAGATCGTTCTGGAACCGTCTGAGGTATCGCTTTAGATCTGCAATGCCTGTTTTTTGAGTTGGTTAATGATCAGAATGAATCTTCGGCTTGATTATATCTGAGAGAACCGTTCATGGAATTCAGGTGAACACTGCATGTGATTGAGAACATCTTTGTTGAAGATATCCGTCTACCTGAAAAATCAAGTTAGTGATATGCAATGTTTATGATGCATGTAATGTGAGATATTCCCGAAGAAATATGCATGTTATGTTGTGTATGAATATGCGTATGAATATGCGCATGATGCATGATGTATGATGTATGAATATGATGTATGAATGTGATGTCAAGCTTCTATTTTGGGAAAATAAATTTCCGCCAGTCATCTGGATATGACTATATTGTGATCGTTGATGATCTTTTGTCTTGTTTGAGTACCCTCGGCTGGGGAAATTCTTTGAGAACCCTGGTATCCTGTTGAAGGATCTTTGAATATCTCTTGGGAATGAAAGGTAGCTGGAAATTCTGATGCCCTTTCAAATGGGAATGAGGAAGATGCATAATCCTCCGATGCACTATCTGACTAAGTCCGGGTGCGGGGATCACACCTTCTGAAGATAGTAATCTGGAACAACCCTGCTGGGGGATAAGACTTCTTTTGAAGAGAAAATCTTTTTGAGGAATTTGCTGAGAAATGCGTTTCTCTTGGGGATTTTCTTCTGATGGGATGATGTCCAGATAATTGGGACATTTCTTGAATGCTTTTCCTGTTTTTCCTGGTAAACATCAATCATATTCAAATGCACATGTTCATTCAAAATTATCATTGGGACGCTTACGTATTTAAACAGAACAAGTGAAAATGGTGATTTTTGAGCCTAAGCTGCATTGATTTTTGAAAAAGAGCCATGATAGGCTGGTTAGCACAGGGAGACAACAATCCTAGAAGTAGGAAACTGTCAGAAAGTTTTGGAAAATATTTATAGAGATAAATAGCTATGTGAAAACAATCCAGTCAAGTTTCAACTCTGCTATTGCCAATCTGTCCTCGAGCATCTCATCCCTCACTTGTTGGAAGAAAGTGATTGGACTGATCGGCGTCTTTGAGGTGTTGAATCTTGATGGTGAGTAGGCAGCTGAACGGAACACTGTTGTATGCTTCATTCCCTAACTTTTGCCTAGGCTGCCCTTTCAGGTTTTCAGCCTACCGGGATAGTATTTGTTTAGTCTCTAACTTTTGCCTGGACCGCCCTTTCGGGTTTTCAATCCACCGAGACGCTCATTTTTTTGCCTAAGTTGCCCTTTCAGGTTTTCAACTTAGCGAGCTGTTTTTTTTTTCTTTTTAAGAGAAGTATTTTTTGACTATATCAGCATTCACAGGGTGTGGGAAATCCTCACCATCCATGGTGGTAAGCAACATGGCGCCGCCGGAGAATATTTTCTTGATTATGAATGGTCCCTCGTAGGTGGGAGTCCATTTGCCTCTGGGATCACCTTGTGGTAAGATAATGCGTTTGACAACCAAGCCACCAGTTTGGTATGCTTGACTTTTGACTTTTTTGTTGAAGGCTTTGATCATACGCTTTTGGTATAGCTGTCCATGACAAATAGCTGCGAGCCTTTTCTCATCAATCAAGTTTATCTGGTCCAACCGTGTTTGAATCCAATCGTCTTCGTCTAGATTGGCTTCTTTCATAATCCTTAGGGAAGGAATCTGAATTTCAATTGGAAGAACTGCCTCCATACCATAGACTAAGGAGAATGGAGTTGCCCCTGTTGAAGTACGCGCAGATGTGCGATAACCATGAAGAGCAAAAGGCAACATCTCATGCCAGTCTTTGTAGGTTACTGTCATTTTTTGTATGATTTTCTTGATGTTCTTGTTGGCAGCTTCCACCGCGCCGTTCATCTTTGGTCGATATGGAGAAGAATTATGATGTTTGACCTTGAACTGTGTGCAAAGTTCAGTAATCATTCTGTTGTTTAGATTTGTGCCATTGTCCGTGATAATCCGCTCAGGGCTGCCGTACCGACAAATGAGATTGTATTTGATGAACCGGGCCACCACATTTTTGGTGACAGAAGCAAATGAAGCTGCTTCTACCCACTTTGTGAAGTAGTCAATAGCGACCAGGATAAAGCGATGTCCGTTGGAGGCAGTAGGTTTGATTTCTCCAATCATATCAATACCCCACATTGCAAAAGGCCAAGGAGCCGTCAGGACGCTTAATGGAACTGGAGGTACATGTACTTTGTCAGCGTATATCTGGCATTTGTGACATGTTCGGGAGTGATGATGGCAGTCTGTTTCCATGGTAGACCAGTAATAACCTGCTCTCAGGATCTTTTTAGCCATTGTATGTCCACTGGAATGAGTACCGAAGGCACCATTGTGTATTTCTTCCATGATCTGTTCTGCTTCCTTCTTGTTTACACAGCGAAGTAAAGTCGAGTCAT